>NW_006797481.1:3922378-3941323 GCF_000442215.2 Lipotes vexillifer | reverse complement strand
TCGGAAGAGAGCCTCTACCTTTGGGAAGATTGCATCTTATTAGAGCTGCTCTGTACGTCCAAGGTCCAAATGGAGCGGGAGAGGGATGTGCAGGAAGATGCAGAAGGACGTGAAGTTCAGATCTTGAAGGAGACCACTGCCCATGGAATGATTCACCAGGCCCCAACATCAAGATTCCCCCTCCCACCGAGGAATTCTCAGCTAATAGGATGCTGCTTTAAAAAAATCATTTTACAAGATCACTGCCAATCATTCCTTTCAAGTGCCTTATTCCCGGGGGTACACATACTCTATAGACAAATGAAACTAAAAATACACTTTTTATTTTATTACTTTTTTTTGCAAGAAATACCTTTGTGACTCACATTTTCTCTCACCACTTTTCTTTATCTAGAGCAGTGATTCTCAAAGTGCGGTCCCAGGGCAAGCAACTTCACCTGGGAACTTGGTGGTGATGCAAATTTCTCAAGCCCCACTCTGAACCTCCTGGATCAAACACTCAAAGGGTGAAACCAGTGACCTAGATTTTAACAAGCCCTCCAGGTGATTCTGAGGCTTGCTAAAATTTGAGAGCGCTGATCTAGCACATGTCCAGAAGCTCTTTTGTAGACGGCCAGTTTGGGTTGTTAATCATAAATATCATCCTTTGTTTAAAAATATCCAGCAAGTTACAAAATGGATACCCCATGTTATTTAACCTTGATGTGATGTCTGTCTACCTTTCATCAAAATGCATGTATACAAGACTGGGATCATTTCCCGAGTTCTGACTCATGATGTAGACATCACTTCCTTACTGAGTGAGGTAACTTTTGTTTTAATTTGTGGAAGTTGGGGGTAGGAGGTAGGGAGTATATCCACTGAAATACTTAAACCTATTTTCTAGATTGTGATTTTTAGGCTTGCAGATTAAACAAAATCAAGGTACCGAACAGGGTTTGTTGCTTTTTATTTTGTTATGAACAACATTTACCCCCTCCGACACTTCATAAAAGAAAGGACATTTTAAAAAATGACAAAAAGAAAATTGTGAGGACATAATTTCAGAATAAATGTCAATCCTTTAAATGGAATGAGGCTTTGCTTATGAAAAGTTCTTTCTGTTGTTTTTATTTTTCTCTTTTAATTAAAAATTTGGGGCTTCCCTGGTGGCGCAGTGGTTGAGAGTCCGCCTGCCGATGCAGGGGACACGGGTTTGTGCCCGGGTCCGGGAAGATCCCACATGCCGCGGAGCGCCTGGGCCCGTGAGCCATGGCCGCTGAGCCTGCGCGTCCGGAGCCTGTGCTCCACAACGGGAGAGGCCACAACAGTGAGAGGCCCGCGTACCGCAAAAAAAAAAAAAAAAAAAAAATTGGGAGTTCTTTGCCGTGAAATGGTATTGGCTTGCTAACTGATGTGTAGAAATGGCTAGTGTAGGTTTTGGTTATGGAGAGAGGGGGCAGGTAACACTTTAACACTTGGAAGCTTATAACTCCTAACTTGGAAGCAGTCATGTTACTCTCCTGCTTAAGATTATTCAATATATCCTTTTCATGGAATGAAAGTCAAATTCCTCATAACAGCATTTTAAGTGCTTTCTAGTTTGGCCCTCAGCTCACTTTATTATTATAATTGTTACTACTAATATTGTACCTACTACTATCATTACATCTACTCCTACCACTTCTGCAGAATGCACCTGTCTTTGACAAAACTTTCAGTATCTCCAATCATTCTGTAAGGTCATTTGTGTGGATAACCTCATCAACGACCAGATACTATTGTTATCTTGAGTTTTACAGATGAAAAGTTGAGGCACAGGAAAGTTAGATTGACTGCTCAACTGCTAAGTGAGGGAACTTGGGCTGGGATTCAAGAGGTTCCAACCATCACATCTGCATTCCAGGAAGGAGGAAGGAGGAAGGAAAGCAGCAAAAACCTCGCCTAATAATTTTAGCCTACATATCATTCTCATGAACTTAGTCACATGGTCACTCCTGGCTGCAGGGGAGGATGGTATAATAGTTTTTTTTTTTTCATTTTGGCACATGGCTTCCCCCAGCAAAATTAGAGCTTTGTTATTATGAAAAGGGAAAGGCAAACATTGAGTCAACTACCAGCAGTCTCTGCCCTGAAGCGTGACATTCTCATTCACTATGGGGAAGAAGTCCATTAATTCCCATTGTGGCTGAAGGATCCCCTGCAGATCAGGTGGGATTTAGACTTCCGGTTCCTTCACTGGGACACAGACTTAAGTGGTGTACCGAGGGGCACATTTATCACTCCTTTGGCAGCGGGGGTGGTAATTATAAACTGGCCATAAACATGGTTGCATGATTGGAGTATCAAAAGAAGATGAACCCAACTATGTACATTTTACATTTTAGCTATGATACTATTTGATCTGTGACAGTATAAAAATCATCGACTTTTCATCAAAATGTAAAATGAAAGCTTATCACATTCAAGCCATCTGTGTCCTCTTCCCAAACATTTCACTCATACTCTGTCTGGCTTCTTGGTAAAGAGATACACCAGGGCAGCATCTTCATAGCCTTTGTTGCAGGTCTGTCCGCTCATTTACATTAATATGTTGATGTCAGAATATGCACACAGGGGCATGGCCTCATCCCATGGTCCTCACCAGAATGAAAAAGAGAAAGGATCATGACGTTATAAGACTAACAGTTACTGAGAGCTTTAAGATTCTGTTTCCTTTACTTTTTTTCTCAGCACCATTCAGTTGACTTCTGCCCAGCATTCCAGAATATTCCAAAGATAACAGTAGTGGAGATTTCCTGGGACCCTTGTTCCTACATCGAAATGTGAACTGGCTGCTATTAGAATATTTTAATAGATGAAGATTTGAAGAAAACTTGGAGTTTCCTTCAAAACTCTAATTTGGGTGTTTTCATTTTAAATGAATAATTTAAATGTCAAATATCTTTCTTTGTGTGTCTATATTAAATATCATGTTATCAACTTTCAAAAGTTTGCTACAGATTCACAGGGAAGAGGGGAAGAGTGAGAACCAGGTTACAACGTATTACTATTTGAATTCTGCTGAATTGGTTTAGCATCCACTATCCCAATGGGGTGAGGGCAGAGGAAACAGAAAGAAACATTTTCCCACAGGGAAAATGAGCACACTGCTTTGGAATCAGATCAGTGTTTGAAACCAGGCTCAGATGCTCACTAGACAGCCTCCTAAGCTTTTCTAAACGTCGGTTTTCTTATTTGTAGAATGGGATGATGTAGATGATGACAATTACAGCAATGATCATTTATTGAGGATTTCTCATGGGCTGGATGCTAAACATATTACGTATATTATTTCACTAATTCTCATCATGATCCAATAATGTAATTACTATTAGCATTTTCATGATACTACCTGTTTTAGTTATCTATAGCTGCGGAACAACCTCTGACATTTTAGTGGTAAGCGATCACCCTCTCTTTAGCTCACTGTGAGTTGGAAAATGAGGCTGGGCTCCGTTGAGTTATTCTTCTGGTCTCTGCTGGGCTCCCTCAAATCTCTACAATCAGCTGCAGGTCAGCAAGGCGGCTCTGCCTCAGGGATTTGGCTGCTGGGTGACAGGAGTGATTTGGGTCCTATGTCTCTCCTCAACAAGCCTAGGCTTGTTCATGTGGTGGAAAAAGTGTTCAGAGAGAGAGAGAGAGAGAGAACATAAGCCCTGCTGAAACATTGGCTCAAAACCAGCACATCATCACCTTGCTATGTTCAATTGGCCTAAGCAAGTCTCACAAACCAAACCCCGATTCAAGGGGTGGGAATGGACTCCATCTCTCGATGGGAAGAGACACAAAGTCTCCAAGGAAGGAGGGTAATGGTAGCCAGTTTTGCAAACAGTCTCCCCAGTCTCTACCTCATAAGGTTGTTGTAAGGATTCACAAATAATAATAGCTAATCTTATTTAATTCTCACAATAATCCTGTGATATAGGTACGATTATCATGTCCATTTTACAGATAAGTGAGCTGAAGCAGAGAGATGTTAGGTTTCTTCCCAAAGTTGCAAATTACTAACGAGGAGCCAGACTCAAATGGAAGCTGTTCAGGTGGAATCTGACAAGCGTGGTGCCTGGGTTAATATATTACACCAACATCAGTTTCCTGGTTTCCACAATATGCCATGGTTATGTAAGATTTGATCATTGGAGGAAGCTGGGAGAAAGGTACACGGGAACTCTCTGTACTATAGATTGCAACTTCTTGTGAATCTTAAACTAAGCAAAATTTAAAGAAATATTTTAAAAATTTGAGGCAGTTCAAATACGGAGCTAATGTTCTGCAGACATATGAGGACCAGAGTGTAGTGCCTGGTCACACAGTAGGTGTTTAATAAATGTTAGTTTCCTCTGCTGAAAGCCCATTATCCATTTAAACGATTGGAGATAACATCTCAAGTTCCTAACTCAGTATAAGCATGGGCACCACCTCAAACAGCCTCAGAAATGACCACTCAGATGTGGCCAGGGGACGTCTGGGACGTAGCAGGGGCTATGGCTGGTCTCCCATTAGGGCAAGCCCTGCAGTTATAGGGCAAAACTGGATGTGTTTCAGGATTTCTGCTTTTCTAAGATACTTTATGGAAAATCTTTTTCAGATCTCACAGATCCCTGAGGATCCTCAACTTGGAACTGAGAAAACTGTTGGGAAGTCTAATTAAAAGAGAACGATATGATATGGGGATTAGTCGAACTTGATAGGGTCAAGCCAGGCACGGTTTCTTACCTCTCCTCCAAGTTAGTGGAGAAAAAAATGTATTAACAAATGATAGGCTGCAAGTAGACCTAGTTAGTTTGTATTTTCACAAAGAGTGAGATAACAAGCTTTGAACAAAATTATAAAGGGAAATAAATAGCCATGTGTTAAAGTTACAGATCTGGCAGAACAATAATAGTAACTATAGTAAGAATTAGTAGGCAGGTGCTGCTGGGCATGGATGTGGCCATGACCCACTGTTGAAGCTATGTCTATGAGCCCAGTGCCTGTGTGCTAATGATTCGATGAGAAGCGGTCGATGTCTGGAACACTGGGGGAGGATGTTTTCTGGTAATGGCCAGTTGGTTTTACATGATATCCTGACAGAGGAAAGCAAGGAATATACTCATAATGATAGTAATAACAATAATCATAGCTAACATTTACTGGGCACTTACTATGTGCCAGGAACTCTTTTAAGTTTGTTACCTCTGTCATCTCATTGAATCTTCACAGTCTTTTATGGGTGAGGAAATTGAGGTCTGGAGATATTAAATAACTTCCCCAGGCATGCAGAAGCTTCCCATGGGGAAGCGGGGATAAAAGGATGCATTGTCCCAGTGTGGCAACAGACTCATTTTGGAAAAGCGTTTTGGGACACAATAGCCATTGCCTTCACCTTCCCAATCGTCAGTTTGCCTGGGAATGTTGAACATCCAGGCTTGGAGCAATGGGGCCTCCTGTTACTCCTCGCTGAGGATGGAACCCAGGGTGCCTGCTTCTCAGGTGGAAAGTATTGAACTTTCTCCAAACTCTTAGTTTTTGAGTATTTTGTCTGGAATTCATTTTTGTTTATGATGTGAAGTTTGAGATCTAGCATTCACCTCCACCCCAAGAGCCAACCAGTTATTCCTGTGTCATTTGGTACATAAACTACCCTCTTCACACTGAATCAAAGTGCCACCTTTTACATGTATTAAGTTCTCATATAGACTGTGATCCATTTCTGGTTCTCTGTTTTGTTCTTGATCTATTAATTTATTCCTATATCAATGGCATATTGTTTAGATTATAGTGTAGTATAGCATATGATACACACACATATATATGCATAGTATAGTATAATGAGTTTCATTATGTTGTAGGGGAACCCCTCCAAATATCTTTCTTTTTCAAACTTCTCTTAGTCATTCCCAGATAGTTATTACTATATATAAGCTTTAAAATAGTTTCATATACTCCCAGCATCCCCCGCACCTCGACACACAAAGCGCACAGGGATGCTGAACTGAATTGCCTTTTATTTCTAAGTTAATTTGAGGACTGATATTTTTATGGTATTAAGCTTTCTTTACTAGGAACATGATACGTTTCTCCGTTTCTCTGGGTCTTATTTTAAGATCTTCAATAAGATTTTATAGCTTTCTTTATATAAGCTCTATGCCTTTATTATTAAATTTATTCCTGGTTAATATGGTGAATAGGATTTTTTTGACTTCCATTTTGTAACTGTTTTTTGCTAATGTAGCAGATATCGTGGTGCTGGCCCACTTCCCCGCAGCCTCCCGGCTTAAGTGCTCCCAGGTTGACACCCTTCTCGAAGTGCCAGTGAAATAACATTCTTTTGGAGACTGATGGGAAATGAAATATAAATTCCCCAGCTGCCTCCGCTCTCCCCTAGCTCACCCCTATGGCCACAGGGGAAGTTCCCTATGTCCAGCTGATGGAGGAGGAAAACCCAGTCTGGGGCTCACAGATGGGTCAATTCACTGTTTTGTGGCAAGCTAGAAATAAATGCTGCCACGCTGCACGCATTCAGGGGTGACACTGAAAACACTGGGAGGGGAAAGCCTCACCGTGGGCATAGCTTCCAGGAGTAAACCTTGTGTGCAGGAAGACATGACCTGACATAAAGATAAACACAGACTCCTGGGAAGCGGTGAAAGGCCTGGCTGGCTGGACAGGTATCTGAAAAGGTTAAAAGATCAGAGGCAAAGAGGTATAGGAAGAAGTATGTGGGTGGACCCAAGGGAGTAGTTACAGAGTGGCCCACATCAGTGCCCACCATCCGTATCCATTTGCAGAGGGTGCCCTAAGCAACAAGTAGACAGTAGGCATCAGTCAGGCCCTGCCCTGGCCACCCTCATGCTTGCACAGTGGGTCGACGAATGGAGGAGTCATGGCAGCTCCCTTTCACCATGGCTGATTCATCTACTGCAGATGCTGCTAACTATGTGACCTGTCAGCTGCAGAGACCAATGCTGAGCCCTCAAATGGGACCAGTCCTTGAGGAAGGACGGCATGACTTTTGGTGGTAAGCTGATTACATTGGACCCCTTTCACCCTAGAGTAGGTGACAGTGTGTCACTATTGGGATTGAAACATATTCTGGGCATGGGTTTGTCTTTCCCGCCTGTGCCGTCTATGCCAGAATCACTACTCAAGAGCTCAGAGTTTCTATGTTCCCCCCTCCCCACCAAATTCTTATTTTGAAGCCCTAAAGCCCCAACAGGATTGTACAGAAATACCTCGTTTTACCTGTGCTTCACTTTATTGCAATTTGAAGATATTGCATTTTTTACGAATTGAAGGTTTGTGGCAACCCTGCCTTGAGCATGTCTGTCAGAGCCATTTTTCCAACAGCATTTGCTCACTTCGTGTCTCTGTGTCACATTTTGGTAACTCTTGTAACATTTCAGACTTTTTCATTATGATTATATTTGTTCTGGTGATCTGTGATCAGTGATCTTTGATGTTACTATTGCAAAAAAATTTATCATTCACTGAAGGCCCAGATGATGGTTAGCATTTTTTAACAATAAAGTATTTTTTAATTAGGTACCTATATTTTTTTAGACATAATGCTATTGCACACCTTACAGACTACAGTATAGTGTAAACATAACTTTTACATGCACTGGGAAACTAAAGAATTTGACTCGCTTTATTGTGGTGGTCTGGAACGGACCACACAATATCTCTTGAGATATGCCTATATTTGGAGATAGGGCCTTTATGGAGGTAATTAAGGTTAAAGAGGTTATGAGGGTGGGGCCCCGATCTCATAGTTTTAATGTCCTTTTAAGAAGCGACAACAAAGAGTTTGCTCTCTCTCTACCCTGTGAGGACATGGCCAGAAGTTGGCCATCTACAAGCCTGGAAGAGAGTTCTCACCAGGATGGAATCAGCGAGCACCTTGATCTTGGACTTCCCAGCTTCCAGAAAGGTGAGAAATAAACTTCTGTTGTTTAAGCCACCCAGTCTTTGGTGTTCTGTTATGGCAGCCACACAGATGACTAAGACGCTTCTCAAATTCTTTGCCCTCAAATTCTTGTCTCTAGATATGCTTTGAGGAAAATCAAAGTAAGAAAGTCAGTAGAGAAGAAAGCTATTGGTTTTTTTTTTCCTAAACTTTTTTATTTTGAACTAATTTTAGACTTTGAGAAAAGTTGCAAAAATTGTTTCTGTATATCCCTCACCCAGCTTCCCTAATGCTAACATCTTACAAAACAGTAGAATGTTGATTAGAACAGGGAATTTAACATTAATTTAATACTATTCACTACACTGAAGACCTGAGTTGAATTTTACCAATTTTTTTTTTCACTAATGTCCTTTTTCTGTTCCAATTCTATCCAGGACCCCACGTTGCATTTAGCTGTTGTTTCTTCTTAATCTCCTGCAGTCTGTAACAGCTCTTCATTCTTTCTTTGTCTTTCATGACCTGGATGCTTTTGAAAATTATTAATCAATTATTTTGTCAAATGTTCCTCAACTTGGGTTTGTCTGATGTTTTACCATGGTTGGCCTGAGGTTATACATTTTGGACAGGAATACAAGAAAAATGATGTTGTGTATCCTTCTCAGTACCTAATACAAAAGAGATTCATGATGTCTCACCAGAGATTTCTTTTTTTTTTTTTTCCACACACGCACACTGTATTCTATTTTTACAAGAGATAAATAAACTGACACCAAGCATGGTAAATGGATGACCACAACAAAAGCAACAATGATTGCAATTACCAAACACGAAACACACTCATACTATGTCATGATATTGACATTCAGTCCAGGAATCCTCCACTGTAATGGCTCCTTTACTTTGCAGTGAAAATTGATTTGTATATTTTTTGCCTCTGAGTCCTTGTGGGATTTTTTTTTTTTTAATTCAAACAGAAAGTCACAAAAATTATAATCATCCTCATCAGTTCACTCAGTCCCATGTAATTGTTTTTTTTTATCTTGATCTCTTGTTAGCACTTTTATGAATTCATCAGTTTTCCATTGGAGTTCTGAAAATGCTTCTCTACTATAAAGTTACATCCTTCCCTGCGTAATTAATAAATATCTCGGGCAAAATACTTTAAGACTACGCAAATTCTAATTTTCCTAAAACTTTTGCCCACTAGTTTTAAAGTTACTGATATTTGCAGATCTATCCTGCATCCAGTCACATTAGCAAATTCTTTTATTAATTTGAAAAGATTTTTAGTAGAATCTCTTGTGCTTTCTTTTTTTTTTTTTTTTTTGGCTGTACGCGGGCCTCTCACTGTTGTGGCCTCATCCGCCGCGGAGCACAGGCTCCAGAAGAGCAGGCTCAGCGGCCATGGCTCACAGATCCAGCCGCTCCACGGCATGTGGGATCCTCCCGGACCGGAGCATGAACCCGTGTCCCCTGCATCAGCAGGCAGACTCTCAACCACTGCGCCACCAGGGAAGCCCATCTTGTGCTTTCTATTACATTCATACCAGATATACATAAAGATAGTTTTAACATTCATATCAGATATACATAAAGATAGCTTTATCTCTTAATTTTCATTGTTTATAGCAACTGTTTCATTTTCTTGTCTTATCACAATTGCCAAACTTAAACCATTTCAGGCAATAATGAGGATAACAAACATCCTGATTTGTGTATTTGATGTGAATGATTTCAGTATTTTGCCATTTGCTATAATGGGGTGAGTCTTGCTGTAAGTCTAGGGAAAGTGGTATTTTCCATATTTAAATAATTTCCTTTTATTTCTATTTTACTAATTTTTGTTGTTGTTCAGAATGGCTGTTAAATTGGCAAATGCTAATATAATTATATTTCCTCCTTTAATTTGTTGATGCAATGAGTTATGTTGTCAGATTTCCTAATGTTAGATCTTCTTTCCATTCCTGGAATGAATCCTACTTAGTCATAATGCATTCATTTTAAAATGTATCACTGGATTCAATATGCATCTATAACCACAAAGGAACTGGGTCTATAGTTTTCTTTTTTGGTTCTATTTTATAAGATTTGAGTTTTGTTTTGTTTTGTTTTGCTTCATAAAATAAATCAGAGTGGTTTTAATTTTTTCCTATGGTCTGGATTTATTATGATCTTGATTCAAACAACTGAATTTTGAATGCTTCCTTTCATAATTTTTCCCTGATCTAAACATCTTTACAAATAAAAAAAAACTCCATCATGGAAGGTGTGCATGTGTGGAGAGGAGGGTATATAGGTATTTTCCTCTTGACTTTGCTGTGAACCTAAAACTGCCATAAAAATAAAATCTATTAAAAAATAATTCCATCAGCTGGCGAAACTACTGTAACATTAGGTGGATGCCCCCGAAAGTATCCTGATACATACTTTTTTCCTCAATTTGAGTGAGAATACTAGAAACAGAAAGAGCAAAGAGTACAAGGTAGGTGGTGAGGTAGGGAAAACTAGTTTCAGTTAATTGAGTATTAAATTAACAACATGTAAATCATATGCAAAGTAGCATCCGATTGCTTGGGGATAAGAACTCTGGCACTTTTTGAAAAAACACTGAGTTACTGTTTATACTATTAACAAAACCCTAAATAAACAGAAGGTTCACCTTGTAGGGTACTTTTGTTGAAGAACTTCTGTGACAAATGTTTAGAAAACGTATTAATCACTCTTCTAACCTTAAAAGTACAGAGCAGCAAACATCACAGCTTCAGTCTCTGACAGTTGAGATTGTTGACCATTACAAAAATTAAGACAGTCTTGGGGATTTTGAAGAAGGCAGATTTTGAAAAGGGGAAAAGGGGATTTTGTTTTTAGGAACAAATTTCTGATTCACAAAGGTGTTCTTTTCCACTTGACCTGCCTATTTTTTTTAAATTGAAGTTTAGTTGATTTACAATGTTGTGCCCATCTCTGCTCTACAGCATAGTGACTGTTATACACATACATACATTCTTTTTTTAAAATATTCTTTTCTATCATGGTTTATCCCAGGAGATTGGATATAGTCCCCTGCGCTATACAGTAGGACCTTGTTGTTTATCCATCCTAAATGTGATAGTTTGCATCTGCCAACCCCAGACTCCCAGTCCATCCCTCTCCCTCCCCAACCCCTTGGCAACCACAAGTCTGTTCTCTATGTCCGTGAGTCCGTTTCTGTTTTGTAGATAAGTTCATTTGTGCCCTATTTTAGATTCCACATATAAGTGATATCATATGGCTATTTGTCTTTCTCTCTCTGACTTACTTCACTTAGTATGATGATCTCTAGTTGTATCCATATTGCTGCAAATGGCATTATTTCATTCTTTTTATGTCTGAGTAGTATTCCATTGCATATATGTACCACATCTTCTTTATCCATTCGTCTGCACTTGACCTGTTTGTTAAAAGTGGATATACAAGATTATAAACAGTTTCGTTTACTTTTGTATTCCCCATACCTCTCACAATGTACAGAAGTCAAATATATTTATTAAATGAATAAATAAATGAACGAATAGCAATAATTCAAGTTAATCGAGCATTTTAGTTCATTGAGGCTAGTGATATATTTTGATGAAATATGTTTTTCGTTAAGGAATGAGGTTAAGTCATATGAAATTACCATTTTTGCAGATCAAAACCAGTCATATATTAATAATTTCATATGGTTCAACCTAATATCTAACCTCAAATCTGAAAATAACATTTACTATTTCAGGCCTGCGACTTAATAGAATATTATTTGATACCCATCTGAACTCCAGCCAGTCTGATCCTTCTTGATGATACAGCACAGTAGCTTTGGGCTAAAGCTTTGGAGAAATAAACCCATGTTCAAATCTTGGTTCTATGTCCTACTAGTTGTGTGACCTTGGGTAAATTCCATAATTTCTCTGAGCTGAAATTTCCTCATCTATTAAATGAGGATAATACTTTCCTCATGGTGTTGATATGAAGACAAACTATGATGGTAAAATGAAGTGCTTGACACAGTGCCTACACATAGTAAATGATCAATAAATGGTTTCTATTACTCTTATTATTATTAATTAATTTATTTTTTTGGTTGCCTCTCTCTAGAATATTGAATGTCTTGTCATTTCAAAACCAATTTATAGTGGTAGATAGTTGTGATAGATGTTGCAATAGTGTTTTGCTTCTGGGTGGGAATATTGACTAGGAAGAGGCCCAAAGGAACCACTTTTGGGCTGAAACTGTTCTAAGTCATAATCTGAGTGATGGCCACATGAGTGTACACCGGTGTAAAACACCATCGTTGTATACTTAGGATTGGTGCAGTTTTCTGCCTGTGTTATAATTCCATAGAATCTTTGCCTATTTGTGGGGTGGTACTAAGATGGGGAAGAAGCCATTTAAATACCCAGCAACACAAATAGAGGGAATTAAGCGCTGCATTTTATTTTATGAAAGCCCTCATATCTTCATGTAAAATGCCTCCCCCCCCCATCTCCCCTCTCCCTGTGGCCACCCTGCCCTCCAGCCTCTCTGCCTTTAGAATCTGAAGCACACGCACATAACCCAGCACACCAGGTAGACGTGGTCATGAAAAATGGGAAAAGGGCAGTTTATAGGCAATCTGGTGAACAGCAAAGTACAATTTATATATGGTGTGTGTAAGGGTGTGTGTGGAATGGAGATTGAGGGTCAGCACAGAAATTTCTTGTTTCTGGAAAATGAGTTGGTCAATATAGGATGTTGATTTAGTTGAGGGATTGTCATCAGTACTCATGACATTTAAAAAAGAGCCAATACTTACTGGTGCATAACCTCCCCCGCCCCATGCTCTCTCTCTCTCTCTCTCTCTCTCTCTCTCTCTCTCTCTCTCTCTCTCTGTCTGTCTGTCTCTCTCTCTCTCTCTCTCACACACACACACACACACACACACACACACACACACACACTGATATTTAGGACATTCCTTTTATTTAATTCCTCCTACTATAATCAGGGATCTCTCTTGCCATGTTCTCTGTAATATCTTTGTTCCCAGGAGAAATCCCACTGTTCTCTGCTTGCTGTGTTTGTGAGGCCATGTTCACATACATTAGGAGCCTGGACTTTTCTGTGGAAGCCATCGGAACAAATGCCTACCTCGGCACAAATGAATATGTTTAAAGACTCCGGTTTCCACATGGCCTAAAACATTTCTGAGTGTGGGGAGATAATGCAGCAGGTTTCCCTTGGATGTACGACTGAATAAAAATCTATCAACTTGGTCCTTATGGCAGCTGTGCGGATATTACCACGGTTTAAACTTCCTGGAACCTTTTGGAGCCTCATGGAGCATCATGGAAGATGGTCTTTAATCAGGACTCTCTTCCTAACTGTCCCCTTCACGTTTATCAAAAGCAACACCAGCAGTGAGCCGATCAATCGCCCCAAACTGTTTTTAGACGCGTCTCTTCCTCAGAAGAAAGGGAAGAGTTATTTCAATTCACACCACACACCGCTTTATGAAGATGATTTCAGTCATGATTTCCTATGTGCCTGTGTAAAAGAAAGAGTGGAAATAAAGAACAAAACCAATAAAGACCAAACCAAAAGCACATGTTCCGAAGGGACGCACACCAGGCGAACAATGGCTGTTCAACAGATGAATCCACCGAAATGTAAAATATTCCACAATGTCATGGCAGCTTTGAAATGCTACACTTTCTGGCGCTCATCTGTTAATCATCTGAGGGGACTTTCTCAGCTAAGCAACAGGGACGGTCTTTTCTTTCTAAGTTCACAAAACTGGCAGAGCACGCAACTCAGGATCGAAGTGACAGATAAGACAGAAAGACAGCCAGCAAACCACTACACGAAGAAAAAAACAAAGGAAGAACCAGAGAAAGAGAGAGGGCAAGCGAGCTGTTTCTACCTCCCTTCACTTCCAAATGAAAACTCACTGACTATATTTTTGGCATATAAGCTTTTCTTTGAGTTAGTTTCAAGTCATAAAGCTATAATCATATTAACGATTAATGACACCAGGGAAGCAAAGTGACATAATGAGAAGATTTAAGGTTCTACACAAAAATATTTAAAGAATTTCTTACGAAATCCATCTATTTTAAATAGCATCTTTCAAAGCAAAGAAATCATCAACAGCCCTAAATTTAAAACCATAGATAAAATGCCTCCCCCACCGTTATCCCAGACAGCGTCATTCCAGATATATACGATTTAGAAAATACTGCTTTCCAGAAAACAATAGTAACCCCAACCAGAGAGAAGATGTGAATCTCTTAAATATGACACCTTGAGGACACATTGTATGAGTATGAAATAAACTACATGCACACACCTGTGTACTAAGTATGCATCCCTTCATGAGCAACTGGATCTCTTGTGACATGGACCCGTGCAAGTGATCGAGAAGTCAGTCAGGGGACCCTGGACTGTTACATTACCTCCAAGGAAGACCATTCTGCTTTTTGAGGGAGATGGTCTAAGTGTCCAAAGACAGACGAGGCTGTCCTCAGGGTGATGAGGTTGCCATTGGCATGATTCAAGCATGAAGCTTGAAGGGCCCTTGGTGGACATGATGGACCAAACCAGTAGTTCTCTAACTTTGCTGTACACAGAATCGCCTGGGGAGCCATTAAATGGTTAAAGCCATTCCTATTTACTGGCTGCATGCTCCCGGGATGAAACTCAGGCATCTTTATTCTTTAAAGCTCCCTAGGTGACTGGAATCACCCAGGGTCTAGATCAGTGCTCGGGAGCCCCAGCAGACAAGTGTTTCTCAAAATTTCCTTGCACATGAGCCACCTGTGCATGCTGTTGAAACGCAGATTCTGACCCAGTGGGGCTGGGGTGGACCTGAGAGTCTGGCTTTCCTGACAGTCTCCAGGTGAGGTCCCACCTGCTGGTCCGGGAACCACACTTGGAGTCACGGGTCTCAGGTAACTTAAGTCCTCTTGAATCCAGAGTTTTTCTGGGATTCAGCATCATTTGGGGGAAAGAAATAGGGCACTGTGGTCACATAGGGAGTGGTCCTGCCGCCTTCCCTGGCTGCAAGCTGAAGGCAAGTCACTTTTCTCCTGAGCCTCAGTTTCTCCATTTGAACAAAGAAGGGTTTTGGAAAGCCCTGCAGGTCCTCCTCCAGCTCTCTGAGGCTCTGGGGAGGGAGAGCCCACAGTTTCGAGAATGCCCCAGGATTTCTAGAATGCAGGTTGCAGGGAGGCCTCTTGGGCTCCAGAACTATACCTGTGCCCTTGTCCTTATCCTTCACTGATCTGCATTTGTCCTCATATACATTGATCGGATGGAAATCTAGACGGGACAGTAGCAGTCAGTTCTTCCAGAGGGGTCAAGTCGAGAAGGCTGCAAAGACGAGGTGGCTGAGTTGGAAGATGAGTGTGAAGACTAGAGGACAGGGCAGAGATCAGTGTGAGCCCTGGTGGCAGCTTGAGGCCTTTGGATGAGGGGGGGGGGGGGGGGGGTATCAGGAGAGAAGTGATTGAGTCCCGTGGAGAGATGGGGGCAGGACCAATGGAAACGTGGGCAAGATGAAGTTTGCTTCCACATCGATGGTCCTTAGTGTCTGTTAGGCATTCATTTAGATTAGAGGTTGAGTGCCACAGTGGGGAGAGCAAAGAAGGAGAAAACTCCCTCACCTACCTCAGTGGAATTACCTTATGTCCTAGAAATTCAGTGCTGGCCCCAGCTCACAAAAAGCCGGGCAGCTAAATGAACACATCCTTATTAGAAAACAGTTTCAGAAGTGTCTATGGTCCTGGAGCATGGCCCTGGGTCTCTACTCCCCCTTTAGCAGATGCTGTTGGTTCCTCCATCACTAGGGTGGCCAAGCTTCCCAGTTTTTTTGCAACTGAGAGGTTTCAGGATTTGAGACGTTCAACACTAAAAGCCCTAGGAGTCTAGAAAGGTGGGGAAGTTAATTCTCTGGATGGCTGAATGGCCCAGTCTTCCCTTCTTTGGAGAGACTATTCTGAGACACATTCAACATGGTTTCTCAGAGCACTGCAGTGAGACGAGCCCCAGTTACCTGTGGCAGTAACTTCTTAGGAGGAAGATAAAGGGATATGTCACCAACCTGCTGATTTTGCCCCACATGACTCTGGGGACTCTGGGACCAAGGCCATCCTACGGAGATGGGAGAGTTTTCCTGCGATTGGCCATCACTTCCAATTATCAGCACAAGTGGAAGGCAGCTTTTTAGAGTGAAGCTTCACTCCCCTCCCCAGGGCTCAGCGGCATTTAAAATTCAGTCACCGTCATCAGCAAACCCCTCCGAGCAGAAACAATCCCATCATTCTCTCCGGCCTTGCAAAGGTGTTTAAGATATCAATATTTTAAAGGTATCTACGAGGATTGGATTCTTTTCCTAGTGGTGACTTGATGAATAAATGATGCCCTAATTTCAGTTTAATTATTGTCTAATGCTCTCTAATTCATTTCAGATTGGTGTTTAACTTCTTTCCAACTTGACAACCTTTCAGGCAAAACTGATTAAAAAAAAAAAACCTGGAGCTTCCTTTACAATAGGAATGGATTAGTTGTCTCTAGATACCAACTAAAGAAAAATAGCTGTTCAAATGCCTAATATTTTTGGCACTTTGTAAATTTAAACCCCATCCAAAACACATATGTAAAAAGCATTTTAAGTCAGGGAGGGATACTTGCTCAGAGCCTGAGATTTTGTTCTGCTGAGTTTGAGCACAGAGCACATTTTTACGGTTGAATTATAAGCCCCTGAAAATAGGTTTATTATGGAAGTGGGAGCACACAACTATAGCCTATAGCAACATGAATGGCCCTGTTATCATAATGCTCAGAGCCCCTTCTTTGTGCTGAATCGGCAAAGCAAGACACCTGCTTTGGCCTTTTTGCTAATACATGTCAATGTCAGTTAACAGCTGTGTCCCTCTTTAGAAATATGCCCCAAAGTTTTTAGTAATCCTTGCATTGCTAGGGACCCCTATGTCTCCATCTCCGGAATGAATGTATCATTTATAGTAGGATACTTGTGGTATTAGAAATACATTCTCTCCTGGAAGCAGAAATCAGGAGTTTGGTGAAGTTTTGCTTTAGTGGTGGCTGTGTATTGCTTGGGTATTTAACTGCCTGCTATCGAGCAGGTTTCTCACCAGACAGAAAGGACAGGTGTAAATCCCTCAGGCACGTTCCTTGAGGCCAGGAAAGAGAGTACAGTGCGTACAGGAGGAATCTCAGTTTAAGATGCTATCACTTGCCCAAAGTTCAAGTGCTCTGCATTCTTTTGGCATCTGAAGTTCTCCTTAAGAGAGAACATGTTTATTTTCTGTAGTTATTAAACTACAAAGTAGAACATTTGGAATTCTATTGCATGAAACAGACAATTTCCATAACAGAATTAAAATTACACTCAGCTGCAGGGCAGATCACCGCTGTGATTGGCTGGAAAAGGCAATCCCCAATTATGGGAGTCTGCTTGCAGAGGCTCGGTCTCCGGGTGAAAAGTCATAAATGCCCAAACTGCCCTAAACACGTGCAGAATTAAGCCGTGTAGAGGAAAGTTAGACATTTGTCAATTCAACATAGTCTAATACCAGTAAGCCAGAGCCCTGCTACCTAGAACCGTTGACTAAGTCTTGGTTTCCCTCCCTCTTCTCCATCCCTCCCCGACCTCCGGCTCAGAAAGACTCAAAAGCGTTTACTGAGTGTTCACTGTGTGCTAGGCACTATTGTAAGCACTTTCTATGTATTAATACACAAAATCCTCCCAACAACCCTAGAAGTAGGTGCTATTATTACTCCCATTTCTACGGAGGGAGCTTATTATTTCCTAATAAGCTTAGCAGCTGGGCAGAAATGCTATGAACTTTGGCTTTGCTGACAGACCTCCCCGGGTTTGCATCTCAGCTCTACCAGATATCAGTTGTGTGACCTTAGGCAAGTAAGTTACTTAGGATTTCTGTGCTTCAACTGCCATTAAAATGTTATTTCTCTAAGATGGGGATAACAATGTGAAATTATAGTCAAGCGTTCTTGAGATAAAAATTTCTCTTTGGGCTTCCCTGGTGGCGCAGTGGTTGGGAGTCCACCTGCCTGCCGATGCAGGGGACACGGGTTCGTGCCCCGGTCCGGGAAGATCCCACATGCCGCGGAGCGGCTGGGCCCGTGAGCCACGGCCGCTGAGCCTGCGCGTCCGGAGCCTGTGCTCCGCAGCGGGAGAGGCCAAAGCAGTGAGAGGCCCGCGTACCGCCGAAAACACAAACAAAAACAACCCCCGTGAGCTTAAAAACTGAAGAAGAGACTGGCCTGTCCAACTGATAAATTATTTTTCAGCCAATTCTCTCTAGTTAGGGTACGTAAATCTTATCACTAAAATGATCAAACATAATGCAAATTTATTAGGAATGCATCCTTGATTTGTTTTCATTTGAGATTACTGTGGGCTTATTTATTTATTTTGCAAATAAACTATGAAAACCTCTAATGTGCGATATTATTTGGTAACAAGATTGGATTTAGAATTCACGTTGAACATAATAGGCTATCAAAGGAGATGTCACATCAGAATCTTTTGTGTTGTGTGTGTGAAATGTTCAAAGTAATTACAAATGTGACAAAATCTAAATTGTACATTTAAGAAGGAAATCGTGCTAAAAACTCTTGCTTGATGATACGAGCAGCTTATAAGCCTTTGTGTTTTGTTCTCCGTGTTGTAAATAGTATCAGAAGCATCCCAAAGCCGTGGATTCTTTATAAAATACAGATTTAAAAATCTGGTGTTTTTTAAAAAAATAAAGCTATACTTTTCAGTCTGTTCCATATGGCAGTATTGCTTTTCCACATGCTTACCATCCCTTATCAATATTTGTATTTTTCTTAGTGACATAATCAAACGTATTCAACACAGGGATGTCAATCACAAGTTTTGGATGGGTGAGAGTAGGGAAAACTCTCATTTTGGTGGGGACCAAAAGATGATCAAAGATGAGAGACAGGAGACCCATCAGTCACTTTTTTTTTTTTTTTTTTTTTTT
>NW_006797481.1:3921264-3922368 GCF_000442215.2 Lipotes vexillifer | reverse complement strand
TTTTTCTTTCCTTGCATTATGCGGGCCTCTCACTGTTGTGGCCTCTCCCATTTGCGGAGCACAGGCTCCGGACGCGCAGGCTCAGTGGCCATGGCTCACGGGCCCAGCCGCTCCGCGGCATGTGGGATCTTCCCGAAACGGGGCACGAACCCGCGTCTCCTGCATCGGCAGGCGGACTCTCAAGCACTGCGCCACCAGGGAAGCCCCCATCAGTCACTTTTTTATAAAAACATTTTTAGAGAGAGATGGGGTAAAAATTGGGGGTTGAAAAGAAAAGAAAAGCTCTATTCCTTCTCCCTTTCTCTCTCTCCCTACATCGCCATGTTCCCCTAACCCACCCTACAATTCAGGGCTCCAATCTTCCAACTGAATGCATGTCCCCAGCCTTCCAATCCCTGTATAAAAGGGAGGAGAATCTTTTCTCCTTTGGGACTTAGACTCCAAGTGTTTGCTCAGAGGGACAATGTCAAGGTCAAAATAGGAAAGAGATGTATCCTGGTAGCACTTTCCGTAATGCCACGTTCTGTTGATATTTCTACCTTGAGCCACCATGGCATTCAAGGCCTCTAAAGCAGCACTTCTCAAACTTGAATGTGTGGAAGATTCACCCAGGGTCTCATATGTGGATTCTGATCCAGGAGGTCTAGGGTGCGACCTGAGGTTCAGTGTCTCTAACAAGCTCCCAGGTGATGCTGAGGCTATTGGTCCTCGGGCCACGCTCTGAGGAGGGAGGTTCTCAAGAACCTTGAATCTTGAATGAAGCATTGAGACAAGTGTGTGTGTGTGTGTGTGTGTGTGTGTGTGTGTGTGTTGGAATTGAGCTCCTAAGACTTGGCCAGGTCTATGCCAGCCAAATCAGCCCACGTGCTCTGATGAGTAACCAAAACATTTTTGCATCCTTGTGAAGTGCCGGGCTCTTCCAGATTCTTACTATTATTGCAATCCCCATTTCACAAATGAGGCCCAGAGAAGTTAAGTTTCTTGTCCAGGGTCACAGAGCTAACAACAGAGGTAGGACTCTTGGGACCCCAGCCTGCCAGAATCTGTACTGTACGCCCTGAATCACAAGGCTCTACTTCCTCTGAAAATGTGTTTCAAGCTCTT
>NW_006797481.1:3911926-3921208 GCF_000442215.2 Lipotes vexillifer | reverse complement strand
TCTTTCCCTTCCCAGAACTTCTGCGCATACTGTTCTCTCTGCTACGATTGCCCTTCCCCGCATTTTGCCTGACTGTTCACCCTTGAGATTTCAGCTGAAATATCACTTAGAGAGGCTTCCTCTGATGGTTGTCTCACTGCCGATTAAACATGTCCTGCTTTTTTCCACACCACATTGCTTTCCCTCATAAGTATGCTCACAATTTTCAATTATTTGATTATTAGTGTTAATTTGCTTTCATATCTAGTTCCCTCACAAAACTATAAGCTCTGTGAGGCTGAGGCTGTTTATTTCACCAGCTCCTAGCACTATGTCCAGAACAAAATAGGGGCTGTCTCATTACTTGACTGACTGATAGAGTGACTGATGCACTAAGTGAATGAACGAATGAATGAATGAAGTGAATTTACGTTCTGCAAATACCTACTAAGCCACTAGGGGGCAAGTATACTCACCACACTTACTGACTAGATGTAAATGTATCACATATGGTTGACATAACCAAGAAAGTAAATGCAAACAGTATTGCACTTCTTACATGTGCCATTGGCTATACAATAGGTGGAGTAAAAACTTCATCTAAAGTACATTAAAGAATGAGAGTATGGGTTTCAAAAGTCTACTCATTTCTAACTTCCTGATATCGTCCTGACCAGACATTTAAAAAAGAGCCTGAGATGATTTTCAGGTTTTCGGAGCACACGTCTACTTTTACTCCTCTTTGCTCAAATCCTGCTCCAGACTCAGCGCGTTTTTCTTCCCGTGGTGTGTAGGGAGCTTGGGGAGCTGCCACCCTGGGAGAGGGATGGATATAGGCTGTTACGGAGACGTGGTCCATGGATATGGCTCTATGATGAGCCACCAGGACGTCCAGCATGATGATCGGGAGGATAGTTGTCATGGCTTGAGTTCCCCCGGAAGCAGACCCTGATACGAGTATCCTGGGCAAGTTGTTTGTTGAGAAATGAGACAGGGATGTGGGTGCCTGAAGCTTAATCCCACAGGGAGACTCTGGGAAACATTAGGGTCCCTCCTCAGATATTCCACTCAAAGGATGAGAAGCTCAGACATTCACACCCAACTCCATCCAAGTTAATACGCAGGAATTTCCAGCCTGCCTGACGTGGGCAAGACCCTCTCTTCCAGGACCTGAGAGAGGGCCCCTGAGCAGAGGTACAGACAGTGGCACAGTCAAGTGTTAAGGAGGGAGCTTGGCAGGACACTTATGTCCCTGCAACGGCCATGCTGATTCACAGCCTAGTCTAGAGGATGAATCTTGGAGATGATGGACCATGAGTCTGACTCAAAATTTATGTCTTAAGTTCCTCAAACCCCTAATACCTCCGATGCCCCTCAAAAGCCACCAAGAAGAAGGGAATATTATGGCCTAGAGCTGTCACTATCCCAACTTCCACCATTAATGTGGTCATTTGTCATCATGAAGGAAGCCCCTTTGTCAATGCCACTGTCCCTTCATTTTCAAATTTGTGAGATGACATCTCTTCTAAGTACAGATATACTCGTGGATTTTAGTCTGCCATCCTGTGTGATCTTGGACTTGGGTCTGAAATTTTCTGGCCCTAAATTGCCCTGTCCATGGAAGGAAGGTGAGGACACCCTTACCATGTCTATTTCACAAGGATGTTATGAGAAGGGACGAGATAGTATCTGAAAACCACTTTGAGCTCTGGAGAAAAGTGCTCTTATGAGCTAAATAAATATAAGTTATTACACATTATTATTTTAACCTGGCCCAAGTTTAGATTAGTTGTATGAATCATTCATCAACCTTTACTTTGTATAATTAAAAACGTGTGGTTCTAAGAATCTTTGTTTGGGAGGCAAGTTAATGTGGCGGGACCGGGATTGGCAAGTCCTTAGAAGTCAAAGACTTCTGGTCTAAAGACAGATGCACTGATTGATGGGTAAAGTTCTATGATCAGTTCTCATTTGGAGGTATCCTCAGTCAGCCTTTTTAGGAGTCTATGATTCATGCTTTTCCTTATTGGCCTGTTTCATATTGCCAGCCCTCCCATGGTATTTCAGAACGTATTCAAGTGTTGTCTCCAGTTTTTCATTTTACCCCCAAGTAAGTCTATGCCATGTATCTGTTGCTGAGGCTTTCTCTTTGCACGAATGTGTCAATGTTGATTGATTCTGGGAGGCCAGCTGAATAATTCACTCCTTTCGGAGGCAGAATCGTCTCCCCATTTGGGTTCCTCTCCAAACGTGCTAAGTGCCTGATTAAAAATAAATAAATAAATAAAGGTACAGATGAACCTATTTGCAAAGCCGAAATAGAGACACAGATGTAGAGAACAAATGTATGGACACCAAGCGGGGAGGGGGGTGGAATGGATTGGGAGATTGGGATTGATGTATATACACTACTATGTATGAAATAGATGGCTGGTGAGGGCCTACTGTATAGCACAGGGAAAAGAAAAGAAGGTACAATCTGTTTGCAGGGCATATATTAAGTTAACCTTAAAAATGCATTCCAATATACATTAGGTGCAGACAAATACTGTTTGATTCCACTTATACAAGGTCTAGAATAGCCATATATTAAGTTAACCTTAAAAATGCATTCCAATATACATTAGGTGCAGACAAATACTGTTTGATTCCACTTATACAAGGTACCTAGAATAGCCAGATTCATGGAGTCAGAAAGTACATTGGTAGATGCCAGGGGCCGAGGGGTTGGGGGGAGAGGAGGGGGAATGGGGAATTAGTATTTAATGGGGACAGAGTTCCAGTTTAGGAAGGTGAAAAATTTGGGAGGTGGATGGTGGTGAGAGTTGCACAACAATGTGAATGTCCTTAGTGCCACTGAACTGTACAGTGAAATATGGTTAAAATAGTATGTTTTACATTATGAGACTTTTACCACAATAAAAAAAAAATTTTTAATAAATAAAAGGTGCCCTCCTTAATACGAATTGCATTGACCACAGCAGTGCATGAAGGGACACACCAATATGACAGTTAATTCTTAGAGCCTGTGTGCTTCCTGATAGCAGTGGCTATGGTTCCCTCATTTTTGTGTCTCTTCCAAAATGCCCAGCACAGCACCCAGCATTCAATGAGCACTCAACAATTGCTAATTGAATGAGTAAATGCCAATAAAGAGGGGGGAAAAAAGAAATAAAAACACAATGAACCACTGAACCCGAGGACATCAGTAGCTATGGTCTCCCCATGTGCTAGTTATTAGCTATTAGTAGTGTGGGTGGGTCTGCGAGAGATGGACTAATTCTTCTGTTGGCCACAGTGGTGTCAAACAGTATATTAACTATTGGGAACAAGGGTGTTGACTGGATTTCTGCTGTGTGCTAAATGTCCCTAGTGATTCCGATGAATTAGATACATGCCCCCAAGGGCCCAAGCTATTCCTGGCTTGTAACTTACACAGTGGAAGGATCTGGTGGAACAAAAGGATGTCAGGTAAGGTCTGCAGGGATGTCTGCCCCTGCGCAGACACACCAGGAAGCAAATTGTTGACAAATCCCACCCAAGTGTCGCTAAGGAGTGGGTTATGGAATAACGGGCAGGAGGGTAATTGACACCTTACAAGGAACTTAGAGGGAGCTGTTTACCCACAATTTTGCCATTTCCTTCCTTTTAAAGCTTCATCACAAAATTTCTGCCATGATCATGCGCACTTATGATTAAAGAGTTACTGACAACACACACTCAAACTCGATCACAAATAAACCAAAGTGAACAAATGAACCTCTATTACAGATGAATCAATATCTGTAATGATCTCTAGTTTGATTTTTGTCCACTGATCATGTAGAATTCATCCACTTTTTAAACAATGATATTTCCCTTAATTTTTAGCTATAGCCATTTCTTCTTTGTTTCAGCATGGGAATCATGTTGCCCACTTCCTACATCCAAACTCCAACCAATTTGCACTATGTTTTTTTCTTTTATTTCAAGATTTAGGAGTTTTGATTCCCTCCTAAATTGTGAAGTGGTTTGTTCTTTAAAAGAAACCAGCAAACTATAAAAGGGTCCTTTAAACTTCTAGGACATCAGTTCACTTTTTCAGGAGAACAGTTTGAAGAGATGGGGTAAATGAAATAGAAACATTCAGATTAAATTTCCTTTGAAATCCATGGGTTTTAAAATTAAGGGAAAGTGATTGGCAAAACATGTTTTGGTTTTTGCCGAAACTGAAATGTTTGAAAAATAGTTCAAGATGTTCTTCCACACCCCAACCAACCACATCCATCTGGGGCTATCCATCTCTAGTTTAAATCTATTTTTATCCATCCACTATGCAAAGAACAGAGCTCCTTACTGCAGCCAGAGGGCCACCATATTTTTCTAAGGGAAAGAACATGCCGGTAGTCTGAAGAGTGGATACACAGTCTTATGTCCTATGTCCTGCTCATGATATTCTTTTCAGAAAAAGAAAGTTCTAGACTAGATGGTTGTGAAAAGACAGTTGCTTCTACTAGACTTTGAATCAGACCAGGAATGTGAGAACAGTTCCTTTGCTTATGTGTCTATCATCTATCTATCTATTCATTCTCATAGTCAACCTTTCCTTCATTCAACAAATATTTACTGAGTGCCTCCCATGTGCCAGAGATTGTAGGAACATAAAGGGAAGTAAAAGACAGCCCCTGGTACCAGGGAGCTGACCGTCTTTTACAGATATTTTTGAAGTGTAATGTGTGGAAGGTGCCATATTTAGGACTGAGTAGGGGCACGGAAGGAATGAACAGACCTGCTTGGGGATGACAAAGGGGAAGATTTCATGGAAGAGCCACAACAGGTGACACAAGATGTAGGTGAAAAGGGGAGAGTGGTTGGAAAACCATGAAGCGTAAAGGAAGAGTATGTTGGAGCATTGGTTGGGATGTTATTCATTCTAACAGGTAGACCAAGGAGAGGCTGGGAAAAGCTAGGTGGATGCTCACTGGGGCGGAGGAGGGTTGGAGGAGCTCTTCCCCTACTGAGGATCCTTTCCTTTCTTTTCAAAATTTGGTTGCTGGCTCTCAACCTGTTTGGCAGCCTCCTGGTTGGTGTTGTAAGTCAGAGTCATGGGTTGGGGCTGAGCTCTGCCTGGACACATGCGAGCCTTCCCTCCTCTGGGACTTGGCTAGACTAGATGATCTATAAGGCCCATCAGAGAATAACCACATAGTCCTTGTTCTGAAAATGACCCAAATTGTAGATCCCCCTCCCCTTTCTTTATTCTAATAGTCAGAGTTGGGAAAACTTGCTGCAGAAAGTCTTGTCTTCTCTAGTTGCACCTTGCAATTCTGATGCCCGTGGGTCTGTGTTAGCCTCTTCACAAACTGAAGCACCACGAAGGGATTTCTTACTTCAGAGAACAGCCAGGGGCCCTGGAGACATGTCTGCCTTGCGGACTGACAAACAGGCTTGGATGACACTCAGCTGTGACTATAGCTGTTTGGTTATGGTTTTCTTTGGGATATAATAAGAATGGCAGTTTCCTCGTATTGTACTGAAACTGCCAGTTAATTTGTAGCTGTGCGTTCACCTAATCGTAGGACTGAAAAGCTAGCTGTCCTTTGCATATATGAAAATGGTGATATTAGTGATTTGGTTGTCACGTGCGGCATAATACGTGGTTTGGAAGCCATTATAGGATTGGAGGCAATTTGGAGATTATCGTCTCCATGACATCACCTATGGGTGTTGAGACTGGCAGGCCCATGCTTTCTGTGATTCAGATGACATGGTTTGAAATATATGTAGGTCAGGTTTTCTGCTCTATTGCCCAAGGCATTATTTATAGATATACGAGAATCTGGATGACTCTATACCAAAGAGTTGCTTGACATTTTTCTGATGAGCACTGTACTATTCCTAAAGTCAGAAAATATAAAAACAAAGCAGAGTATACATGTGTAGGCTGATCCGATTTAAAACTAGTCCTTCCCTTTTTCCAGTTCCAGTTCTAAAGTGTACAGAGGATTTGCCATCATCATTCCTGCAAAGTGTCACGTGGAACTTCAGTTCCAATAATCGGCTCTTAGGAGTCTCAGCCTCTTTCTGAGTTTTGAAATGAGAAAGGAGGGAGTCTCTAAAGCGTTGGGGGCTCCATCCCTACTTTGGTCCTTCCTTTGGCTCCCTCACTTCAACAAGGCTTTGTTTTCTCCCCTCCTGAAACATCCTTCTCTTCCCTGGGTCCTGCCTCTGGACGCTGTCAGTGGATTGGAACAGGCTGGAACAGGATGGCTCTTTCTAGGAGTTAGGAGATACACGTGGAAGGCATCAGCAGAGGCCACTCTGGGGAGCTTTTTACTTTCTGCTCCAGCCTTCTGAGATCTGTGCCCCTGGACATGCTACTTAACTCCTCTTAGCCACAGATAAGAATGGGAGTGGGAAGAATTGTGCCATTTCCACCCAGAATCCTTTTCTGACCCAACAGCCCTTCTAGATTCTTCCCCAGCGCCCTTGCTCATGCCTCTCCCAGCACTTGTCTGCCTAGCTCTGTGAGTGAAGGGGGCCATGAGGTTGACATGTAGACACACAGTAGTAGGGAATACATGAGTTAAAAGAAGACTAAATGATTCCTCATGGCACAGGATTTTGTGAGGCTAAATGAGGGAAAACATGTGAGCTGCTAGGGCACACGTGTCACCTTATAGGCATCAAGTAAAAGTCAGTGTCCTTTATTCATCATTGTGTTCCAGGGGCTCCATCAAAGCTGAAGGGCTGGTTTGTGTAATCATCAAGATTCCTCAAGGCCCTCTGCATGGCCATGCTCAGAGACACATCGGGAGAACTGGAAATGGTACACTGTCACTCTTTGAGTGTCAAGGAAGTCGTTCCAACTCACCAGGCCACACTCCCCAGAGCCACATCCCTGTGAGCAGAGACTCCTGCATGGCAATGGCTGGGCCCCCAGTAACCCACAGACTCATCCAAGTGGGGACACCAAGCTCCAGAGATGAGGGAGGGCACAGGCAAGTCAGAAGTGTGCTATAGTGAGAAATTACAATGAATCTAGAAGCCACAAGAGGTATACTTAAAGTATATGAAATACGAAGACAGTCAATATAATAATTATGTTTCTTTGCACGCTTGAATTTGTGGACCGACATTCATGCCTGCTACTTAGGTTGGCATTTAGGAGCTGAAACCATCCCTGGACAGGACTCAGACCTCTGCTCCTTCAGAGATCATCTGCCAGCCCCCGGGTGTGGAGTGTGTGTGTGTGTGTGTGTGTGTGTGTGTGTGTGTGTGTGTGGTGTGTGTGTATGAGCTTTGAGCAATGGGGAAGTCCATGTGTTTTCACTTTGTGACCAAGTATCCCAGAGTCCCCCAAAGTCTTCTTTCAGATGTTGTTAGCATTATCAGTTCTTGAATTTTCTTAAGAAGCACATTTCATGTGGTTCCCTAAATGTTAGAACTCTTTTACCCCCAGACCCAGCAGAAGACTTTCATAGGGTTTCCATTAAATGACCACAATGAAATGTGCATCATGCCATGTTTGAGAATCCCCACTTTAACAGGGGTCCGCTCTCATGCTGTCTGTTGGCGAGGCCTCCGAATCACTCAAGTATGTCTCTAATTTGTGCTGCTCTCGGGAGAGGTATCAACAGTAAGAGATCACTTTCATAAGCGATATCATATCCTGATTGAACATTGCCAGGGAGTCTTAGGCCACTTGGTGGTTGCATAGGCCTTAGATCCAATTACAGCTGTAAAAGTGGTTTGCATTAGAAGTTCTGACTCTACGATTTGATCATTATAAGTAGGATAAACCACCAAAAGAATGTGAATTGCCTTCACTAAAAGGATGTAATAGCCCAGAGAATATCTTTCATATTTCAAATTAGGGAAATCCAGCACTGCCCTCTTCCCTGCAACTACTCCTTTAACACTAGTCAAAGCAATGCCAAGTTCTGCATTTGGTGGGTATCTCTGGATCCTCCAGCCAAAGGGGTTTTAGTTCTTGAATAACCAAAAGGACCTTCCTATAGGACCTCTTGCAGAGCTCACCCTGAGAACTGAGGTTCAAGAGGGCTGTATCAACAAAAGGCAGTTGTCCTACGCTTGTACTAAGTGTCCAGAAACTTTGAAATGGTCTCCTGCCCGCCTTCCCCTCCAAGTGACTCCTCCCGAAGGCTGTAATATTCCTGCCTGAAGCTGCCCAACTGTGGAAGCGTTCGTGTCCGAGATGCTGCCTTGAGGAGGTTCATAGGCAATATGTCCATGTTGGATGTTAAAGAAATCAGTGTCTCCAAGGACTTTGAAAGGTCATTGTCCTGGCCAGCAGCCATGAAAGGGCCGCGGCCACTTCAGAGTCTGCACACAAACGTGACTTTCAATCCGTACCTCACCCCATCTCAGAGCAATTTACCCACCACCAACGCACATGCCCTTGCTATTCTCGGAGAAGGAATCCATGGCTAAGGAAGGGCTCGGACGGCCTAGGAGGATGGGTGGGAGCCTCAACATTCCCTAGAGGCCCCTGGTTACCCAAGCACACAAGATACCCCAGCTCTCCGTTCAGCCTGGTTACTGCTCATCCAGTACCCCCTCTGTTATTGCTGTGAAGGTGCAGAGAAGTGTGAGACAGAAGAAGGGGAGAAAGAGCAGAGGCAGCCCTTGACCTCCATCTTCTCCAGCCTGCTATCCCCCAGCACCCTCCAGCACTACCCCCCCCCCAGTCATGGGCAGTACGGGCAACCCAGTCACGGCACCTTGGAAATGGGCCTCTCAGAGGCCCATTTGACCAGAGTGAGATGTAGTGACGCGTCTTTGGCAGGGAAGGCTACGTCCATTTTCTTTTTCTTAGAAACAAATGTATTTATATAACCGGTTCATGCTGGGACTTCGTTTGCGGCATAGGATTACTTCGAAGAGAAGTCAACAGATAGACCAGTAAAATGGTTTTGCAGAAACTCTCAGTAGTGCCTTAACTTTCTGAAAGAAGTTTTATTGGACATACTTGCTGCAAATTTGGTTACAAAAAGAACAGTAGGTCTCATTTAGTCAATTTTCCACAGCTCTGCAAAGGCTCTTTTCTCCCTCCCTCTCACCGTTTTATTTCCCCATCCCTTCCTCCCTTCCTTCCTCCCTCCCTTCCTTCCTTCCTTCCTTCCTTCCTTCTCTTCCTATAACTTTCCTTTCCGCTCTCTCTTATTTTTTTTAAGAAAGAAATTACATTCTATCATCTTCTTTCTAAGTAATGACATTATTTTAAAATCCAGAGTTGAGCTGCAAATGAAAATGCTTACTCGCATTCTATATATGAGAACTTAAATGACTCTCCAATGCTAA
>NW_006797481.1:3896926-3909426 GCF_000442215.2 Lipotes vexillifer | reverse complement strand
ATTCCAGCTTGCAGGTGAGTCTGGCACTTAAGAGAATGGTTAGGGCTGGAAATCCAGAATTAGAATTCAAGCAAAGTCTCAATAATTTGATACTTTCTTCCAATGTATAAGTTTCCAATAAATCGTTGCTCAGATACTCAAACCTGAGAGCATATCTGTCCCGGTGGAAAGATAACACCAATAACCAACATTGGTGCTGGTGTGTCTCACACTCGTCATCTCATTTGATCTACACAATAACCCTCTGAAGATGTGATCAGGACTCAGCTCTTCCCACCCAACAGATGTAAGATCTGAGGTCCAGAGCAGCCAGATGAGCTGTAGCAGTTCTTCCATAAGAGAACTGTGACAGAGTCAGATGGAGATTACAAGGCAGGTAGGACATCAGGATATCAGGATGGCCTTGGGGAGGATGGGAAGTGGTGAGGATCCCTTCCCAGACACTAAGGGCCAGTGTGAATGGACATCAGTGGATCCACTGAGTTGGACTTTACCATCTACGTTAATGGTGCATTACCAGGGACGGGACCTCAGCCTGACATCCAAGCACTGAGGTCTCATCACTACTACTACTGCAAAATTTGCAAAGCTGCCTCTCGGGGTGGTTGAGACAGCATATGTAAAGCACGTGGCCTGACCCGCAGAAGGGGCTGGATTACTGATAGCTGCTATTATGGTAATTACCGTTCTGACCTCAGAAACGTGTACGCTGCCCTCCGGGGTAGTGCAGCCAGGCCCAGTGTGAGGGAAAATTGCAAAGCAGGTGTGATCATTCCAGGGCAGAGGGCTTTTCGATGCCCTCAGACCCCACAGCTGGGATCATGGTCCCTGCACGGCTGCACCATGCCCTGCTCTAATCACCAGCAAGGCCACTGCCGGAGCTGGTCTTCTCAAACAGGGAGAAAAGTCCTTGAGAGAGAGGGAGTTAGTTTATAAACTTCTGAAGGTGCTTTATGGTTTAGAGAGTGGCTAATGAACAGAAACATATATTTGGCTTGGTCTAGGCTCAGAGGAAAGATCTGAATTTCACTAGAAAATAGACTATTTCCTCCAGTGACCCCCAAAGCAATCAAAGACACTGAGTAATTTGATCCCTGAGAATCAGTTTTTAAAAATTAAATAAAATACAGCCTCATTTAGAGAAGAAAAATAAAATAATTCCCTCCAAAGGAGTAATCATTAAATCATTCCCACGGGTATGAGCAAGGGAGGAAGTGGTAACTCATGGATACAATCCGCTGCATTTGTGGAGAAACCTGTGGGATTCACTAGCCAGCTTCAGATGCAGACTTCATTAGCGGCCACTGGCTGAAAATGCGGCACCTGTGGTTGCTGTTGTGACAAAGACTGAGCTGGAATGGGCACAAGGAACGGGGACCTAAATGGAAATAAGTTGTCCTGGCTCGTCTCATCCCATCCGTGGTCTGATCAGAACTGTGGGTGGAGGCAGGGCACCCACCACTAGTGACGGCCCTTTCCATGTAATCCACCAGCCACGTCCACCAGTCTACTGGGGCTTCCTGATATAATGCTGATCATTTTGGGGTGTGCCTTAGATCTAGTACAAATCTGCAGTCGCCTGATGAGAACCCACCCTGGAGAGTCATCCAAGCAGCCCAATTCAAGCCGATTTGAATATCAGTCAAAGGGATGATCCTTGGGAATTTTTCTTCTCTCATCCAGTGACTCCAAAGACCAGGAAAATTTGAGCGTCATTGCTCAAGAGACAGAGAAGGTAGGAAGCAAAGGTCTATGTAGCCTTGGGAAATTATTCTTCCAACATGCCGAGTGTTAGCATAACAATACTAACAGAGCCAGTGTTGATTGTGTACTTTCCATATGCCAGGCAGCGTTCTAAGTCCTTCCATGTATAGTAACTCATTTCCTCCTTACAACAACCTTTTGAGGTAGGCACTGGTACCATCCCCAGTTTACAGATGAGAGAGCTGGGGCACGCATGAAGTGACTTGTCCTAAACTACACAGGGAGTAAACAGGAGAGTCAGGATTAAACTCAGGCCATCTGTCTTCAGCGCCCATGTGCTTAGTTGCTGCGCTAAACTAGGGTTTTCAGTCGCTTTAGACAACAGCTCCTTCCAAATGTCTGTTCTATAGATTCCCCGGGAGAACCACGCTTTCAGAAATGCTTGAGTTGGAGTTTCTCCCTTCTTCTGGTAACGAAGCGCCAAATATGCATCAGGGGCACACGCTGATTGCCCAGAAACCACATGGCCTATCATATGTCATTCCTCATAATTTATTTTTATGAGAGTAGTAAGTGGTATCAGCATTTTATAAGCATGTATTTATATTTGTTAATTTAATTTATGCAAATGCCTCATTTACGTAAATCATACACAGATCCACCATCAGGATATCTTTAGGGAAATTATATGATGAAGATATTTAGGGATCTAACATATACAATCAGAGAATGCAAATTATTTTTACTGCATGTTCTTTACGCCATTAAGTTCATAAAATGTCAACAGTCTGGTTTTACTAAAGCTCACTTTGCAGTGTTTTGGTTGCTTTGGTCTTTCTTTCCTTCTTGCTCCATTTCATCGCTTCTGGGATGACCAGCTCAGGCCAGGGTGTTGCTGGGAGAGAGGGAATCTCAGCTAAAGCAACACTGGAGAAGCCCCGCTTTTTCGTTCTCTTCTGAGGGATGAGGTTACAGTGTGTAAACACAGTGCTGTATTTCGTAGCTATCCCAGGGCTTTGGGCTTGATCCCTTCTTGATAGTGGTGTCCTCATTACCCATTCATGGCGCTGCCAGGCAGTTATCGTGAATAATAAGCTTCCCCCTAAATCTGGACCATCGGTTCTGAGTTTCTGGCATGTTGCTTCAATGAGTGGGGTGGGGGGTAAGATTTTTATCTCACTTCAGGGAGGAAACCCTGTATGTGACTTTATATCCGGTTCTGGGACTGGAGAAATGCATTTAATACTGTGAGCCTTAAGAATCAAAGATGGCAAAAGGTTGTAGGGATTGATGTTTGCGCGCATACCCATAAGGCAAGAAAATGGGAGTTAGAGGAGGACCTGACATGATCTTCTGGTCATGAGGACCCAGAACATTCAGCCGTGCAGCCTACAAGAGCCAACACTGCTTTTTACAATGAAAGCTGAGAATGTCATCTTTGTAGTAAAGTAAAAACATTATCGTCACCAGCTGTCTTCCCCACCCCCTGTGTTGCTTACAAGAACAATTGGCCACCACTAAATACATCTATAAATCCTTGTTTCTACTTGCCCTGGAGCCTGCTACATAGGATTGCCCATGTGAGAAGCAGTGAAACACCACCTATGGAGCATGTGTCTTTCTGGCCTTCCCTTTGCAGCTCCTATTTGGAAACTCTGCTGGTTTTCAGTCCGTGACATCTTCAGGCGTATGACACGTCTCTATGGGTCATCCAGGTGCCCTGGTTTATATGTCAATTTCAGGGGCCCTGGAAGATAACTCTGCCCTCAGGACCCAGAAAACTTCAATTTTTTGTATACCTCATGGCCTGTATCTTCAGCCAGTCCATCCCTTACATAGCATCCAAATTTGGAGAAAATCTACCCAACAGTTTAGTGTAAATTGGATTATAGACAGAAACAATTTGAATATAGATTGTATCTCTATTAAAGTAAGCATTTAATAGACTTTTAAAGAAAAGTCACTTCACCATCATTTGGGCTATTCACAAAGCAATTTCCGACCCACCCTGAGTTCCTGCAGTGGGGCGGAGGGGGGCAGCTCAGGGCACAGTTACTGGTTCTCCACAGAAGGCAACACAGTATTCATACTTTGCTAAATGGAAAGAGCGTCTGCTTTTACTTCAGACCCTAAGAGAAATGCAGAACGGTCCTGCTTATCACCATGGTCGCCCAGCACATGGGGACAGGGGACCCTGGGCCATTGGATCAGAGCTGCAGCAAGGGACAGTTGCTCCGCCTAGGAGCCAGAGGCAGGCAGGCAGCCGCCACATGCAGCACCTAAATGGGGATGAATGGAGCCTTCCCGTCACACTGCCATGGTCCAGGGATGGTATCCAGAATGATGATTGAGCGTCTGAGAAACTGAAGGTACAGAACTTGGTCTCTGTCTGAATCAGATGAAGAAATTTGCCTTGAACCTCAACTGTTTCTTACGTTTGTGCTTTTGTTTCTGTCATGCCTGCTACCTGGAATACCTGTCTTTCCTCTTCACCTGGTCAATTTCCACTTATCATTAACGTGTGCCACCCGCATCTCACTCCCTCCTTTCCTTCCTTCTCTGGGCTGCTCATAACAGTGACCAGACCTCTCAGCACACTCTACCCTCCACACTCTTATAATTCCCCATCCAGTGTTGGGCACTTAGAAGATATTTAACAAACACATAGAATAAGTGGATTAACGTTTCTGTGTTTGTCTCCCCTGACCCCCACGAGGCTGTGGTTTCCTCAACGGCACAGACAGTCTTAGCCAACTCTGTGTCCCCAGAACCCTGCGTGTGTTTTGGGCAGAAAATATGTCTCTGAATAACTGAATGAGTTCTCTTAAGACAGTAGTGAGAGTCCTCAGAAAATGTTCATCCAGAGTATATTTGGGCTAAAAGGTTTGATTTTAAGGGACTGAAGTGAGAAACATAGCAATTTTTCCTGAGAAAATTGGGACACCGGGAGCTAAGCAATGTTTACACCAGAACTTTAGCAAAAGAGTACATTAAAACAAGGTGTGCCTTGGGAGGGAAGGCAACTTTGCCAGGACCTGTTCCACACTTCAGTGATGATTGTTTGTTATAAATAAACACATGCATCATTTATTTTTAGCTTTTTATAATCTCCTTTGGGCTCTGCCATTTCAACAAAGGTCAAGAAATAAGGAAATAAATGATATTCTGGAAGCCAATTCTCTTTCCTGGAATCTCTCTTGAGACCTTAGGTGCTGAATAGCATCTTACCTTCCTTCAGCCTCTGGCACCTAACCTCTCACTGATTGTTTTGTGGTTCCTTACAAATCAGTGAATCTCATGAACCAGGTCTAGGCCCAGTTATTATACAGAAAAGTGATTAAATGTGACCAGAACATTTTAATTCAAGGAGACCTATTCTCTAACTCAAAACAAAACAAAACAAAACAAAACAAAACAAAAACAGAATGGTTCACAATTTCCATACTTGCCCTGCATGGTAGATTCATTTCTGAGGGAGGAGCCGGCATTGCCTTGTTGCAGAGCCTCCAACGAGCTGCTCTCAGTTGATGGGCAGCTGTCTTACTCCTTTCCCTTTCCTGTTCACTTATTTCTTTCTTTTTTTTTTTTAATGCAGAGAGCTTGCATCTTGCTTCTGCTAACCTTTTGACTTGAGGCTAAAGAGATAATTGGAATTTTTAAATATATGACCAATATGAAGTAATAAGAAAAGTCAGTTTTGACATTAGTCAATGTCTGGTTTTTGTCTGAGTTGTAAAACACCAGGTAAGCGGGTTTTAGAATGCCTGTGCAGCTCACCCAGAGCAGCATTAATCTGGGGGGAGGGAGATGCAAAGTCTAGTCCAAGCACAGGTTTACTCTTGACTCAGTCCCCTCTGCAAAGTGCCCCCTCTCTTGGACTTGACTAAAACTTCTGAACTGGGTACTGGCATCTAGGTAGGAGCTGTTTAGAAGGAAGGAAGGAAGGAAAGGAGGAAGGAAGGGAGGGAGGGAGGGAGGAAGGAAGGAAGGAGGGAGAAAGAATTCTATTTTCTTTACTTTTAGACCTTTTTTGCAGAGGTGGTGATATTAAAATATTTAACAACAGAATGGCAGGGCCCACCAAGCAGAAGGGCTGCAGTATTGTGGCAGGTCTCAGTGGCTCTGCTGAGCCAGGTGTTAACCCTTCTGTGGCTAGGTGGTTGTTAAATATTTTAAAGATTATGTTTGACTAAAGTTATATTAACCCCAGATGGGAAAGGGGAGCCAGTAAGCTCCCCAGGAAGAGGGTTCAAGTGGTTTCTGCTGAAATTATAATCTCCGTAATCCCCAGAAGCTTTCTCCTCCACAGAGATCACAGCAGGGATGGGTCATTTTGCTGATCTGATAAAAGGATTCTTGGTGCAGAGGGTTGGAGTCCCTGAATGCCCCCTCGTTCGACATCAGTGTTTTACTGCATTGATGTGGTCAGGTTCCCACCTCTGTGTTCATGGAGCTGTGCGCTGATCTGTTCAAACATTCGCTGAGTACCTGCTGTGTGCAAAGCACTTTGGAGGGAAAACTGGCCTTAAAAGCTTCCCACTTTTTACAGGTGTCACCAACAGTTGTCCACAGATTTTTCCTTTGTTTGTTTGAACTGCACAGTGTTTAAAAAATAATTGAACAAATATTTTAAAATCATGAGATTTTATTTTAAACTCCAGATTTCTAATCTTTTGGGGGAGAAACCCCCATATCTCAGAAGTTCTGATGACACTGAGCCCACATGTCCCCCTGGAATTGTGGATTCTCCCACAATCCACTGAGGCAGCCCCTGCCCCATCTATTGATAGTTGTGGATTGAGTCACCACTGCCCGAACACCTCCCAGCTGTCACACAGCCAAGCTCCCTCAATTATGTCACAGAAACTGTAGGGTAGTGGTGGAGAGGGAAGGCTCTGTGGTGGACAGCTGACCCTTCTCACTGTGTTCCCTTGGGCAAGTTACTGAATCTCTCTCTGCCTCAGTATCTTTACTTGAAAAATGGGGATAATATATTTCTGACTGTCTAAGTTTGTTGTAAAAATTAAAAAGAGGTCATAAGAATACAGTGCTTACAGCAGTTCCTGGCACATAATAAGTGCTCAATAAACATGCCTGCCCCTAAGAATACAGAAGATGAGGACGATGTGGATGCTGCCCTCAACCAGCCATAACATGTAAAATGAGCATTTAGAAAACATCTTTGATGGCTTTAGTTCAGAGACTGGTCCCTACAGTTCCCTCCTGAACCCCCTTTCCCACTTTATTTCGTGGGCACCAAATACAAACATCATTTGTGTACAGCTGGCGCTCAGGAGGGAAGAAGCAGAACAGGCAGAAGCAGATTGATTCTCTTCTCCTGATGGGACTGCAGACAGGTCTCTGAGAGGCCATGTTCCACCCACCACAAGAAGAGAACCTAAAGGTCACTGTAACTAGCCCACTCCCCCAGAGCCAGATGCCATCAGCAAAAAAAAAAAAAAAAGAAACCTCCAGAAAAAAAAAGCCCTGAATGAACAGTGTTGCACATCAACTAATTGGTGATTCATACATATTCAGAAGGAAAGTGAGTGAAAAACCAGCGTTTCAGACAGCTTTACATTTTCAAATTAAGTTAATAAAATAAGATTTCCAATGTAATGACAAATTAATTCTTCTTTTCATAAGTTTATTAAAATAAGCATCTCCTATCTGCTAACTAGCGCTGACATATGCTTACATAGATACATCCCACCCAGTAACCTAATCTCCCAGCAATCTTGAAGCAATTAACTCCTTCTAATCTTGAGCTAACAAAGCCCACCATGCCAAAGGCCCCTGAGAGCGCCCCTCCAAAGGCCTGCTTGGCAGCCTCCCTCTAGCTCTGCTCAGAACATCCAAGCAGGGAGCACTGAAGTGGTCCAGCCCAGTGATTCCTCTGAAACAACCAGATGAGTCATCACAGATCATAAGATCTTCATTAACTCCTTACTTCTCTGCTAATTAACACAAAAAGAATGAGTTGAACGCCTGACAGTCAATGACTGACCCACTGCTTGGTGGTTAATGGGATGCAAATGACGTCTAATGAGGGTCTCTCCTTGCAGTGTGGGCAGCTGGCCTACTATTTTTGTTGTGGATTTTCAAGTGTGGGAGCTCCATGAAAAGAGTTTACCTAATAATTTAAACTGCAGCTGAGTTTGTAGTATAAAGTCCATGCATTCATGTAAGTCCTACACATGGCAGATTTAACAGTTAACTACAAGGTTTAACTGAAAATACCATAATTTAGGAGGAAAAAAAATACAGCTCCACGCCCTTCCAAATGAAGCACAATATTTGTTGATTATATTAAGTTCTGTGATGCATTTTGGATTTTGGTTTTTTGGTTTTTTTTTTTTTGCGGTATGCGGGCGTCTCACTGTTGTGGCCTCTCCCGTTGTGGAGCACAGGGCTCCGGACGCGCAGGCTCAGCGGCCATGGCTCACGGGCCCAGCCGCTCCGCGGCATGTGGGATCCTCCCGGACCGGGGCACGAACCCGTGTCCCCTGCATCGGCAGGCGGACTCTCAACCACTGCGCCACCGGGAAGGCCTGGATTTTGTTTTAATATGACAGTGGTAAGCATATTATCGAAACATTGCTTTTTTGTTCATCCTGAGCATAGCCTTTGCAATCTATTAGAATTTTAAAATGCTGGCTACAGAAACCAAAGTTTCATCCTCAAAGATTTGTCTTAGAATACAAGTAGAAAAATCAGCCAAAATCTGATTTGTGTGTTGTCAATAAAATGTGGATTCAATAAGGAGATTTGAGGTCAATAACGTAGACAAAAGAAGGAATTTTGCTATCTATTATATCATCTATTAATGATAAGTAAGTGACACACTTATAAACAAGAGTGTAAATGTTTAAAAAAGTTTTAATGAAGATGCATTTTTCTTTATTCTACCCACTACCACCCCCTTAACCTGGATGGGGAAGACCCTCCGCAGTTAAAATTCTTGAGTTCTCTTCTCAACCCATATCTTTCAGAACCTTCTTTTTTTTACTAATAAATTGAATTGGCAGCACACTCATTGAAGAGACCTAGCATTGCCATGATCAATCCACACTAAAGTCTTTTTTAAGAACAAAAAGCATAGAATTGTTATTGTGAAATTCAAAAGAATTATCACTTTATAAAATAAATTCTCTGAGTTTGGACAACATCCAGACCCATCCCACTTGTACCTGTTTATTTTTTCAACAACTAGAACCTATTGGTGCATATGAGTAGTCGAATTTATGCATTCTTTGAACTTTCAAGTGTAACGACAAACAGTTCCTTGCTTTCTAGTGTGGGAGAACCAGTGGAAAAGAGGAAATCATGGTAGTCAAAATTATTAGTTGTTGCTTGACATTTTTAAGGAGTTTCTGGAAAGGTGATTTCTCCAAAATTGCAAACTTTTAACTCCTTTTAAATTTCAGGATCAGTTAGTGATACCCTTTCTTCTTCTTTTTTATGGAATTTCTCTTGAACCCAGTCTTGAAAGGCATGAAGATATTTATCCTTCTTTCCATTCTTTACACAGGTCTCAGGCCTTTCCCCCATTTTACAGATAAGGAAACTGAGGCTCCAATAGATTAAGGAACAAGCCCACATGCTCAGGAGCTGTGGTGGGATTAGAACCCATTTGGAAATGAGGACAAACCCCAGGCTCCTTTTGCCAAACTTAAGTATATTTTATTGAATGTTAACACTAACTCACCATTTTGTTGGCTTCTTGTGACAGGTTCCCTATGGGTATTGATTTCTGTATTGACCTTATGTTGGTTTTGCAGCCTAGCAGAGAGCATGTTTTACTGCTAGGAGTAGGCAGAGTTAGTGGGATTGAGTCACTGGTATGCCTGTTATTTTAACTATTATTTCCACAAAGTTTTATGCATCCCAACTCCTTAAAATTGGACAAGTGGGACAGAAAAAATAAGAGAGGAAGAAAGAGAAAAAAATTGAAAGAGAAAAGAAAAGTAGCTAGTGGTAGAGTGTTAGTAATTTTACAACTTTGTATGAGATCATTGGAGGCCATTGAAACTCTATCAAATTCTATGGCTTTGGGGAAGCCTGCCTCAGTGACCCCATCTACAATAAGGCTTTCCTAGCACCTGCTCTAAACAGCTCTGTGGAATCATAAAGTGGGGAAAAAACGACATTTTAAGTAGAAGTTGCTTTAAAAAAGAACATTTTTAATAAATACGGGGGTCCATGGTACCATTATCATTACTTGCCTTGACCTTCCAAAGATTTCAACCAGTCTTTGACACTGTTTTTTAACCAGTTAAGCTGCAGAATTCCCTTTGCAGAATCCGTTCCCACCCCACATGGCTCTGGCAATCAGACATCCTGGGGAAAGCAGCTTGGAGTCCCGAGAGAGAGGCCACCTCTGGTGACAGTCTGAGTTTGGCTAGTAAGCCAGTGTGAAGCATGGAGGCCTGTGTGATTAGTAAAAGTCGTGGAAAGCTTTGAGCTCTTCTCAGACGACATTTATAAAAGTAGCAGACTTCAGGGGTTCAGGGAAATGCATTTCAGAGTCGGGTACCCTAGTTGGACCGGTTTTAATGATCAGAGAGTCCCAGTGTGCCTACAGAGCCTTGGGTTAGTCATTGTGTCTCTTATTTGCAAACTGGCTAAAGGTATGAACATGGCATCCAGGAGCATGTTGTTCTAGAAGAGATATTCATGGATCCCCCCACCATTTGCTCTTGGCTACCACCATTCACGTGCTGCCACCGCAGGACTTTTGAGCACAAGTGATTTGGAATCCTCTGGGCACCCACTCTGTTTCCTTCTGCGCTTTATGTGCACAAGATCTGAGAGTGGACAAAATGCAGTCAATTCAGTTGCCAGTGGCCTCTCATTAGTTCCCCATCTAAGAAAACCCATAGCTATAGATGAATAACCAAATAATACACACCAAATACGAGAATGTGAATTATATGAAATTGAAGCACACTGCTCGGGGAAGAAAGAAACTAAATATGTGAGAAGGACTAATCCCAAACAGCTAAGAATTCTGACATTGTTTTTTCAAGCACGGGCTGCTGAGAGAGCTATGAAAATGGCAGAGACTCAATATAAATCTCTTCCCCCTTTTATTTAAGTGAAAACATCCTTGTATATTATGTATACTTAGAATGTCACCAATTTTGGAGGTAATCTTTTAGGTTAAGTATGTTCCCACATTAAACTATAATTATCCTTCCTTCTCTTCTTCTATCCCCTTGACACTCAACATGCTGGATTTTTGCTTCATGTTTTATTTATGGGACAGAATTAAAATGCAGATTCACAAAAACTTAAAAACTCATAATTATTCATAAAGGGCTTTAAGGTTGTTTAGTACATTTTTATGAAACTCTGGGTTTGTGGGAACACGTACTTGAAAGTTGTGGAAGTCGATTAAGGTTGAGTTCTACTACGAAGTAAATCCCAAAATGATCAAAATCTTTGAAGAAAAGTATTTGTCAGTATTCATAATCTATATTTAAGTGAAGTAATGGGCATAAATATCCTTGTAAATATATTCAAGACTGGCCTGGCAAGAGAAGAGACTTGCATATTCAATGCAAACCATCAATGTAGGACAAAAGGTCTAGTTAGAAATCTTTGGTCACTAAGCAAATGTAGCAAAATACAGAGATTTTTCTTGTTTTTTGGCTATCTCTATGACATTATGTGCATTTACAAAAATGCTCAAGTCTAGGCAAAATTAACACCAATTGGAATTGGATGTGTTCTATTTCTTCTGAATAAGCAGAAAGAGTAAAACGGTCACTACTGATGGAGGTGACTGCTACAGTTTTATAGAAGTGACTAAAGAGAAAAGAGCATCTGTGAATAGCTGTGAGGACAGTCTCTACCCTTCCCTACCCGATGATGACTTGGTCTCTTCAGTCAGCTCCAGATTAAGAACATTTTGATGGGGAGTGTGGTCCAAAACCGTTGATCGAGGGACATGTGTGTTTTGGGGATGTTCCTACTAGAAACATGTGAAAATGTAAGACAATCAAATGCAGGGAGTGAGAAGCCCATGGGTTCTTGGGAAATTCTTCTTTACAATAGAGTGGGGCAGGGAGATGGAACAGAAAGAGCATGGACTTTGACCTTTGGTACCTAGACCTAGAATTGGATCTCTGCTCTGACACTCACCAGCTGGGTGACCTTGGGCAAGTCAGTTAATTATTCTGAGTGTTGGTTGGCTCATCTGTTAAAATGAGGGGGGGGGGAGAGAGAGAGAGAGATAACATCTACCTTCAAACAGCTGTGAGATAAAACGAGATAATGGACATAAAATATCTCATACAGCACCTGGCACATAGTAGGCATTGAAGAGATGTCAGCTCTTTTTATTATGCCATGTTACTTTGCTCTAGGCTTTCTATTAATATTTTAACCTTAAGTGCACATACGTGCTCATACACAAAGATGAAGATGTACAAAATCACCATGATCTTTGCATTAAATGCAGCGATGGCTGAATGGAATAGGTGCTAATCTATTTTTATCACCTTGTGTACATTACATTATTTTTAATAATATTCTATTTACCAAAGGCTTACAAAACATAAATGTATATGAAAACAGAGCTATCTTCACAATTAGAATCATTCTGCCTGAGAGAAAAAAGAGAAAGAGTAATCCTCTTTTAGCAGCTTTACCATGGCTTCTGAGCACAGTATTTCTCACATGCTCCCTCATGTTTATCTTCAGAGATAATATAATTGCATACTTGATGTACTCGAGGCTTTATCTTCAGGAACACATACTTCTTGGTGAGGGTCAGGGGCGGGGGGGGGGGG
>NW_006797481.1:3877206-3896887 GCF_000442215.2 Lipotes vexillifer | reverse complement strand
GGGGGCAAAGGATGAACTTGGAGAATATTCCCAGTTCTGTTGGGGTGGGCATCTCTCTTCCTAATGATATACAGCTGCAGAAGCCAACTTTTCAAATGACTCAATAAAAATACTGATAAACATTTAAGCCTCTTAAATACAGACATAACCTGCAGACATGACAGTTTGAGCAATGAGCTCCATTGATTTCATGAGAGTGAAATATTTGAATAAGCTCTCAGGATCTCACTTGTTCATTGAGCAAGCAGAAATGTCAGCTATCGGGCTTTTACCTGATCTCCCCTCCTTCCTTTTCCTAATTGGAAATGGCATCTAATGAGGAAGTTTGACTAATTCTGAAGATAATGCTATTGGGATGGCCAAAATGTTCAGGTTTTCCCATAAGACGTTATGGAAAAATCCAAATGAACTTTCTGGCCAGCCCAATATATATGTGCTATATTATTACTTCATGGAGAGGAAACCATGTGGATTTTTTTATGGCTATATATGATTAACCTGTGCAGTGCTGATGTAAAAAATACATACATATGTACGTGCCTGTGTGTATAATATATATATTCCCATCCACCCTCAGCCAATTGAAAGCTTACTCTCATGATAGACTGAAGCCCTGCTCTAGTAGGAAGTTCTATCGACCTTTGAGAAGGCTAGTCTCATCATAGTTTTGAGGAATTTACCCCTTAAGCTGTGGGGAAATGACAAATCAACAAATGAAATCAATATCAGCTTGAGTCACAGCACCAGACACTTAGCATGAGTTTAGACCCCATAGTCAAAGAAAAAATGTCCCTCTGTCTTTTCCCTATGATCTCGCTGTAGGACATTGCTGATGAAACCCCTTGATCATCCCCCTTCCGTGATTCCTGTCTGTGAGACTCATAACCCTTCTCCTGGCTTCCTTGCTGCTAATTCTTGGTTTTCTCTCTGGCTTCTCTTTTCCTTCAATTCCCGAAGGCTCCCCTTTCCAACATGGTGGTATTGGTGGCATTAACAGGTTTCCAGGTCTCCTCGATTTAAAACCAGAGTATCAGCTCTGAGATACTCTGTCTGGTATCCCAGACAGCTCCCTGGACAACTCTCTCCCGCCTTCAATCCTTCCCTCAGCTCCTTCCTACCGCCTGACACAGACTCTCATCAAGTCCTGCCAAGACCCTCTGGGTGGGTCCTTTGATTCCAGCTGCTGCCGCAGCTGCTTCTAGAGCCCCTAATCCCATCCACCAGCTCCATCAGACTCCTCTTCTCTCCTCCACAGGGACCTGCACAGCTTAAGACACCAGAGCTCAAGTGTCTGCTTGGTTTGCAAGCTGCCCTTACAACATCCAGCCAGCTGGAATCCAACACAATGGCTCATCTTTGTCACGTGTTGCAAATTGTAGGCGCTACATCTTTTAAAATTTTCTGTAAAACGCAGCATGATGCTGGGTAAAGGGAGGTTTAGACATGAAATGTCCATCTGAAGATCACAGAAAATATTTTTGGAAAGTAATTTTTAATTTCACAACTTGTACCTGAGTCCATTTCCCTTGAGAAAAATGGGAGCGTGAAAAGACCTAAACCCTCTTTGAGCATCATTCCTAACCCAGGTCCCCACCCCGAAGATGGCCACTTTTATATTTCTGTGTTTGTGTGGCTAGGGGTGGGGGGCACTCTGTTTCTTTCAGGGCCTTCCTCTATATATTTGCATGTGCGTATATCACACAGGTTTTTGGTGCAGCTGTTTGGGGGGAAATGTCTCCTCTTTCTTCTAAAGTTAAACACTATTGAAGTGATGGATTTCACAGCTTGAGCAACTTCCTGTCTGAAATTTACCAAACTGTTGCTCACGTGTCTTTGTCCCTGTGACCTTCCCTCCAGATTTGCTCTTAACACAGCACACATCTTGATGCAAAGCTTTATAATCTTCAGAACATTATAGCAATATGTAGAACATTATAGAAAGTGACAAGGGGGCTTTTGTTGTTGTTTGCTTGTTTGGAGGAGCTCTTTTTCCCCTTCAAACACCATCACTGTAAGGGCTGTAAAGCTCCAAAGATGCCTCTGGAAAGGCTGGATTGACTGCAGCCTTGCTCCCTATACCCTCACCCCCCCCCACTCCCCAGCATGTTGTAAGAAGTGACTGGATCCACTTGTGTTTGAGAGAAATCGCTTGTGCCCTGATGAAGTGCTCAATAATTCCGTGGTTGGAAGCAGAACTCTGGATTCCAGAATCGGCCGGCTCGTATGCGCTCCCCTCTCTAACCAACAGCAGGGTCTTGGAATTTAATATGCTTTCAAGTGAGTTTTAGTATGTGTGACATTTTTGAACCAAAAGCTAAGTTCAGAGGAATGGCAGTTTGGTGAGACAGTTCTCAAGATGTGCTGCTGTATCTTAATGAGATCCTGATCTCAGAGGTGATGCAGTAGCTACCTCTGGTTTAAGGATGCAAATCCCTTGATTCCCTTTGGAAGCATGGTGGTTAATGAATTTAGCTAAAGGGAGAGGCCCCCCTGTCCAGACTCAAAGAGTTTTCCCCATACCATTGGTTAAACTGAGCTATGTTAATAAAAATTACCCAGTACTTTTCCTATCAAAAGTGGTCAAGTTACTTCGAGGGCCCCAGAGCTTTAACTACCCCAAGGGAAGGAGGGACAGTGATAATATCATTCCCCTGAAAGTGTTGGGTTTCTGTTTATTTTCAACACAGGCAGCTGGTAAGTAAATTTATCCTCAAAAGGAGTGACCCTTTCAATGGTTCTCCTTTACCTGAAAAAAAGTAACTCTTTTACACTCACTTAGCCTTAGTTCCCTGTTCCTGGTCCCAACTGATATACCTGGGAAATGGTTTTCACCTGCATTGTCAAGTCTAATTCGTTGGTGGGGGGCTGCCTGGATTGAGAGGGGATCTGGGGCCATAGCTGGGCTCTGTGGAAATCTGTGACTTGGTTGATTAGTGGTGTCTGGGGCCATGATTAGTGAAGCCTGCTAAGGAAAGGGCCCGGAAAGGACTGGCTCCTTTATATCAGCTGTTGCTGGTAGTTACCATGAGATACATTTAGCCCATGAACTTAGGCACCCTCGAGCCCTTCTTTTTGGACAACAGATGACAGTGATCCTGGCATTTCTGAGTTTCTCTAGAAGAGACATCTTAAAAAGCCAGAGATCCAGGGATTTCTAAGCACCGCAGTGATCATTAGAGAAATGGCAGAGCTAAGGCAGAAAGAAGGTGTGTTCAGGGGACCTGGGAATGAGGTTCTGGCCTGTTTTTTTGAACATGCTGGAGCCTTCACTTCCTGTGCTCTCAGATCTCAACTTTTCTTAGGAAAAGTTTTTGAAATTCCCTGTGTACACTAAGCGTTAGTGCAAATATTATTCCAAAGGTTGGTCACTTATGCTCTGTGCTAGAAATGATGATTCTGAGACCCATGAGGGACCCTCTGAATCAGATGTACTGGGGCAGGGCCCGGAAATCTACATTTCCCCATGACCCCACCCCCACCCCACCCCTCCGCCCAGGCAGTACCAAATACATAATTTGTGTGGCCCAGTACAAAATGAAAATTTGGAGTCCCCGTTAAAAAATTATTAAGAATTTCATAACAGTAACAGCAAAGCATTAAACCAGGCAGGGGGTCCTTCTAAGAGGAAGCCAGTCTTGCCCCCAAGTTATTCTGATGTGTACCAGTGTTAGAATCCTGAACTAATGCCTCACCCAGAAAGACAGAGGTGAAATTGTTCAGTTCATCCATCCATCCCAAGTGGTGGCTGGAGGCAGAGACAGGCAAGTGCCAAGCAAATTCCCAACTCCCCTCTAACAGAGCGCTGGAAGCCTAGAATTCCTGAGCCCTACTCGGCACCCTGTAAGAGCTCCACCAACAGCAACATTTAAACAGTTTCTAAAATCTCACTTCCCCACTAAATAATCCCAAGTTGATGACGTAGAAAACTCACAGCTGTTTTCATGGGATCGTCCCTGCCTCTTGACTCACTCATTGAGTTATCTAACTAAATACCAAACCAAATAAAGCCTGCAATTCAGTAGACCACCAGAGAATTGTTAGAAATCCATCTGTACACCAATCCCCAAGGCTCATCTGTTGGACTATACGGTACAACTGCCACCACAGAAACCATTCACCACCGATACTGCGCTTGATGCTCCACAAAAAGGTTTGGAATTCAAGGCTCGACTTCTGTGAACTGACCCCTGTGGTAAAGATATTGGTTATTAAGTTGGTGTCTTCCTTTATAGAAGCAGCAGATATAGACTTCTCAGACACACAAGGGTTTCTCTTATTATCTTGCTTTTAATACTCCTATTGCTTTTGTACTCTTTTTTTTTTTTTTTAAGCACAAAGCTTGGATTTGACCATTACCCTGCTCATATTCTTCCTAGTGCCTACAGAATAAAATGTTTTCCTCAGTCTGGCTTTTCAGACTCCTGTAGCTTGTATCTTATGGAGGGAGATAGACAATAAACACATAAACTGCAAAATAATTGCAAATTGTGATTAGAGCTGTTTTTAAAAACCCAGCGTGCAATGAGAATAGTGAGAAGGGGCAAGCAGTGGCTCTAGTGCTGTAACCAGAGGTGTCCTCTTAGAGGAAGCCCATAGTCCATATTTTTTGGTTTGTAAGTGACAAATACTGAACTCAAACCAGTTAAAGCAAAGAAAGAAAAAAAGGAGGAGGGAAGGAAGGAAGGAAGGAAGAAGACCCAGTGCACATGAGGCCTTAATCCATGTCACTGGTAGGGACCTGGCTTCTCTGTTCCCTTCTGTTTCTCGCCTCTCCCTTCCTCTCTGCATCCCTCTCTGAGATAGTATATTCCTGTGCTGTCAAAGATAGACATTGGAGGTCCAAGCTTAAGTCCTGCCAACATAACAGACCCAGTGGATGGAGAGTACCTCTATCTCATTGGTTCCGGAAAGACTTCAGAGGCTGATCCTCATTGGCCAGTCATAAGTCACATGCCAAATCTTGAACCAATCAGTGTGGCCAGCACAAGTTTAAATGCCTTGGAACTTCCTGGAAAGGGTTGGTCCTTTTCCACTAAAACCTCACTGACTAAAGGTGGGACAGGCTGATTTCTCCAAGGGAAAATTTGGATTTCACTACGAATAGAAGTGGAGAGAAATGCACATACACAACAGAAGTCCACCAAAGGAGATGACAATCTGAAATCTGAGGAGAGGAATCTAGCCATGTGAAGAACTAAATGGGAAGGAATATTCCAGACAGAAGGAGTGGTAGGAAAAATTGACACTTAAAAGAAACTAATAAAATGTCATTGCATCTGAAGGGTAGTGAGCCAGGGCACCAGTGACTTGAGATGAGTTTGGAGAGGTCAGCAGGGATTAGATCATTAGAATATTTGAGGCCAAGGGCACAGAACCCATTATGACTCTTCCTTTTCATAATCTATGACAGATTTCTTTGGAGATCTTTTAGGAAAATCTCTTATTTCGATTTACTAAATTTGTGAGATTTTAGCTACTCTGTTCCAAAAGGGACAGACTACCTTAAAAGTGGCAAAACATCACGTCATCACATTTGATTTGGAGATGCTTGATGCTGGTTAATCAACTATTTAAGAAGCCTTTGATTTTAAGATGTAAAGAATCCATCAGGCTGTTACTGTTTAGACCAATTTAGACCTCCAATCTTTTAAGTTTGCAGAAAAATTCTAAATGCATTACACGCTGCTAAGACTTTTCAGATTCAACCAGAACAGGGGCATTTTATTTCCTGAGGATATGGAAGTTTGCCTGTATTAGCTGTATTTAGAAAATTATTCAAAAACTTTCTAAGTCAGATTGAGCCAATCTGGATTTTGAACATTTGCTATGATTTTAGCATTTCATCTGTTTATTTCTTAATATCTAGCCAGATTAGACTAAAGTCTTTTCATCTCGGATGGCATGGCTATGCATTAAAATGAATGGAAGGAAACTGACTTGACAATGTGTGTGTGTGTGTGTGTGTGTGTGTGTGTGTGTGTGTGTGTGTGTGTGTGTGTGTGTGTGTGTGTGTGTGTGTGTTTGTCACCAATCAGATCACACTTTTCTTATTAATAGCAAAATGCTTATATTGAAAACAATGAAGAAAACAAGAAAGAACAAAGTTGACAGCTGTGACTGACATCTGGTTTCCTTGGGAGCTGGCCGTCATGACTTAGAACTTTGCACAAATATGCCAAGCATGAGAGGACTGAGCTAGCAGACCCTAAATGTTGGCATTGCTTCGTTCATATATTATTATTTTTGCCCCACCGTGTTCCCACTGCAGTGCTTTTGTCATTTTCCCTTGAAAGGAGGCAGAAGCTCCACTATGATTTATTACGAGTTTTTTCTTCACTGGAGATTTATTTGGTTTTGTTGTTGTTATACTTAACATAACAGATGTTCCGGCGTTTTTTCACATAATACCACTTTGAGTCTCATGTTATCCTTAAAACCCTACAAAATTTTAGGCGGTCCCTCTGAAATAATTTCCTCCTCCTTTGGAATTTTATCTTCAAGGAGGCCTTTTTCTCACTATTTGTAATGGTATATTAAAACAAAAGCTATGTAGAAAAGGAACTGTTTACTCTTATGTTTTATATCTTTGGAATTAATTGCTGTTCAAAGATAATTACCCCAAAGCTGGAGTCAGAGAGTCTACACATCTACTGAAAGGGAATAAAAACATTCCTTTTGATTTTTCCACTTCTGCCCCCAATTTATAAGCTGGACTCCATAGTGATAGTAGACTCACTTAGGAATATTCTAGAGACCAGTTGCAGGCCAGGTTTTAGTAGAATGTTTTTGAGCCACAGAAATGCGTGAAGCACACCCTCTATGCTCTTCTGGGAAAGTGAAATTCAGAAGCTCTTATTTAAGGGCCCTTTAATCATTAGACTTAGGAGACTCTGACCTGGGTGGTTCCCCAGGTTGCCATCACCTCATCTTGGATGCATTTTCAAGACTAAGGTTTATCCAGAGTCAGCATAGTGGTTGACCGTCAGGCCCTACATCCCCCAAAGCAGACTAGACAGTTTTTGACAGGCTGTCGCCATCTTCCTGAGGGCTAATGGCACATTTACCTGACTCTTTGCCCTCCTGGGCAAGGTGACGGCCCCTTGTTGTGTTTGCTGTCCTGTCACCAAAGAGAACAGTACAATGTAAAGTATCCTCTAATGTGCTAAAAGCCTCTACGAAGGATGGTTAAACAAACAAAGCATTAAGTTGCCTTTCAAGCCAACTTGGCTCTCTCTCCTAATTGTGTGAAGAGCTGACTGACAAAATTGATGATCCTTAAGGATCAATTTCCTCCTCATCAGGTCATTACTCAGCACAGAATGTCCAAGGGCCACAGGTTAAATTCCAAACTCATTGTTCAGCTAGTCAATGAACTGGCCTTAGCCTACCTCGGATTGATTCCCACCTCTGCCCACTGGAAGGTCCCCCAGCCACACTTTTCTACTCATGATTACACCCCAGTGAGCCCAGGACATTCTTTTTCTGCCACCTTCATCTTTGGCCCATACTGGACGTTCTATTGACCTTTGGTGTTTATTGCTAACACGCTTTTTATAACGTCTCTATGTCAGGTAAGATTCTTTTGATTGCAAGGGACAGAAAATGCAAACCAAACTGACTTAGGAGAGAAAGAAAAGAAAAGAAGAAAATAATTTGTTGATTCTTGTAATTGAAAGAGTCCAGGGGGATTGTTAATTTCAGGCAAATCTTGATCCAGGGTTCAAATGCTGTGCCTGAGATCCAGTTTTTCTCTTTCCTTTGCTCAGTTCCATATCTTTGGTGCTGATTTCTTTCCGTGGTCCCACTTGGATGTAAGGTGACTGCCAGTGGTTCCCAGGGCTCCTATGCAGTAGGAGATAGGAAGATCTGGGTACCTCACTCCCACTCAAAATCTCCTTGACCATGGATAGGACAATGTACGCTCATCAGCTTGATCTAAGCCACGTGTTCCAATCCTGAGCAGGGGTTGGAGTCAAATGTACCAGAAGCATGTGGACTGAAGGGGAGGGAGGAGTGACTTCACCAAAACAGAGAGAACAGATACTGTTGGCAGAGATGCAAATGTGTCCCAGTTATAAGCTAACTCGAGGACAGAAATCTCAGCTCCTACTGTGTTTTCCCCAGGCTTGAGCACCATACCCTACATTTAGTAGGTGCTTCATGAGGGGCATCGATTGATAACTACCTATGTAAACTTTTGGACTAATAGCACCAAAACCAGAAATAATAAACATTTTTTAAAGTTTAAAAGCTAATCAGAACTTTGCCTTGATGCCTCTTGTCTTTTGGCTGGCAAATGCCATCCAGTTCACAGTGATGGTGACTGTAGACACAAGCTCTGTTTAGTTGCCACATGTTTTGACAGGTGCCTGAAGCTGCCAAAGCAGATGGCCTGGCAAGATGCTGGCGGTTCCCCAGATGAAGTTTCCTTTTACTACATGAAGTCTTCCACGTCCTTGAGAAGGAACTGTCTTTGGCTTCGCATTGACTTGACTGTCTGCGATGCTGACTTATTCGTCACCTCTGATCCTGGTAGAAGGATGCGTTTCTCTTCCTGTAATGAAAGTCAGAAGGGGGAGAAATGTACTGTGACTGGGGTTCTAGACGATAGAGCAATACTATTTATTTACTTATTTAACAAAACGTGTCTGAACTGGTGGCTGCAAGCAACCCTTGATGTCCCTTGGCTTGTAGACACTTCATTCCAATCTTTGCCTCTGTCTTCAGTGGCCTTCCCTTCCGAGTCTTTGTGTCTCTGATCTGTCATTGGATTTAGGGTCCACCCAAATCCAGGTTATCTCATCCTGAGATCCTTCACTTAATTACATCTGCAAAAATCCTATCTCCAAATAAGCTCACATTCACAGGGGCCTGGGATTAGGACTAAGATATATCTTTTGCGGGGAGAGGTCACTATTCAACCCACTCTAGGGAACCCTGCTGAATCTCACTGCCTGCCCTCATGTTGAGCCCTTGCCCAGTGCCTCTCCACCAGTTTTGACATTGTGCCTTTCCTGGCTTCCTGCCTTTCATGGCTTGCTACAAAGACTGTCTCAACCTCACACACCCCAGCCACCCTGGCTCTGGGTCCTGATGCCCTGATCTAGCCAGTTCAGACAGAAGGAAGGGAATCCGATAACCCATGGCTAGTAGTCACTGATTGAATGTCTCTTAAAACTTTTCGAAATAATAGAGCGAAAGAAAACTTCCATTGGCAGATACCACCTTGAGACCTTAACAAACTTTAAATGTCTGTGGCTTCAAAGGCGAAAAATAACTCAAGATGCTTTAGCAGGGAATGACTAGTCTCTGGTGGATAATTTGACGTTGTGCTATATTTATAAATTAAAAGAGAACAGACAAAATCTAGAGAATTATGCACAGTTGAAAAGTAGGAAGAAGGCTGTGATCAAATTTCTGAGGCTACGACTCAACACTGAACTGTCGATAAATTAGGCACCCACATCAGCTGTGGACCTCTCACCTAATTTAGAAAAGTGATATTCACAAACATTGTCAATATTTCTGAGTTTACAATCACACCTTTGACTGTTGACTTAAAGCATCTAGTTTGGTTCAGGCTACTGGAGATGTTTACACTTCGGAATCTATTATGCATAGAAAAATTAGGGATTATCTTTGACCTGGGTACCACATATTCTTATGCAAAACCAAGTAGGGTTATTTATTCATTTAATCAATTCCATATGTTTGCTATCATCATCACCATGTAGAGCAGATCTGATTTCTGCTGAGGTCAAACCAACATCATCCTGTGCGCAGGGATGGTAGGTCTGATTGCGAACACAGGTAGCCTGGTTGGCATTCAGACAGCGTTAAGCCTTCCTGACTCCTGCCACGCAACGGTCTCGTTTTTTCCGAGAGGTCACGTGGCATTCAAAGGCAGAATCAAGAGAAGATTTTTCTTCTTTGTGAAAGTACAATTTAGGGCCTAATATGTGGGAAAGATTTGACTTGGCATTTGCTTTTTAGCTCAGCCTGGGGTATGTTGAAGAACAGAACATAGACATCAATGAAGAAAGGCCAGTGAATATTGCAACAGGTGAAACTGTGACCCAGAGAGATTACATTTAACTTTACAAAATCTCACCAGCCTCATTGCTGACTGTGTTCCAGGCACTGACCTTGGCACTAGTGCTGCAAAGATGAATTTTTACCTATTTATCCCTGAGTTCCCAGACAGACAGGCACACACACACACACACAAACACACACACACAGAGAGAGAGAGAGAGAGAGAGAGAGAGAGAGAAAGGACGTATAAGGGCTAAGGGGATTTGTATGAAGAACCATTGATTCTATGTGGTTGAGCCTGGAATGGAATTGAGGAGGGGAATAAAACAAGAAAACGTTCAGATAAGTGTTCTATCTTTATGTGATAGGTTTAATAAGTTGATTATTTGGGCAAGGTCAGCAGAAACAGTCCATGCAGAGGGGACCACTTGAGCAAGGCAGAAAGGTGTGCAAGTACGTGGTGTTCGGGCATTACTGAGATTTTCATGTGTGCAGGGTGCATGGGGCAAAGAACTGGGGGTGAGGGACCAGCGTGATTTTTTTTTTTTTTTTTTTTTTGTGAGCATTTTTATAAATTTAGCGCAAAACACCTACAAGCTTTGTGAAGCAGTCGGGTTCTCCATTTCATCCTCTTGGGCCCAAGTGGAGCTCCTTAGAGGTGCACGGGCCCGGTTTCTGAACGAACCCGTGTCCCCTGCATCGGCAGGCGGACTCTCAACCACTGCGCCACCAGGGAAGCCCCAGGGTGGTGATTTGATAAGAAACCCAAGAGGGGAAATAAGATGGGCTGTGAAGGACCCTTTATGAAAACCTATGGATTTAGGACTCTTCCCTGCAGCTGACGGAGAATCAGGAAAGACTTTAGAACAACAATGAAATAGTGCTTTAGGAAGATGACTCAGGAGAGGGGAGCATGGTGGGGTAGTGAGAGGCTGGGGCAGGTGGGCCCATTTGGAGGCTGTTCCGATCATCCAGGCATTGGGAAGTAGGGAGGGAGAGACTGGGGCAGAGATGGAGACGTGATAAGTTTGAACCTGGGGCGAGATGAGGTTCGTCTGCCTGAGGGGGATCTGGAGTCCATGACCAGAGAGCAGAGGCGCAGAGCTCTGGAACTCAGCAGGCACAGGCTCCACCAGATCCATCCGTGTCTCCTTGACCTTCATTCAACCCACTCAGCAAACATTTGTCCAGCATCCAGTATGTGCCAGGCATTCTGCTAGGCACCGGGGATTCCAAGATGAAGAATGAATGAATTCCCATGAAACTTAATGGAAATCCAGAAAAAGTAAAGGGGAAAAATGGTCTCTCTCTCTCTCTCTAATGATTAAAAAAGAACAAAATAAATTGAGTTACCATTTTCTAAATATTAATGTAGCTTTTAATAATTTTCCAAATGACAAAATTTTCCACTGACCAGGCGGAGCCTGACCTGTGTGCTTCTGTGAGGCGCTGCATCACGCACCCAGGTAGCCTCTACTCAACAGCTGCCATGTTCTTCTACTCAACAGCCTGCCTGGCAGTTTGGGTACATTCTTGCTGGCTTTGGGAAATTCTCAGCACATGGGACCTGCTTTCCCCAGCAGATGCCAGACACTTCAGCCCTACCTCACCCCCTCTCCACCTCAGATGGTCAAGCCTGGTCCTGAGCAACTGAGCAGGTGGGCCCACACGTCCATGTGGCTGGTGAGAGGGTGGCAGCGGTGCCAGGCCAATCCTGGAGCAAAGCAGGCACTAGAGGGGCCGCAGCAGGATACAGCGGAGATGATTCCCCTTCAGGCTGGCTCCTGGTGGCTGAGAAGCTGCGTGTTCACTGGGGTTTAGGCAGCTCCATTTCATGAGGCCAAACAAGACAAGTGTCCTGTGTTTGGGGAATGCCCCAGGAAATTATGGTCCAGCCACATAATGGGGGTCTCATGCAGGATTGAATGTTGAAAGCTGTGTTGCAGTGTGGAAGAAGTGTGTCAGTGGTAGGTCTAGTGTGTCGAATATATTGGGACAATCAGCATACCACCCTGTAACATGCAAAATGTACGTCTGTGAAAGTTTTTTTCCAAATCAAGGAATTAGCTCTCTTGAGATAGCAGAGCTGTGAGGGCTGTCCTTTTCATTTAAAAACACACTTAAAGACGCCCTCCCTTGGCCGTCCCCCCTGCATTGGCAGTCAGCTGCTGGCTGCGCTCGCCCCCATTCCCAGGCCAACATCTCAGCCCAGCCACCACCACCTTCTGCCCTGGAACCTTCAGGACCCATCTCCCCGGGCCTTTTTTACCTGCTTACTCATTTGCCACATGAGCCCAGGCTCCCAGGTTTCCCTTTAACCCCTAGGACCTCATCCTGGGGGTCCGGGGCAGGTACTGGCCAGCCTCAGCAGCCCTCTGCATCCTCCAAGTGTCCCTGAACACCCTCCATTTTCTCACCCCGAGGACCCCCGTCTCCCGTAGTCTCTCAAATAGAGGCTCCTTCCTCTTTCACGACCTTTAGACCAGTGGGCCCCAAACAGGTAAGTTGGTAGATTAGGCGGCGAGGATGGGGTACATTCTCTTCTGATGGCTTCTATTTTCTCAGCAGGTGAAAGTAAAGGGGGGATGTGTTGGAGGTTTGAGGGGAGGAGACGTAAGGGGAGGTGTGGATCTTCTCCCCAAATTAACACTTGTTCTGACACATATTCACACTGACGTGCGCGCGCGCGCACACACGCACACACACACGCACACACGCACACGCGCGCGCACAGAGTTTTGCTCAATTTCAGGAAATCTTCAGAAACCCTGACATTCAAGGGTGTTTGAGAACTAAGACTAAGGATTCCTGTCCTAGAGGAAAAAAAGACCAGCCAAACAGAGTTCAAACAACAAAAGTCAGAGCAAAAAGAAGCTTAAAAACAAGCGTGAACTGGTGATGCAGGTATGGTACTGTGCAACTCAAACCAGTAATAAATGAATGTGTTTGGCACCTTTATGAAACATAAAGCCCCTGATTGGGTTAAAAAAATCCAACTCTCTTCTTTTATGACACATATACCATCACTTCTTCTCCCTGCCCTCCTACAATTTGATTAAATATAAGAATAGAAACAAAATGTAGCAAGTAAATATAAAATAAAACAAAGCAAGGATAGACATTTTAGCCTCAAAGTCCAATTCAAACCAAAAAAAATTCAATGAGTCAGAGAGGTCATTCTATGTTGGCCAAAGTCACAATCTTTAATGTATCTTCTGAATTCTATATTTTTCCTCCAAATAAGCTTCCTGTACTAGAGAGACAAGAAAAATAATTTTTAAAGCCTTCATAGTTTGCAAAATATCTATCTTCAAGATTTTAAAAAATCCACAATGCACAATAAAGATATATCAGTTTGTGTACATTTAAATGTTAAAATTAGAGAACACAACTTATTAAAAATACAATAAGAAATTGATAGACTGATTTTTGAACTGGGTATTTTTTTTAACATCCCATTCTTGGTCCTTGTCTGATTAAGTTCATTAAAAATCAATAAATAAAGTATTAGAATAATAAACTAAAGTTGAATCAACAGCTATAAATCTTGCACCTTAAACACAGAATTCAGCATAATAAAATTTGAGTTAAAATGCATGCTTTTTATGCATAGAAAAAGTGTTGGAAAATACACAGCAAAATGTTAATATTTATCATCTTTGAGCAGTGTGATTACTGGGGAAGCATTTTCCTTTTATTATTTTCTGTATTTGTAAAGTCTTTTTACAACGTTTAGGTCACTTTTACAATCAAATAAAAACTAAATTAAAAAAAAAAAAACAGTTACAGAGGACATCCTTTAATATCTCTCTTCTCAAGAGCCGTCAGTGTAAACATTTTTTCTTTCAGCACCAGGAATCATGTGAAAGTTGTATGAAAATTTTTGCCAAAACACCTGCACTGGAGGGCTTAAGATGTTTTCCAGTTTATTTTTCCTCTTTGTGGCGTGTCCACTTGTACTTAGAAAATTCTTCACTTTCGTCTGATGCACAAATTATTAAAAGATGCCAATTTCATGGGACTGCTCTCTCTTTCTAGATCCCGGGCAGAGTTTTTCAAAATTGTACATAGCCAACAAAAAGAGGAATGCTGTTTTTTAATCATCAGGCAGTTTGCAGGTGGATGCTGGGTTCCAAGTCTAGGGAAAATTCTTGTGGGTGAAAGAGTTCTTCAGGATATCGTATGGCATAACCAATAGTTACAGTGTAAGAAAATTCCAGAGACAGAGGAAAGGGTAAGTAGGGGAGAGCACTGAGAATTCTCCTTATACTTGGTTCCTCTGTGGCCAAGTCTTTATCAGAAGAAAAGAACAGGTGAAGAGGGAGTGTCCCCACAGAATATGTTGGTTTTATTCCACATATTTTCAGCCAGCACCACTGAAAGGAACTGGCTTCAGGGTGAATTCAAAAGCAGAGAGAAAATAACGTGACAGAATATTTCTCAAAAGATTTAAGAACAAAAAATCCTCACTTCCCACTCTTCCCAAGCAGGAACCATAAATTACAGGTGGACATTCAGAAAGTAGTAACTTGTAAATTCAACTGAAATTTTACCAAGTTGGCCACAAAAAGTTAGGAATATTAGCTACTTAGCTACAACTGATTTCAGTCAAAAGGTACAAAGAAAAGTTACTTATTTCTTCACAATAAAGAGTTTTAGTGCCTCTGCTACATTGCAATTTCAAAGGCAACTCTATATTCAGGTAGACCCTGGAGGGGTGGAGAATGTGATGAATGAAACTATCATGTATAATTTATATGGTAGCAATGGTAATAGATGGATTGGAGGTGGAGTGTATATCTCAATCAACCCCTTCAAATATTCATGAAACATTTGTTTCAGCATCATCAGGCAACCTAAATTGAGAAGGAAATTACCTAAGAAAGTCATCTGGCTGACTCACAGCACTGAGTTAGGTCAATAGTTAATTCAGTGGCTCCCAACCTTCTCAAACACAAGGACGTTTCTTTTAACTTCAGAAACGTTCTTCAATTTAATATTAGTTGTAATTTTAATGCAAGTTCTTTGAAAACAAATATCTCAAGGGTAAAAGCTACTATGAATTCAAGAATAATTTGAAACTCAGTAAAACACTTCTATAGCTATTCTAAATAGAACTACATTCGTCCAATATATAGTAATTTGGGGGTCTTTAGACAGCGCTTTTAGCCAATATGGAATCATAGAGCCCTGGAAGTATTGCTGTGGCCCTCCAGAAGTCTGTGGCCTCAGGGAGAGTCTGGGCTAAATCCTTGTGGTAGTTATTAGTGCTGTTTCTCCCAAATATCTAATTCTCTTCCTCCTAGGTACAGGGTAGAATTGCACTTCCCTCACCTTTAGAGCCTCATGACTTGCCTTGGCCAGTCAAATGTGAGTGGAAGTGACATGTGTAATTTCCTGGCAGAAGCCTTTAAGAGCCAGTATGTGGTTTGCCACTCCCCTTTTCAACTGACAGTGACTGGCAAAGCCCCAGATGGTTGAGGTTCCATCAACCAGTCTCTGACCGAGACTGACATGCAGGAAAGCCCCCAACCATGCTGGCCATACTAAGAGAACTATGGAACGTTAGCTAGAAATAAACCTGTGTGGTTTTTTTGTTTTTGTTTCTGTTTTTGTTTTTGTTTTTTGCGGTACGTGGGCCTCTCACCGCTGCGGCCCCTCCTGTTGCAGAGCACAGGCTCCGGACACGCAGGCTCAGCGGCCACGGCTCACGGGCCCAGCCGTTCCGCGGCATGTGGGATCTTCCCGGACCGGGGCACGAACGCGTGTCCCCTGCATCGGCAGGCGGACTCTCAACCGCTGCGCCACCAGGGAAGCCCAACCTGTGTTTTTTTTTTAAGTCACTGAGATGTTAGAGCTGTTTGTTACTGCAGCAAAACTTGGCTGATCCTGACTTGCCCTGTTCTTTAGGATGGAGAGTTACTTGTTCTTTATGGGCAAATCCTCTAATCCAGTGAGCCAATTACTTATTCCAAAGCAGTATGTATTACCCAGTTAGCCTAAGATCTTCTTTGTAATCTACAGGGTCACAGAAGATTCCCAAATGTATTTCTCTTTTTACTGAACTGCCATCTCCTATGGTTAAGGAATTTTTTTCTCTTTAGAAATCATCTATCTTAGCCAGAAAGGTTTTTGGCTAAGTAAATTTTTCTAGAGGACAGAATGTGGAGAAGAAATGATTGACAACAAAAATAAAACATGCTGGGCTGAATATGGAGGCCAAAGGGAGGACGAGAATGCCTCAACTACTCAGATGGAACTCAGGAGAGTAGCTTGATCTGGAATCAAGACTTTACCAAGAAGCGTCTGGCAACACCACTCCTTCAAGTTCGTTCAACAGTCCCTAGACCTCCCATCAGAATTTCTCTAGGCTGCTTCCTTTCACACATCACTCCAGATCTGTCCTGGCAGGCCTGGCATTCTCTCCCCATTCACTCAGCTATTGCATTAGCTTAGCTTTTTTTTCCCCCTTGGCTGCACCCAGAGGGATCTTAGTTCACATGCAGGATCTTAGTTCCTGCACCAGGGATCGAACCTGTGCCCCCTGCTGTGGAAGCAAAGAGCCTTAACCACTGGACTACCAGGGATGCCTCTGCATTAGCATTTCTGAAGTCCACTTTGACTAAGACACTTTACCTGCAGAGAGTAGACTTTAATACTACCTGCAATCAACAGAGGAGGAGCATATTTCTTCTCACGAAGAAGCCCAGTGGCTGTCAACCCAGCACAGCACGTTAGGATCTCCTGGGCAACTTTGAAAAATACTGATGGGACTTTCCTGGTGGTGCAGTGGTTAAGAATCTGCCTGCCACAGAAACAGAAATATAGATCAATGGAACAGGATAGAAAGCTCAGAGGTAAACCCATGCACCTATGGTCAACTAATCTATGATAAAGGAGGCAAGGATAGACAATGGAGAAAAGACAGCCTCTTCAATACGTGGTGCTAGGAAAACTGGACAGCTACATGAAAAAGAATGAAATTAGAACACTCCTTAACACCATACAAAAAAACAAACTCAAAATGGATTAAAGACCTAAGTGTAAAGCCAGACACTATAAAACTCTTACAGGAAAATATAGGCAGAACACTCTATGACATAAATCACAGCAAGATCCTTTTTGACCCACCTCCTAGAGAAATGGAAATAAAAACAAAAATAAACAAATGGGACCTAATGAAACTTCAAAGCTTTTACACAGCAAGGGAAACCGTAAACAAGACAACCCTCAGAATGGGAGAAAATATTTGCAAACAAAGCAACTGACAAAGGATTAATCTCCAAAATATACAAGCAGCTCATGAAGCTCAATATCAAAAAAACAAACAACTCAATCCAAAAACGGGCAGAAGACCTAAACAGACATTTCTCCAAAGAAGACATACAGGCTGCCGACAAACACGTGAAAGAATGATCAACATCACTAATCATTAGAGAAATGCAAATCAAAACTACAGTGAGGTATCACCTCACACCAGTCAGAATGGCCATCATCAAAAAATCTACAAACAATAAATCCTGGAGAGGGTGTGGAGAAAAGGGAACCCTCTTGCACTGTTGGTGGGAATGTAAATTGACACAGCCACTATGGAGAACAGTATGGAGGTTCCTTAAAAAATTAAAAATAGAATTACCATATGATCCAGCAATCCCACTACTGGGCATATACCCTGAGAAAACCATAATTCAAAAAGGCACATGCACCCCAATGTTCACTTCAGCACTATTTACAATAGCCAGGTCACGGAAGCAACCTAAATGCCCATCGACAGACGAATGGATAAAGAAGATTTGGTACATATATACAATGGAATATTACTCAGCCATAAAAAGAAACGGAATTGAGTTATTTGTAGTGAGGTGGATGGACCTAGAGTCTGTCATACAGAGTGAAGTAAGCCAGAAAGAGAAAAACAAATACCGTATGCTAACACACATATATATATATGGAATCTAAAAAAAAACAAGGTTCTGATGAACCTAGGGGCAGGACAGGAATAAAGATGCAGATGCAGAGAATGGACTTGAGGACACGGGGAGGGGGAAGGGGAAGCTGGGACGAAGGGAGAGAGTGGCATTGACATATATACACTACCAAATGTAAAATAGATAGCTAGTGGGAAGCAGCCGCATAGCACAGGGAGATCAGCTCGGTGCTTTGTGACCACCTAGAGGAGTGGGATAGGGAGGGTGGGAGGGAGATACAAGAGGGAGGGGATATGGGGATATATGTATACATATAGCTAATTCACAACTAGCACAAAAAGGTAAAGCAATTATACTCCAATAAAGATGTTAAAAAAAAAAAAAAGAATCTGCCTGCCAAGGCAGGGGATAAGGGTTCTATCCCTGGTACGGGAAGATCCCACATGCCACGGAGCGACTAAGCCCATGTGCCACAACTACTGACCCTGTGCTCTAGAGCTCGCAAACCACAACTACTGAGCCCAAGTGCCCCAACTACTGAAGCCCGTGAACCTAGAGCCCGTGCTCCACAACAAGAGAAGCCACTGCAATGAGAAGCTGGCACACCGCAAAGAAGAGTAATCCCCACTCGCCGCAACTAGAGAAAGCCCATGTGCAGCAACAAAGACCCAACGCAGCCAGAAATAAATAAATTTATTTTAAAAAGAAAAAGAAAAATACTGATGCCCAGATAGGACCTGAAATCAATTAGACCAGACTCTCCAGAGATGAGAGTCTCTAAAAAAAATTAGTGAAAATACCTTTTTGTTTTATTATCTGTAGTCTTAGAAAATAACTAATTCTCTTCCTATAAATGTTTTATATTTATAAGTAAAGTTGAAGAAAGAATTATGCCCCAGCTTTCTCTCTAACAGCTAATCCCAAATTCATGATCAAATTCCCAGACAAAACCTCTCACCTTTATATTATTTGGTCCTTTGTATAGGTACCTATCGCTATGTAACAAATTGCTACAACCATTGTGACTTAAAACAACATATATTTATTATTTCAAAGTTTCTATGGCTCGGCCATCTGGGTCCTGTGCTTAGGATCTCAAAATAATGTGATCAAAATGTTGGCTAAGTTGTGTTCCTTTGTGGGCCTCAGAGACTTCCTCGAAGCTCATGAGTTGTTGGCAGAATCAGGTTCCATGCTACTGTAAGACTGATGTCCTCATTTCTTGCTAGCTCTCAGCTTCTAGAAACCACTGCAGTGTCTTGCCATATGGCCGCCTCACAGGACCGCCTACAGTATGGCAGCCGACCTCTTCATGGCCAGGAGGAGAATCTCTTCTAAGCCTTTCACCTGATTAAGCCAGGCCCACACAAGACAATCTTGCTTCTCATTAAGTTAAAATCAGCCATTTTGGAACTTTCATTACATCTGGTAATTCCCTTCACCTTTGCCATATTCTATGGACTAGAAGCAAATTACAGGTCCAACCAAACTCAATGGGAAAGGATTTTAGAGGGGCTGGCTCACCAGGGGTCATTTTAGCCACATCATTTTTTAAAACCATTATAATTTTTGCATAGTTTCTTAATATTATGATGGCTCAAACTAGACGGTATCATCATCATCAACATCATCATCACTATCATCATCTTCATCCTCATCCAAATCATTCTCTGAACAATGGAGAAAGTACTGTAAAGATAGATTAGCCCCTCTTTCCC
>NW_006797481.1:3863993-3877094 GCF_000442215.2 Lipotes vexillifer | reverse complement strand
TCTTTCCCTGCCCCTGGTCTAGTTCCTAGCCCATTGTAGTGGGTTTATGGTCAACAGCTGTACATTTCTGGCTCATTTTCAGCCTGTTCCCAATTATGACCACCACCTCCCCCCAGTCTTCTGAAAGTTTATATTTAAGATCCATGCACAAGAATCAAACTTGTTTCCTCCAACTAAGAAGAACTTGCTCGCCTGATGATACCCTAACAGATGCCCACATCCAATCGATGTTAGAAATCAGTCTAAGTTAAGTAACACAGATCCTAAAATGATATTATCTCCTAAAATAACAAAAAGCTGATGGTGACTACTAGGCAAAGAAGATATTAGTAATTTGATGTGGGAAGGCCCTGGATAAAGATTAGGAAAGATCTCAGTGGACAGATTTTAGACACTAAGTAGTAAGAAGGATATTCTTCCTGGTTTCTTTTCAGCCCAAATTTCTGTTTTCCCACAAAATACAAAACAAAGGGGGGAAATATTAGATACTGATTATTTCATACTTTAGTAGCAGTCATGAAATAGATTGCAACCTCTTCTCTGTCCAGTAAATGAGCAGGCAGAGTGAAAACAAAAACAGAGCAGTGTGGTAGAGATATTAGATAGAATGCTAAAAAAATTAACACCCAGGGGAATTTTTTTTATAAGTTTCTACTTTTCTGAGATTCAACATTGATATGTTTTTCTCATTTAGGTTCACTAAGTTATGTTTATTATTAATTCAAAATCACAATATTGAAGGGGAGATATTTCCCATATGGTTGACATGTTGCTCTGGAGGTTCATAAATTTGGAGGAGTTTTGATTAACACTGACGGAAAATCCTTTGAAAACATATGGCTGTATATACATCATGTCATTTCCAATAAGATGACACATCCTTCTTCACTTTTCCCTAATAAGATGAGTTCAGTTGTATTTAAGAAACATGATAATACTTTGTTGACTTTTCTTTATGGGGAGAAAAATTGAGTAAAAAGAAACTATTTTGTCGTTGCAGCAGACGCTGAAAGCATAGCAGATAGTTTGTGGGAAGTGAAAAAAAAAAAGAGTGCTATCTCTAAATACTTTTTATAGATGCAATTAATATGTTGTAAACTTGGAGTGATTTTTGACCCTCCCCTGCCAATTTCCTTCTTGGTGACTCTGGTCGTGCATTCCACCTAGCTGACTGGTGATTCATCTCCTTCTCACCGGGGTTTAGAACTGCTCTCTGCTGTCCTCGCTGATCACAGCTTTCATACCATTTTGGCTCCAAAAACCTTCTCGTCCTTGGTAGCTTACATTTTCAGATGAACAATTATCTTTGCTTCTTGAACTGATTTGTTTCCACTTCTGAAACCCATTGCAACAAATTCATTTTTGAGAGTTCGGACATTAGCTGTTGGAAGTATATTTTAAAATACAACAAATATGGAAAGCAAATTGGCAACTTGTATCCAGAATCTTAAAAAAAAAGTCTAAGCTGTTTGACCAAGTAATTCCCCTTTTGGAAACCCACCATAAGGAAGTAATTTAATATGTGAAGAAAAATTTATTATCAAGGATGTTTATAATAGTATTATTTATTATAATAAAAAATTCAAGAAAAACTTACATGACCAAAAAGTGGAAGATGGTTCAATAAATATGGATGATTCACTACAAATCATTTACAGGCTGCAGGATAATAGTAGAAAATTAAAGCTAACTTACTGAAGCATATGCAACCCAGTACCTAGTGAAATGTACACAATTAGTTTTTATAAAAGGATAAAAATTCAGCAGCAGCAACTAAACAAGAAAAAAATTCATGTCATAAACTACTAAAGTGGTGGCTAAAGAAGGAAATAAATGATTTTGCTGTGCCAGTACTGACCACACCCCCACACACTTCTGAAGAAAGAGAGTTAGTGAAATGCTGAGATGTCTCATTAATACCTTTCAATTTGGAGAGAAGACTGAGGAAGTGAGTAAGTGAACTGGAGAAGACCCTAGGAAAACTCATTTCTTATTGCATCCCCTACATATCACACGGATGTCAACAGAGGCAGGACAGGGTGCCAAGGCCTACCATTTCCACAGTGTCAATTTGGGAAACAAGCTAGTGTATAAGATCCTTAGCAGGACCTCGGAAGAAAGAGCAGAGCTAAGTTCCCTCTAATGAGCTTCCTGCATCTCCTTGTTCCACTCCATACTGTTAAGGTAAGGAAAAAAAAAGAAACAGATAAGAATACCCTCAAACTCAGAGAACACAGAGAGGCCCCAGTAAAACTAGGAACATTATAAAGGAGAAATTACCACACCATACTGTGGCATAAAGAAGGTCTGGGCAGCCATGCAAATGTCCTTTAGGAAGGAGAGGGTACAAATTTTCTGCTATAAGATGAATAAAGCCTGAGGATCTAATGTAAAACATGGTGACTATAGTTGATAACACTGTATTATATGATTGAAATGTACTAAGAGAGTAGAAATTAAATGTTATCACCAAAAAAGGGATAAGTATGTGAAGTGATGGATGTATTAATTTGCTCAATGGTGGGAATCCTTTTACACTGAAAGAGAAAGAAAGAAAGAAAGGAGGGAGGGAGGGAGGGAGGAAGGGAGAAAGAAGAAAGAAAAAGAAAGAAAGAAAGAAAGAAGGAAGAAAGAAAGGGAGGGAGGGAGAAAGAGAGGGAGGGAGGGAGGAAGGAAGGAAGGAAGGAAGGAAGGAAGGAAGGGAGGGAGGGAGGGAGGAAGGGGAGAAAAAGAGAGAGAGGGAATGAAACAACAAAACATAGATGAGAAATCCAGTCTGGATGAAAACAGTTTAAAAAACAGAAGAAATCATTCCAAGAGATTGTTTCATGCCATAGAAAAACTTACAAAGTCAATAAAACAAAAGAGCAAAATGAGAATAATAACATAACAGAGTGAGAAGAAAAAGATTGGTGCAATAATTAAAACATTGAGAACTAAAACAATAACATTACAATAAATTAAAATTAGCAAGGAAAAGAATAGATGTAAATAAAAATTAAATTGCTAGAATGGAGAAACTCTTGAGATCACCATAGTGAACACAGAAGTAAAAGCGGAGAGTAAAGCAATTTAAAAGAAGATGGAAGATGAGGATAATCCAACATAAGGATAATTGGTTTCCCTGAAGTGATACTCCAGAAGAACAGGAAAAGTTCTTTTGAGGTATAATAGTGAAAACCAAAAATCTTTGAAAGGAAGAACCAGATCTACACACTATGTTTCAGAAGAAAACTGACAGAGGAGTCCATGTGGAGATGTGTCTTGGTTCAAATAGTAAACTCAAGAGGAAAGATTTTTTTAAAATATGTTTTTTATTGAGGTATAGTTGACTTGCAAGATTATATTAGTTTCAGGTGTACAACATGGTGATCTGATATTTTTATAAATTACAAAATGATCATCATGATAAGTCTAGCTACCATCTGTCACCATACACAGTTATTATAATATTATAGATTATACTCCCTAAGGAATAAAGAATTCTTCAGGCTATAAGGGAGTAAACACAAGCCACCAGCAAAGGGAAATTACGAGGTTGGTCTTGGACATGCTATAGATTTTCAATGTCAGAAGGTGATGGGGAATTTTTACAAGATTCTAAGGAAAACAAAATGATTTTCTAAAACATGAAGCCAAGACAATTTATTGCTTAAATACAAAGGTCACAGGCAGATATTCTCAAACATGAAAAAATACGGTGAAATATAGCATCCATAACCCATTTTTAAAACAATTTCTAACAGAGGGAATCAGCCAACCAAGAGATGAATCAAATACAGAATTTAAGCATAGAAAAGTTGTGGTTTAAAAGGCTGGTGACAAATCATGAATCCAACTAAATATAGTCTAAGATCTAAAGTGAGAATTTAATTGCAGAACAGGATGTATACATTATTAATCTGGAAAAAGTCTGCAAAGCTATATAACCAATGAAATTGGGGGGTGGGTTTTGGGGAGAGAGATGGTAAGAAATATAAAAGAAATAATTTTATCTTTTTAGCAGATGAATAAAATGTGTAATTAAAAACTTAATGACTCCAACTTCTTAATTTTTTTCATAATATTTATTTTAAAGTTTAGAGTAGGGGCTTCCCTGGTGGCACAGTGGTTAAGAATCCGCCTGCCAATGCAGGAGACACAGGTTCAAGCCCTGGTCCAGGAAGATCTCACATGCCGCAGAGCAACTAAGCCCGTGCACCACAACCACTGAGCCCACGTGCCACAACTACTGAAGCCCGCATACCTAGAGCCCATGCTCTGCAACAAGAGAAGCCACGACAATGAGAAGCCCATGCACCGCTACGAAGAGTAGCCCCCGCTCAACGCAACTAGAGAAAAGCCCGTGCACAGCAATGAAGACCCAATGCAGCCAAAAAAAATTTAGAGTGATCATTTAGGAGACAAATCTTTATGGTAGAGAAACATTAATCTGTGGTTTAAGATTTCTTTATGTTTATTCAGTTTCTTTTTTTCTGTTAAAATAAATAACACTTATCTATAGTGTGCTAAATCCATCATGGTACCCTGCATTGGATTGTGAAATGTAAAAAAGGACAGTAGTGGAAAACCTGGTAAAATCCAAATAAAATTTGAAGTTTAGATAATAGTAATGTACTGATGTCTATTTCTTAGATGTGACAAACCTACCATGGTAATATAAAATGTTAATAGTAGGAGAGTTTGGGTGAGGGTGTGCTACCTTTGCAACTTTTCATTAAATTTAAAATAATTGTTGGGCTTCCCTGGTGGCACAGTGGTTGAGAGTCTGCCTGCCGATGCAGGGGCCGCGGGTTCGTGCCCCGGTCCGGGACCGGAGCCTGTGCTCCGCAACGGGAGAGGCTACAACAGTGAGAGGCCCGCGTACCACAAAAAATAAAAATAAAAATAAAATAAAATAAAGTAATTGCAATATAAAATGTTTCTTTAAAAATATTATGCATCATATCCATATACCCTTTTATCTACATCTTTATGAAAAATGAAGTCTAGGATAAGGTTTATAAAAATTCAACACTGGCTATTTCTAGGTCGGTGGCTTCACAGTGATTTCTTGCTTTTGTTTTGTATACTTTTGTATTGTTTGAAATTAACACAGATGATTATCATTTTTATTACAAATGCTATTATATTCCAAAGCTTTTAAAAGAAACAAACAAAATAGTGTTATAGATGAATATTAACATAGGGAATGTTTATGATAAAATATGTCATGAAAAAGGCAGAAGACAGAAAATAAATATAATAGTAATAATTTTATTTCAAAAAATATATTTATGAAAAAAATGACCAGAAAGAACTACATTAAATTATTGCTACTGATTGATATGGGATTAGTAAATTTTAACTTTTTCTTTATACATTTTCAACTTTTACAGTGGTTTAAACAATGAGTACACATTCATAATAACTGAGAAATAAACATTACAGTTTTACTGTTATCCAATGAAGTTGGAACTGGCAGTTGGCAAGTCAACTGGAAAAGTTAATTAAAGCAGTGAATCATAAAATGTGATACATACATACCTTAAAGATTTAATTTTAACCTAAAACATATGGATGCTCATTCAGTTGCCACTCTTTTGATGTTACGCCAAGGCCCTTTCTTTGTGTTGGGGTCTGCTGATCAGAGTTCCAAGCCATCTTTCTTTCAAAACCACCCATAATGCATCACCCAGAAATTCCAGTTTTGGTTTCCTTAAGGCAGAATGAGACCTTTAAGACACTCACAAAGCAATTTTTCTACATTTTTGCTCTTCCCCCAGTCTTTTCTGTGTGTTTTACATACACCTTATTTGATAGCAATTTATTATAGCAACTTGTCATCATCAAATCTTTCATCACTTTACACAGTAGTTGCGTAAATAATAAGCATATAATATTTGCATATTACAGTTGCCAGCACAACTAGCATAAATAGGTTTGGGAACACACATGGCTGACTTTTGGTCATCACAACTGGTGGGAAGTATGGGGGCTTAATAGAGAGTAGTCTAAGCTGTAAGAACTCAATGTGCAGCGGGCATTATTTGGGAAGTTTTACTGAGGAAAGCAGGACCCATGCCTTGTCTGACAAATTGATGAAGTTGAGGGAGGTTATGAGAGTTCCTATAGATAAACATAAAAATGGCAGACTCTAATACAAGCCTTGCTCCCTTAAGTGTAGCAGGAGGAGGCTAGCATCAGATTTTTTCTTGATCTGCTATTCTCTCCACTTCTTACACTGGATAGCTAGGGTACCCTCTTATGGTCCCTTCAACATAAGGTACTGATGAAGGGCAAATAGGTCATTTGGGCCTTTTCTAGTTGGCCCACTCTGTAAGCTGGTAATGGTATTCCATGGTACAGATGAGGAAACTGAGGCACTTAAAAGTGCCCAACACCATGGTTACTCATTGACAGATCCAGGATTCACACCTAGATCTGTGTTCTGACTCTAAAGGTACTGCTGTTAACACTCTACCACAGTGACCTTCTTCAATGGTACAGACGGTCCCCAACTTAACAATAGTTCAACACGATTTTTTGTTTATTTTTGTTTTTTGCGGTGCGCGGGCCTCTCGCCGCTGTGGCCTCTCCCGTTGCGGAGCACAGGCTCCGGACGCGCAGGCTCAGCGGCCATGGCTCACGGGCCCAGCCGCTCTGCGGCATGTGGGATCTTCCCGGACCGGGGCACGAACCCGCGTCCCCTGCATCGGCAGGCGGACCCTCAACCACTGCGCCACCAGGGAAGCCCTCAACACGATTTTTTGACTTTATCATGGCGCTAAAGCTATACACAGTCAGTGGGAACCATATTTCAAATGTTGAATTTTTTCTAGTGATGTGCAGAGTGATACTCTGTTGTGTTGCTGGGCAGCAGCAGCGAGCCACAGCTCCCAGTCAGCCGGGCCATCACGAGGGTAAACAACCGATACACTTATTACCATTCTGTAACCGTACAACCATTTCTGCTTTTCCCTTTCAGTACAGTATTCCATAAATTACATGAAATGTTCAATACTTTATTAGAAAATACGTTAGATGATTTTACCCAACTGTAGGCTAATGTAAATGTTGTGAGCACATTTAAGGTAGGCTGGGCTAATGTGTGATGTTTGGTAGGTTAGGTGTATCAAATGCACTTTCGACTTACAATATTTTCAATTTAAGATGGGTTTATCGGGAAGTAACCCCACTGTAAGTCGAGGAAGATCCATAGTGGGTTAATGATTAAATAAAGACATGAAATCACACAAAGAAGGAAATTTTAAAATTGTCACTTACATTGTCAGTGTAGAACAGCTTTGTTCTTATAGTAGCTGATAACATCTTAATTTTCTGAGTCTTAAAATCATCAGTGATATAGAAATAATGTGAGTGCTATGCCATATACCTCTGTCCTATATATTTAGAATAATTCATCTCCATCTTTCTATTTGGGGCCCATCCTACAGGAATCCTATTCTCTTTAGGACCGTCCATATCCCAGATATCCTTAATTTCACAAGCACTGTCTGGAGTTCCAACTTACATTCTCAGCCTGAAGATGTGCATGGGAGTACCTGATCCCTTCATTAAGCACTGCAACAACTATCCACGGTTTTCCTAGATTGGCAGGTCTGATCTCTTCTGCATCACAAGTTACAGCTCTTTACCCTCTTACCAGCTTATGTCAATTTTCATAGATTTCTTTCTCAGTATCATTTCTCCATATTATTCCTCCTTTTTGCAGCTAAGCTGCTCCAAGCAGTGACCGAAATTTGATCTCCATGCCCGCGCTTTGTCTTCTGTCATTTCCAGCATTTAAGATCACCAGTGGCCACCATTTTTCCAAATCCAACACTTTTCTGCTCTCATATTTCTGGACCTCCCAGGAGCAGGCAGTCCACATGTTTGTCCACTCCTTCCTTCTTCAAAGACTGTCGTCTCCAGAACTCCAAGACCATATTTTCCAGGATTTCCTCCCACCTCACTAAACTCCTTTGTCTACTTTCCTGGGCTCTCTTCTGTTCAATCTCTAGATGTTGGAGGACCGCAAGGTTCTTTTCTACGTCCTAAACTGATCTCATCTAGCCACTGGCTTCAAATACTGTCTCTATACTGATTACTCCTACATTGATTTTTTTCTGCCCCTTCCTTTCCACTGAGCTCTAGATGGATACGTCCATCATCCTAATGAGTATCTCCACTCGAGTGTATAACAGCCATCTCAAATGGAACATATACCAAATGAACTCTTGATTACTCCTGGTTAGAATCTACTCACTATCCCACATCTTGCCCAGTGGGTAAGCGACTTCACAATTCACCAGTTGGTCACGTTAAAAATTTAGATGACATCCTTGATTTCTCTCTTTTCCTCACCCCCAGTCACATTAGTTCATCAGCAAAGTCTATCAGCTCCACCTCTAAAATGTCAAACGAATTCCTGCCTCTCCCCATAGCCAGAGCTATCCCTCTTGTTCAGGTCAATATCATTCTTTCCTGGCCTGGTGTGGTGCAAAACCTAAAGGTAAGACCCTATATTATGAACTGCCTTGACATGTGGTGAAACCAGAGAGCCCCAGATGGCATAACCACAGGTTTTCCCTCCCAGCTCTGCTCCTGCAGATAAGTTCTATCCAGACAACTCTCCTTATCCAGGGGACAGGGTTCCTGCTTTTCCCCAGGTAGCGGGTTTCAGTCCCCTGCCAATCCTCGGAATTATTCAAACAAGCCAGTTACATCCTCCTGCAGAAACCCAGGATCACCTCACCCTCTTAGTACTACAGGGCCTGCCTTCCACAGCCCCTGGCTGTTTACTCTGCTCCCCAGTACAAGTCCTGTGTGGCCTGCATGATGTCCTCCTCTCCCAGGCTGTACGTATATGTAACTAATAAACTTCCATCTCATGTGTCCAGTGTTCAGTGTCATGTGTTGGACTATCACTCTAGGATGGGAATTTCTTCCTCACCACTGGTGTAGGAAAAAAGGTGATTAAAACACTCAGCTGTCACTGAAATCTCATTTCAGGTGATTTCTTCTCGGAGGGGTCTCTCTTGACCACCCTCATTCCCAGCATTCTCTCATTTTCTACATGGCACTTGTCACTGTGTGAATTATTTATTTACTTAGCACATGTTTCATCTCTGGCACATTCCACTAGACTGTGAGCTCCACTTCCAACATCAGAAATCTATCAGATCCGCTTTAAGTGTAACTGTGGGAAGAGACTTCTGCCACCAATCTAGCCTTCATCTGAGCCCAAGCCATCACCGCCTCTCACCTGGATTATTGCACTCACATCCTTGTCACTCTCCCCGCTTCCACTCTTGCCCCATTCCCCTCATAGTATCCAGAGGGACCCTTTAAAGATGTGAGTTAGCTCATGTCACTTCTCTGCTCTACAGCTCTGCCCCACTGCCTCTGGGCTCCCACCTCACTCAGAGTCAGTACCTGAGTCCTTATCATCACATACAAGTTCTGCTCAGTTCAGCCCCGGTGCCCACTTTGCCCTTCTCTCCTGATATCCCCCCTTTATCACTGTGCTCCCAGCACCACGGTCTGTTCGGTATTTAGAGTTTTGTACTTTGCTTGTCTGGTTCCCCCACCTAGAAAGCCCTTCCCCCAGATACGTATATAGTGGCTCCCTACTTCTGCTCACATGTTACCACATCAGAGAAGCCTATGGTTCCTACACTCTTCACTCTCCATCCTGTTACCCTACTTTACCCTTCTTACTTTTATCACTCATATTTTTGCTGACTTGTTTATACTTTGCCTACTCTGCTAGACTGCAGGGAGGAATAGAGGCTCTCTTTGACCCAATACTGTGTCCCCAGAGTCTAGGACTTCAATTAGGGGCTTAAAATATATTTGTTTAATTAATAAGTTTGTGTCTTGCTTACCCTTGTATCCCTAGAGCCTTAAACAATATGTGGCACACAGTAATAATAATAACACTAAAATAATTTTTAAATAATAAGGAGAGCTAAAACTTATCTAGCATCGGCTATGTGACAGACACTGTTCTCAGCTCTCAATATATGCTATTATTTAGTCCCCACAACTATAGGGCAGGTACTACTATTATCCCTGTTCACAGATTAGGAAAATTAAGCTTAGAGAGTAGAAGTAACTTGCTCCAAGTTACATATACAGTAAGTAGAGTAGAGTCAGGATGCAAAACTAGGTGGTATAATTTCAGAGCATGTGATATTAACCACTTAAATAAACAAATGACTTATAAAACGGTCATCAGTAACCTCTCCTTGTGACATCATCCTCAGGCCGATCAGTGCATGAGGATAAGATACTTGTAGACTGCTCTATTTACTAGTAGACAGCAGTGGATAACAGTAGGAGAAAGCATTAACCAATATTATATTCTATTAAAGTACTACCTAAAACATCAATAAATATTATACTAGGACTTGGGAAATTTTTTTAAATAAAGATTATATATTTTAATTGCTTTCTTAACTCTCAGAAGGGTTAAAAGTCACTGATTTTCAAAAAGGAACCTTCTATATCCTAATTTATGCATATCTATCAACTGTCAGTAAGAATGCAAAAGGTCACCTCAGCCTGCACCAAAAGGTGTTTCATAAGTTAAATGGTGATAAAGAATTAGATCAGCCCAAAAGCCAACCTAGAATGGAAATGAATATGCACTTTCAGCAAGCCATTCCTCACAGGATATAAATTATAACCACTTCAAGATATAGTAGGTGTTCACTCAAGTTTCTCTCTGGGTTTTCATAGCCCTTAGACCATTATGTTTGAAGTAAAAGTTAATAAAAGTCCAGAAAGAAATTTGAAAAGGTATTGGTACCAAGAGATTAATTCAAGGGTTTTTAAAGAAAGTACCCTCCACCTTGAATAGCTCTGCAATGAAAGAGGAGTGTCATTCCACATACGGTCTCAGGAATGCCCTAATGCAGAGTCAGTCACAGCACTTGTGTCCTTACCACCCTGAAACCTGCGCTCTGTTATTGGCTCTTGGCAGCAGGTAAAATCAGCTTAAGAGTCCCTTATGCCACCAAGAAGGCTCTGTGACCTGCAGTCCATCTGGAAAATCTACCTTTCAAACACAATCAGGCCCACAAAGGTAAGAGTCAGGAGGCAATGCTTTTGACCTTAAAGACCTGAAGGATATATCAGTGGGTTTTGTCCGCAGAGACCTAATGCAGCGAGGGGTTAAGACAATTGCCAAGATCACTCCAGCCAAAAGCAACCCTCCTCCTTGAATTCTGACCAACAACACTCTTCCCCCCAAAAACAAAACCCAAAACTTATGAAGAAAAAAAATACTGACCAGCATGATTGACGCGATGTATATTGGTTGACTTCACTAGAAACTCTAGGGGAAAACAGCCTCAGGGATTCCTGGGCCAGGGACCTAAAGATTACTAGAATGGCAGTGCTGAGTGTTTAGGATGAAGCCCAGTGGAGGTGGCTGGGGCCGCACAGGGACAGTCACCACCAGTAAGGTTGACATTAAAATTGGACCAGTCTGGAAGAGTCACATTATAGCTTGGAGCCAAGCAGGTAACCCCGATAACAAATGAAGCTTCTATGAGAGGCAAAACCCAGCAATTTTCACTTCATTCTTTTCCGATATATAACAAATATTCCAGTCTGATGTGGCATTTAAACCTCGCAATACAATATTATGGAAACATGAATGAAGCACGGCAAGGAATTTTCGAAGGGGCTGCTGGGAGGTTGACTTTGGAGTTTTCGAGTCAAGTTGGTTTACAGTTAGCTAATTACAGAAAGAAACCCCAATCGCTATTCCTTGAGCCCAAAACTTGGCTCTACTCAAGTTTGAGGGAATTCATTGGCACTCTCAAGGTGCACAGTGGGCAATCAGTAAAGGTCTATGGAATTTTGCCCACATGTAAGATAGAGTAAAACAAACCCAGAACTTAGTTTGGGGGAGGTGACTCTAAATTTAAAATCTGGGTGACATTCTGAAATGATCACATACGAGCTCAGAATTTAGATTCTACTCTAATGAGCTCTGTGAATGCCCGTGAGAGGGGGCCTAGCTCACCTGCCCTTTCCACTGATCCCAAGATCTCCAGTTCCCACCAGGTCTCAATGCGACGGGAGCCTCGCACTGCCACGTGGACCCTAAGATGGGAGCCACCACCGAGGAAAGCCCAGCTGAGTGGACGTTTATGCTGCACCATGCCGCATCTCCTTGGCCCACCTGTTTCTAGTGCAGCTGTAGTGGACCCTCATACCCTGTTGTAGGGTCCCATGTCAGGTGTGCCCTAGAAGGCCACCCAGGCACAAGCAGGCACAATCCAGAAGTAGGGGGGCGTCCTAATGCCCCTGGGAGCAACCCTCAACCAGTGGGAGACAGGGATCTGTGGATGTGTCCTAGCCGCCCCTGTCCTCCACTGTGGAAAATTCTGTAGAAATTCTGAATTCTATATGGTTCTTCAGAGGAACCCCAGCAGGACTGAGGTGTGGCTGCCCCCAGCAGGACATGTTCAGCTCTTTACTGCAGTACCTGCGGTCTCTCCTCCTTTCTCCGTCTCTTCCCCTCTTCCTCACTTCCACGTCTGGGGTCCCCTTCCAGATAAATTAGTTGAACCTCGGTCCTTGTCTCAGACTCACCTTTCAAGGGAACCCAAATAGGATGTCAGCCAAAAGAGATGAAGCAGGAAAACACACCTACACACACACACACTCACACACACACACACGCATGCACACACACACTCCCCTGCACCCAGCAGTACTTATCCCTCAACATTTCTGTCCTTTGAGCCAATAAATCCCCTTCTCTTTTTCTGTTTTACACAAGGCAGTTGGCATTAGGTTTTTCATCACTTGAAACTACCCAAGTCCTGAATAGGACAAGCACTTGGACTTCGAAAACAGATGATTACACTTTCCTACTAGCTCTTCATTGGCAACATCTTTGTTGCCACTTAGTGCGATGCCTGGCACCCAGTAAGGCTCAAAGATCATGCATTAGATTAATGAATCTCTAGTATATGTTTTTACTTCCATTGTTAAGAAGAGGTAAAAAGAGAGCTTGGCATTTTTATGTGTCATATAGTGAGAGATCACGTTTAGCTGGCACACACTGGTATGGCCATGCTGTAAACGGCCACCCCCCCC
>NW_006797481.1:3854980-3863973 GCF_000442215.2 Lipotes vexillifer | reverse complement strand
CCCCCCCCCCCCCCGCCGAGTCCCCAGATAGCCCCCAGCACCTCCAGTCACCCTAGCACCCCCCAGAAATCCCTGGACCTCCCCATGATCCAGCCAGCAAAATGTTAACACCTGGCACAGCGTATGCTCTGATTGGTCAGTTCCAGCCTTGCCGATTGTATAATATTTGGAATATTACTCTTGCATAAGGCCTGATTTTTTCACTCCCTGTGCTCTTTTAAAATTAATCCTCATAAAGCTTGAAAGTAATGCAGCACAAACTCCTTAACACAAAAGAAATGATTTTCCTCCAGACCTACCATACTGCTAAAAATACAGAGGAAACGGCTTTCTTGATAGTCTCCACATGAATATTAATACTAGTACAATATGCCTGCAGATGTAGTCGTTGGCTTTTCATCTGGCCACATGATTCACTGAGAAATCAACTGTTCTGCAAAACTTTCTTCCTTCCTTAATACAGCTCCTCCCGTGAACAGCAATGGTGATTCTGTCGGATTGTCCTTGCCCCACAGCTGGTGCCGTTCAAGGGATTTTTTTTGGCACAAGAGGAAGTCCCATCTGTGTCCCAAGTCCAAGGTGATCAAGAAGTTTTAGAGTTCATTTTCTTCGTGCCTTTTCCTTCCTTCATCTTCCAGAATTTCTTCAACTTTAAAAGCCAAGTCTAATCATGGCCTCTTTGGAGGCAGCACAGTGTATTTTCTCTGTACAGTAGAAAGAAATGTCTCCGATGGGTTCAAAGTCGAGTGATCATACCAGTTGGACGCCGGGTGGGATTCTACAGTAGGTGAGCCCAGGGATGGAAGGGAACATCCAAGTGTGCCGCTAGGAAGCCTCTAGAAAACCCGGAGGAAGGCCAAAAGACCACTCTTGAATCTACCCTTCCATGGGCAAGATACAGGACAACGCAGAACAGGAATGGCTGTGTTTTAGACATTTCAGCTAAGGACAGAGCTGGGTCCAACCATCAAGTGCAGATGAAGCTATTGGGAAAAAAATTCTGCAAGAGATTTTGCAGAACGTAGGGAAATGGGAGAGGAAGAAAACAGGAAGTCAGGGGCTTCCCTGGTGGCGCAGTGGTTGAGAGTCCGCCTGCTGATGCAGGGGACACGGGTTCGTGTCCCGGTCCGGGAAGATCCCACGTGCCGCGGAGCGGCTGGGCCCATGAGCCATGGCCGCTGAGCCTGCGCGTCCGGAGGCTGTGCTCTGCAGCGGGAGAGGCCACAACAGTGAGAGGCCCGCGTACAGCAAAACAAAGAAAAGAAAACAGGAAGTCAGGGTGGTGTTGAAATGGATCTCAATTTCAGATGAGATTACCCACCACACACTCACCGGCTCTGTTTCTTCTCTATCTACCAAAGGATATTCCTCTTTGAAAGACTCTTTTCTTCCTAGGACCCTCTAGGTGTTTCCTGGGGCTGCTGTAACAAACAACCATAAACCTGGTGGTTTAAAACAGCAGAAATTTATTCTTTCCTGGTTCTGGAGGCCAAGAGTCCAAAATTGGTATCAATGGGCCAAAATCAAGATGTCAGCAAGGTTACATTGCTACCCACCTGGGTCCTTGGACTGTTTCATCAATAGAAATTAATGAGAGGTCAGATGAGAAATTCTGGCAAGCCATTACTGGGGCTCTTGCTGCAGCACAAGGGAGAGAGAACAGGTGATAGGTGTCCTTGCCAGCTCCTGGGAGGTGGGGGTGGTGAGTTGGTCCCTTCAGTGGGGCGAGGGTAGGCACCGATCAGTGAGTCAGGCCAGAGGGGCAGCTTAGGTGGTGTGCCCACCCCCTTGGTGGTGCCGTGCGCAGAGATCATGCACAGCACCCTGCTCCCGATACCTCAGAAGCAGCAGCTGGTTTGGGGCCTTTTTGTAATTTTTGTAGCCCAACTGCACATGTGTGCAGTTATTTTTAGCCCCTTTATAGTGTGTTTTGTAGTTTGTTGCTGGAGATGTTTTGCCCAGGTGCAAGCTCTGCAGAAAAAGGTCCCAGGTCCCAGGTCCCAGCCTGTCTCAACACTGCCTTCAGAAGCTCAGGGAAAGAAAGAGTCCAGCCTTTGCCTCGTCCAGCTTCTGGCTGCCAGCACTCCTTGCTTGTGACCACATCCCTCCAAGCTCTGCCTCTAAGGTCACGTTGTCTTTTCCTCTCCTGTCTGAAGTCTCCCTCTGCCTCCCTTATAAGGATACTTGGAGTTGCATTTAGGTCTCACTTAGATAATCCTGGATAATATCCTCATTTCAAGAGCCTTAATTTAATCACATCTGCAATGTTTTTGCCCTGTGAGGTAACAGTCACAGATTCCAGGGATTAAGACATGGACAATTTTGGGAGGGTTCAGCCTGTCACAGACGGGATGGTAGAAGGCCTGTGTTCCCCACCTGTGACCTCAGCCCTAAGCATTCTGGTCCGTGCCAGTGGCATTTGACTGCAAGTATGAAGACTTTGCCCCTTGGGTGTTTCCTCCGGCCAGAGGACCAGGAGGTTGATGTTTCAGAGAGTAGCCTTCAGGCAAATCCAGATGCGATGCGGGGTTAGAGGATAAATACCAGACTTCCTCTCTCCTCGGGTGGGGCAACTCAGAGATAGTCTAAACTGTCTGTCACTGTGGCCAGTGAGATGGAGAGGAGCTGCCCCGGGGCAGCCTGCTTATTGGTCGTGGGCCTTCACTAGCTTCTTCTCACCCTGTGCCACCTCCCTTCCCCGGCCACGCTTCCTAGGATGGCCTCTCTCATAAACTCCGTGCACTCACATCCTTGTCTCAGGATCTGCTTCTGGAGGATCTCCTGTCCTTACCTGGTGATTCAACACCACTTCCAGGCACCTGGGCTGTGCGCTCATGAAAGGCAAGACTTTGACTTCAACAACCTTTCCCTTCTCTTGCCCATGCCTGCTGAAATGAATGGCAGAAAGAATAAAAACCATCTTCACAAGTCCCAAGTCTGAGAACCGTGGGGTCCAGGGCTTGGGAGTCATGTGACTGGGCCACTGCGAGGCAGACCAACCTAGAACCAGGTGAGAATCAAACTCTTTTCTAGTAATATCCTAAAAGGGGAATTGTCCTATTAAGAATTCAGGGCGTTCTCCCCCGGTTCCTTTCACGCTGGAGGATTTCACTGTTCCCTCTGAATGTAGACCATGGTAGTGTTAATCTCGTATAAATAGAAAACAGCCCCAAAATGTATAATAATTGCGTACACCACTCCTTTTGTCAACTGTTTGATTTAGTGCCACTGCTGCAGAGACGGCTTTTATTGTATTATGATACGACAGTAATCTTTCCGAGGCTTCCACTTTATTTTGTTACATTTATCTAGCGCGCCAGATTCGCACTCCCACAGTAACCATATGGGGAAAAGCCACAAAAGCTGTTAAGTACATTTAATTACTGTTTTGATGAGCTCATATTTTAATTATGTTTATTGATTCTGTGTATATTGAAATAGTTTGAGCATTTCCAGGAAAAAAAAATGGAATCAATACGCAGCAATTACTGAACATTTCATGATTGCGTGTGTAATTAAAACTTTCATAAACTATTTTTGAAGACCATTTCCCCTCTAATCCTATAGTGGTGATTAACTAGGTTTCTGACTGTGTTTAGGTAAGCTTTGGTTTTTCTCCTATATAGAAGGAAAATAGGGTTCAGTGAGAAATATGTTTACAGTCAAATATTTCTGACTTAAAATGTCTCCCTTCCAAAACAGCAGAACGCACATATTGTACCTTCCACGATTTGCTAAAACACCGCTAACAATGATAAAACACAAATTTAAACTTCCTAGCAATTCAATGTTGCCAGCTCAAAGATTACTCCGACTGTCAGCCATACATATGCTGTTGCTAAGTGACAGATTAAAACAAAGAAAAACCCCCGCAATCCTTCCATGCCTGCCTCTATCCTTTTCTCATGCTCGTAGACATTTTTACAGATCTTAAGAAATTTGTACTTGAAAAAATAAAACTGCACAAACCCCACATTTTCTTCAGAGAATGAAATTAGTGTCATTTTCATTTTATACATTTTATTACTCTCAGTCTGTCCGTGAGAAAATGATGCAAAATAGGGAGTTGTCTCTTTAAAAGGTGATGACAGATTGTCTATCCAGGAACAAATATTTCTAGCTCAATTTCTAATTCACCTGGGTCCAAAGCACCATGCCTCCAGCCACCTGCATCAGCATCGCCTGGAGCCTTTGGAATGTCACAGATTCCTTGGCCTCATTGAAGGCCACTGAATCAGTCTCTAAAGTAAGCCTCAGGAATCTGAATTTTAAATACCATTTCCAGCTAAGGTTTATGAGTCGTTGACCAAAGAGCCTTCTACTGACCTTAACTTTCTCATTCTAAAGTGGACCCTTAACAATGTCCTCCAAGAACAATCCTGGTATTGAGCTACCTGATGACAGATCATTCACTAAGACAGCGGAGTAGGGCAACTTCATCCCCCAAAGGGGCTCAGCCTACCTTGGCCCCCTCTCTCCCAGAGTGGGGCTGCCTGCCAGCAAATGCATAGAACATCTGCCCCCTAGGAACTCACCTCAGAAGAGAATTGTCTCGGATCCAACCTTACCAAAAGCCTGAGTGAGGTAAGTCTATTTCTTTCCTGGGCTGTCGTAAAAAATTCCATTATTCTCGCACAGGTCTGGAGGCTAGAACTCTGAAATCAAGGTGTCAGCAGCGCTGGTTCCTTCCGGAGGTGCTGAGGGAGAGTCTGTTCCATGCAGCCCTCCTAGTTACTGGGGGCTGTTGGCCGTCATTGGCTTGTAAGATGCCTTACTCTCATCTCTACTTCCAGCATCACGTGGTGTTCTCCTTGTGTGTCTCTGCGTCCAGACTGACCTCTTCTTATAAGGACACCAGCCATTGGTAGGGCCCACCCAATCCTGACCGTATCCTCGTGTGATTACATCTGCAAAGACCCTGTTTCCAAATAACGTCACATTCACAAGTACCAAGGTCAGGATAGGAACATATGTTTTGGAGGGCTACTATTCACCCCACAACAATGAGTGATGCTTACCAAGGGTTGTTTGAAGACTGTGCCTTCTGTTCAATCTTCTCGAGTCTCCCTTGCACCCCATTTTGTCTTTAGATCCAGCCAGCCCATCAAAAAGCCCAGATCCTATTGCTTTGGGGCCATGCAGAAAGGCTTTCCTGAAATGTATTTTGGTCAGCTCCTACTGACCCTTGCTGAGGGTGCCGGAGTAGAGGAGTGCTACTCCTAGTGTGGCTTGTAGATGGAGCCAGTCCCCGTACTGCAGGGTCACTGGTGCCCAGAGATGGGGTTGGGGTCTGGTCCCTCCTGCAGCTGGTCGAGAAATACTGTCTGCATTACTCTGGTTCCCAGCGATGCTCCTTGGAAGAATTTTCTTTTACTGTTTAGTTCTAGTTAAGTCCTTCCCAGTTGAGGAACTGGGATGTTTATTCCTCTTCAACAGCTGACCACGTGTCCCTTTTCTATCTGACTTTAGGAATCGTAATTAGAGTAATAAGGCAAGCCAGGCAGGGAATTAAATGAACAGTCTGAGCCTGTGGCAACAGGGTTGAGGGGTAAGAAGGCTGGCGGGTGGAGACTGTATCGAACTAAAAAGCACATAACTCACCTCCAGACAGTCATAGTCTGAATTTTCTAAATATTCATGATGGAAATTTTCAAACATAGACAAAAACAGAGAGGTATAATAAACCCTCATATACCCATCATTCAGATTCAAAAATTATCAACATTTTGCTAATCTTGTTTACCTACCCCATTTAGGATTTTTTTGTTGCTGATTTTTTTTGTTTTGTTTTGTTTTTTGCGGTACACGGGCCTCTCACTGCTGTGGCCTCTCCCGTAGCGGAGCACAGGCTCCGGACACGCAGGCTCAGCGGCCATGGCTCACGGGCCCAGCCCGCTCCGCGGCATGTGGGATCTTCCCGGACCGGGGCACGAACCCGTGTCCCCTGCATCGGCAGGCGGACTCTCAACCACTGTGCCACCAGGGAAGCCCCCATTTAGTTTTTTATTTTTGCTTGTGTATTTTAAAGTAAATCTCAGCTATCTTGTGGTTTTACTGGTATGTATACCATTATCATACCTAATAACCAAAAGAACAATAATTCTTTAATATCCTCTAATTCTTAATGCATATTCAAACTTTCCAAATCCAAAACCCAAGCTGGTTTAACAGTTCGACTACACAAAGTGCACACGTTGCATTTGGTAGTTACAGCTCTTAAATCCCTTTTGTTGTGTGTTAGCGTCTCCTCCGACTGATTTGTGAAACAGGCTAAAATGTAACTTCAGTTGGGTCTGTCTCAGGGGCTGCCATTCTGCAAAATCTCCAACGCAGTCTCTTTGGGGCCAGATGTTCACCTTCCATTTTTCTCCTGGGTTTGACTTCCTGTTTTAAGTTCTACTTTCCCTGGTTCAGATTTTTTAATCTGACTCTTAGGTTACCAGTTTATGATACGTGTTTTTTCCATAAGCCCTCAAATCCTTGACAGGATGATTTGGGATATAAAGAAGTTGAATTACATTAATAAATAAGATAAACTCAACATTTTCTTTCTAAGTGTGTTTGAGATAACAAAGTTCCCAGTAAGTTGAATCTCACTGTTTAAAATTTAGAGAAAATAAAAGCAGATTCTGGAATTTGGCACCTGCCCAAGGATTCAGCAGTGTGTCTGATATAAAATTCTACTGAAAGCAGCAGAGTTAGGATAAAGAGACAAGATCTCACTGGCTTTTTAATGGCATTTTTTGAAGATCTTCATATAGTACTAGACAGAAAAAAGAAAAGAATGAAATCAAAACAAAACAAAAGCAAAGTAAGACTTGTCAGCAAAACATCTGTGGTATTTCTTATTTTGAGAACTGGGAAACTTCCAAGCCTACTTAGGATACCTTTGCTAAAAGGTTTCCTTATAAAAAGATTTATCACCTTCTCTCTCTCAGCATTCATACGTAACATGCATGTGTAGGGCAACGGCTTATGATTCACTCATAAGGGAAGAACAATTAACACGTGCATTATTTTGACAGCATGTGTTCATTGGGCTCCTGCTGTGTGTTCAGCATTATCCTGGTTTGGGGGGCTTTGAAAAAGTATGAGGCAGTTTCTGAAATGCTTTCTCCAAGGATGCTATGCTTTTCCCTTTCTGAATGGAGGACCAACCGCTGTGATATAAAAAACAAAAAAATGCTCTGGATCCAAACAGTCCTGAGTTTGAATCTCCATCATTTATGGGCTGTGTGACTTTAGGTAATTCATTTAGATTCTCTAAGCCTCAGTTTACCTATCTATAGAAAGAGGATAAAAATGATACCCACTCTCAGAGTTGATAAGATAGGACATTTGTGATGTGTCTATGGTGTGGCCACCTGTGGCCCTCAACTCGGTAGCCAATTTGATACTTATGGACCAATCTGATCAACCTCACCCTCTCACCAATCTGGGTGAAAATTCAGGAGCATAGCTTGAAAAAGAATGAGGGGGGTTCCCAGTCCTAAGGAGTCCAAGCAGATGACCAAGTCAGGGACTCTGGGAGCAAAATGGAAGCTGAGGCAGCGGACAGGGTCCAGGGTCAGAACCAGGACGAGATGCATGATTAGCGCCCCAGCCCTGGGTGCTGGCCTCCACTTTCCTGGCCTCCTGGCTCTTCCCCTCCCCCAATCCCAGATGGGGCCATCGGAGACTAACCAGAGCTGCCTCACCCAGTAAACCATGCTCACTCAGGACTGAGGCTGTTGACAGCCACTGACTTTGCCACTTGACTCCAGCTCTTTAAAAGTCCGATTTCATAAGAGAGTGTTGTGATCCCGGTGGCATCTGGGAGGTGCGGCTGCCTGTGTGTAATCAGGCCCAGACCAGCTCAGTGTGCGTGGCAGTGATTCTGGTCCAAATGTTTTGAAAGTTTGCCCAATGCCATCAGTCTAAAGAGTAAAAGGCGACAACACTGAAAGGCTTGAGGGTCCAGATAGAGGGAGATGACAGGGAGCTCAACCAAGAAATTGAATACGGGCTGAATAAATGTGCTGCGCTCGGAGACTCGACATTTCCCCCCTCCCCCGACATACACCTTAAGTTCCTGCAGATCACTGTGTATCCCGACACAGCAAAGGCAGTATAGACAACTAACCATACTGGGCAGCTCTCCTTCTGTGACCTGGATCCGAGAATCCTCTTTCTGGTAATGGCTAACACACTTATGTTCAGACACATAGGGCCTCCTTCAGAAATGATGAAAGCCATGAGAAACAGAATCCAGGGCAGCGCTGGCCCATGACTCTGGGCGGATGAGGGTGCCTGAATTTGGACCTGTAACAGAATTAATATTTGAGACAGAAGAGAACCAGGGACCTCTGTATGGCTCAGCCACCCTCCTCCCTTTCTGAAGTCATTTTCATCCCACAGGTGGTCCAATTGGCGCCAAATTTGGTCAAAGAGCTGGCCCAATTTCTCCCCAATACACAAACGGCCAACGTCCTTCATATAACTGTGTTCTGCTCGACAAGGTTCAAGGACCATGTTCCTCTCATTAGCAAGTGTTTTTCTATAATAAACACAGCAGCAGTCATTTACTGAGCACACAATATACGTCAAGCCCAGTACTAAGAGCCTTATATCATTGCATTTAAGTTTAATGACAGGATTATATTAATTATACTCTATTATATCCAAGCAAAACTTGTTATTATTAACGTATTACAGATGAGAAAGCCAAGTTTACGGAGGCTAAGTAAAGGGCACACAGATAGGAAGAGGAGGAGTTTGGATTTCGAAGGACACTGTCAGTTTCCTTGAAGCCCAAGGACATTCATTCTCTTGCTACCCATGTGACACTTGGCTTCACCACCTTGGAATTTCCCAAAGTGGGCATGTGTACGTCCACTAACATGACATACTATGAAGATCGCAAATTCACTAGGCCATGGAAGAACTCGGTCCCCAGTTAAGTTCCACAAGTTAGATGTGTTCTCAGAATAAGACCCCTCGCGTTACCTGCCTGG
>NW_006797481.1:3829098-3854915 GCF_000442215.2 Lipotes vexillifer | reverse complement strand
ATTCCTGCTATTCGACATTGTCACTGCTGACTGGGTGTCCCCTGCCTATGCCAATGACTGCCCCTAACACCAGCATGATGGCCCTGGGGAGAGTGCCCTGCCCTCCCCTCTCCATTCTACCCCAAGTATGAACCAGGCTGTATTAATTTCTGAGGGCTGCTGATTATAAAGTACCAAAGACTGGGTAGCTTAGGCAACAGAAATTTATTTTTTTACAATCCCAGAGCTTAGAAGTCTGAGATCAAGGTATCACAGGGTTGTTTTCTCCTGAGGCCTCTCTCCTTGGCTTGCGGATGTCTTGTCTTCTTGTGTCTTCACTCCGTATCACCTTCCACGGTATTCCTCTGTGCATGTCTGTCTCCCAATCTCCTCTTCTTATAAGGACACTAGTCATAGTGGATTAGGGTTCACCCTAATGACCTCATTTTAACTTACCTCTTTTAAAGGTAAGAAAACACTATTTTCAAATAAGGTCATATTCTGAGATGCTGGGGGGGGGGGGCGGTTAGGACCTCATTGTAACAATTTTGGCTGAATTTTGCAATTCAGCCCCTAACACAGGCCCTCCCTTTAATTTCTGCAATAGAACTGCTACCGTTTCGCAACTTTTAATATGACTTCACTGATAGTTTGGAGAAAACGATAGCGAGCACAGCTATAACCACTCCTGCACAGGGGCGTCCTCAAAACTCACAAGCCTATACCAAATCCCCTGGCTACTTGAAGGACGCTAGCTTGCTTAACTCCTGCCCTGTTACTTGGCAACAGCCCATTGAGATGGAAATCACATCTGCATCTTCATCCAGACCCAACCAGGACAGCCCAGAGGGAGAAAGATGTTTCTCCATCTCTTTGGTCTGAGGCCACTTCTCCTGCCCTCCCTTCCTCTCCAAGGAGCAGCCTCTTTCAGGGTGACTGAGAGTGTGAATATTCATTACCTGATGGAAAAAAACACACACTTCTTTTCCTGCTGCTCCAAGTTGGACAGTTTTATCAGAACATAATGTCCATTGTCAGTACATTTCCCAGTCTAGACTACTGACTCTTAAAAACACAGTGTGTTGGACACTAACTATGGCAGAGGCTGCTGGCTGTTCCCCAAAGATTTCTCTTTCTCCTTCCTTAGTGCAGATACATGTACCATTTCCCTTCCACCTAGGTAAGACAACAGGGCTGATCCTCACCTGTGGAATGTGAGTGGAAGTAACAAATCCCTTTGGGGCCACAGTGGTTAAGGAGTAGGCGTGTCTTCTCCATCATTTTTCTCCCATTGACTGGCCGGATGCGAGGTACTCCAGGGCCTTAGAAGACGGCAGAGTCACAAGATGGAAGGAGTCTGGTTCCCTGAATCATCATGTAGAATGTCAACTGCCAAACTGACAGCTGGTAAATTGCATGACTGCTATATAAGTAAGAAATTGACCTATGTTGACTTAGGCTACTGGAATTCAGGGTTGTGTTAGCTAGCAGATATTATTTACTTTAACCGACATAACTACCCAGAGGACAACCCAGATGGAACTTCATCAGGTCGGGTTCAGTTTCTTTTCTTGATCCTCCTATCATCATGATGACCAGCCCACATACCCTCCATGTAGTCTTGCCTGACTGCAGCCATGATAGCCTGTGAGCTTGCCCAGGATACATACATGTCTCCAAGAACAAGCAGTAAGTTAAAGGTACACCCATTCTGTGAAAACATCTCTCAGAGAGATTTTAATGTATCAGTTGTAGTCAACATTTAATGTCTACTTCCAAGGAAAATTAACCTGCTTATAGATTTAAATAACTACTCTTGTTTTACTCTCATTTTTGCCCATCAGTGCTTCAAAAATCTTGCTGGATGTTTGTGTCCTCCTTCCAAATTCCTATACTGAAGTCCTAATTCCCAATGTGATGGTATTTGGAGACGGGTCTTTGGGAGGTAATTAGGTTTAGATGAGGTCATGAGGGTGGGGCCCCATGATGAAATTTGTGTCCTTATGAGAAGAAGAGGTCAGAACTCTCTCTCTCTCCACCATGTGAAGACAGGAAAAGGTGGCCACCTGCAAGCCAGGAAGGGGGCTCTCAACAGGAACTGAATCAGCTGGCACCTTGAACGTGGACTTCCCAGCCTCCAGAAAGTCTGGATTATGAGAAATAAATGTTTGTTAGGACTATGGGAAATAACTATCTGTTGTTTAAGTCATCCAGTCTATGGTATTTTGTTATAGCAAACTGAGCTAAGACAAATCATAAGATGAAATCTCAGCAGAACACTGATTCATTCTGTTCTTGGTGATGTTCTCATCATGGCAGGCTTCTCTCTTCACCAGCTTTGTGAGTGTATTAGTTTTCTATGGCTTCTGTAAGCAATTGTCACAGACTTGGTGGCTTAAACAACAAAAATTTATTTTCTTGGGGCTTCCCTGGTGGCACAGTGGTTGAGAGTCCGCCTGCCGAGGCAGGGGACACGGGTTCGTGCCCCAGTCCGGGAGGATCCCACATGCCGCGAAGCGGCTGGGCCCATGAGCCATGGCCACTGAGCCTGTGCTCCGCAATGGGAGAGGCCACAACAGTGAGAGGTGCGCGTACCGTAAAAAAAAAAAAAAAAAATTTATTTTCTTACAGTTCTGGTGGCCAGAGTCTTACAAGAATCTCACTGGGATAAAAGGTGTTGGCAGGCCTCTGTTCCTCCTGGAGGCTCTGGGGAGAATCTGCTTCCTTTTCCACTTTCTGGAGGCCTCCTGCATTCCTTGGCTTGCATCTTCCTCCTCCATATTCAAAGCCAGCAATGTTGGGCCAAGTCTTTCTCAAACTGCCTCTCTAGTTCTCTGGAGCATGGAAGATTCTCTGCTTTAAGGTTAATGAGAAAACTATCAAGACTATTAAAAACAAATATTGGGGGGGGAAAAAAGGACTCACAGGGTTAGATTAGGCCCAACTGGATAATCCAAAATAATCTGCTCATCTCAAGGTCCTTGACTTCAATCCTATCTGCAAAGTCCCTTTTGCCATATGAGGGGGTTTTGACGATGAGGATGGGAAGTCTTTTGGGGTGTAACTGTCATTTTGCCCATCATGGGAGGTTCTACATGCTTGCACACCTTCCTAAATCAGTTTGTAAAACAGAACAAAACAAAGCAGAAAACTCCTGCATCTGTTTATCCTGCATCTGTACTTCTTACCTTGAGTCAGTATTTGTGCCTCAATAGTTCACAGAACCTCTATTCTCATTTCAGTGTTTGTGGCAAATGGAGACAGAATCCATGTACATCTAATACTCCAGCCGTTCCCCGGTGTAGGTGCAGAAAGAATCGGGCTGGGGCTTCAGGAAGCACGGCCTGGTGAACAGAAAGGAGACCCCGGAAGTGAGCTTTGGGTTGATCAGGACTGATCGTTGAGTCTCCTCGTTTGTAAGACAGGGAGGAGAAAGGGTTCATTCAACGCTTCCAGGGCCTCCTTCACTTCTCCCTTTCTCCAGAGTCTGTGGCTGTGTGTTTCTGCTCTGTTCTCTCCTACCCCGCCTCCGAGTTGCCTGCTGCTATGGAAACGCGCCCTCAGGGTCCTGCCTCTATCATTCTATTCTCATCTCTCATTTTTCAATTCTTACTTAAACTCACCTCCTGCCATCTATTTCAATATTGTCCCCTGGATTCATTCCTTGCATTTTTTGTTCTCAGAATCACCCCTAGGATTTAGACATTCACTCATTTCAGGTGCCTGGCTCATTTGAGACATGATCCCTCTATAATTGTAACATGGCTGGGCTTGCGCTTTCTGTATGATTAATCAAGTTACGACCTCGGCAACACAGGCCTGTTTCAAACTTTTATAAGATGCCTGGGAGTTCCAATGCTATTTAAGGGAAGATATAAATAGGAATTGTTCATTTAAAAGTCCTCCCAGGTGTTGAAAAGCAATCACCTGGTAACACCAAGGTACAGTAGTAATATTTTTTCCAGAAAGACCCTATTTCCACTTGCAGATTTACAGATTTCATACTTTGCAAAGCTGGATGGAAGTCTTCCTAGGCCCCTCAATCAACACTTATCTTTCAAACAGCCTTCTGGACCTGGGTCAGGGGAAAATTAATTTCATAATAGAACCACAGCTTTCTTCTTAGGAATTTGAGATGTTTGTTCATTGCCAAGAGCACAGGGCTATAAAAGATAGTCCCTCATGTAACAGATATTACTTCATAAATGTGAGATCAGGGTAATCCTTTAGAATCTGGGGAGACTTTTCCAAAGTGGTGGAGCTAAAGGCCACAGTGGTATCTGCGTCTTTGGGTGGTTGCCCCAGGCAGTGTCATAGCGCTTTGATTGAGAGCCAATCATGTGCTCAAGCTGGTCAAAGTCTTGAGCATCTGGCTGAGAAGTCCTCTGGCCTTTCCCCTGAAATGTCCCCATGTCTTCACCTCTACCATTCCACCTGATCTCCTTGACTTGCAGCTTCAATTGCTCTGGCAAATTAAATCAGCATACCACCTGCTACCAGAGTGACCTCCTCCAAACACTCATGCGATAAAATTGGTTTAAAGTCTGTCGTTTGCCCATATCCAGCTAGACAATATCAAAACTCCTGAACACGGCCCCTCACTCCTACCCATCTGGTCTCCCCTGCTCGCAACACCCATCTTAAGCCCCAGCTATAACTCTAGGCTTAAGCAGTAAGAGAAACTTACCTGAGATACTCTTCCCTCTTTTCTACCTTCTATACTCTGGTTGTCCTTCAAGACTAAGTTCAGCTTTTGCCTCCCCAACGCGTTGATTGTTGGAGGATCAAGGAAGATGTAGAAGGTTGCACATCAATGTTTGCTTTAACATCCCAGGAGCAGGATGGGCAGGAGGCTGGGAAAAGAGAGAGAAGTAAACCCAAAAAAAGGTAACTCTTTATATATATTTTAAATATAATATATATTTCCGGGCATGTTTCTCTTCAATAAGAGATGAGTGGAAGTATGGCCACCAAAATAGGAATATCTCAGGGTGGCGGGAGTGCAGGCAATTTTCGCTGTCCACCCTCCTCTTTTTCTGAACTGTTCCCCTTGATTTCAATGAGTGTGCATTGGTGGTGCTGAGTCACAATGTTGACCAAAGCATAGAGGCATTTCCTCTGTGTTCTAGATGCTTTACATCTAGTACCACATTGGAGCCTCACAGCTGATACAGGATGACATCAGTACTACTGTTGCCCTCAGTTTGCAATGGGGTGCAGAGGCCCAGCAAAGATCATTAACTTGCCTGAGTCACATGGCTCGTATGTGGCAACACCAGTCTTGATCCAGGTTTAACCGTGAGGCAAAACTGCTTTGCTAATTTAAAAAAGACATTAATGCTATCTTCACGCTGGGAAAGTGAAGGTCCTCCTTTCTGGGTGTGCTTTTCATGATCTGCCCTGCGAGCCACCTGCCAGACACCTCTGTGTTGCCAGAGGGCATCTTCATGGCACCTTCGTCCTCCCATCCCGGTCCTGGGCACAGAACCGGCTCCTAGGGAAGGTTTACTTGAGGAAGATTGCTAACCCTTACTCTCTCTTTCCAACAAAATGATGAAGCCAGAGAAAGAGTTTGAAACACAATATCTCTTGGTTTATAAATGCTCGTGTGGATATATAGAGAAAAAAAAAATCACCCTGATCTCTAATATGTACTTTATTAAAGTTATTACTGGGTTTTAAATTGCATGTGAAGGCTGAATTCAAAGACTAGAAAAAGCTATTAAGCCTTTAATATAGAGCGGAAGTTGTTGTTTTTAAAAATGCACCTTCTGTGTAATATACACCCTAAATTAGACCTGCCAGAGAAATGGACTATTTTACAGTTATCATTCATGCAGACTTCAAGGGAAATCTGACTGACTGAAGTTCCTGCTTGCTCAAGGGTCATATTTCACACTGCAAACTTTTAAACATGCTTTTGCAAGTCATAATTACTGTTAAAACGAGCCTTAAATTATCACAATTCTTATGGTGGTGAATTAGGGAAACCCATGAGTAACTTCACCACAAACGTTAGGTAGAACCATATTTTGTATTAGTCACTGAATAATGTGCCCATTAGAAATATGCTTGGGATAAACTGCACTTTATTTGCACCCTCATCATTTCATGAGCCGCAGCAAACTGCAAGAGTCAGGTCAACTTGCAGGTCGAGCTGCTTGGGAAGTTCTTTTAACACCGTGCTGGGACCTTTAACGATGGGTGTTTTTAAAGGGCTTGTGTGATTAGGTGATGTTCTCTCAAGATAATCTCCTTTTTTAATTAATTCAAAGTTAACTGGTAAGGGACCATAACTGTATCTCAAAATCCCTTCAATTTTGTGTGTGTGTTATTTATTTTTATTAATTTAATTTAATTTATTTTATACAGCATGTTCTTATTAGTTTTCTATTTTATACATATTACTGTATATATGTCAGTCCCAATCTCCCAATTCATCCCACCACCCCACCACCCACCGCTTTCCCGCCTTGGTGTCCATGTTTGTGCTCTGCATCTGTGTCTCTATTTCTGCCTTGCAAACTGGTTCATCTGTACCATTTTTCTAGATTTCACATATATGCGTTAATATACAATATTTGTTTTTCTCTTTCTGACTTACTTCACTCTGTATGACAGTCTCCAAGTCCATCCACATCTCTACAAATGACCCAGCTTCATTCCTTTTTATGGCTAATATTCCATTGTATATATGCACCACATCTTCTTTATCCACTCATCTGTCGATGGGCATTTAGGTTGCTTCCATGACCTACCAGGCTATTGCAAATAGTGCTGCAATGAACATTGGGGTGCATGTGTCTTTTTGAATTATGTTTTTCTCTGGGTATATGCCCAGTAGTGGGATTGCTGGGTCATATGGTAGTTCTATTTTTAGTTTTTAAAGAACCTCCATACTGTTCTCCATAGTGGCTATATCAATTTACACTCCCACCAACAGTGCAAGAAGGTTCCCTTTTCTCCACACCCTCTCCAGCATTTGTTGTTTGTAGATTTTCTGATGATGGCCATTCTGACTGGTGTGAGGTGATACCTCACTGTGGTTTTAATTTGCATTTCTCTAATTATTAGTGATGTTGAGAAGCTTTTCATATGCCTCTTGGTCATCTGTATGTCTTCTTTGGAGAAATGTCTATTTAGGTCTTCTGCCCACTTTTTGATTGGGTATTTTGTTTTTATAATATTGAGCTGCATGAGCTGTTTATGTATTTTGGAGATTAATTTTTTGTCCATTGATTCATTTGCAAATATTTTCTGCCATTCTGAGGGTTGTCTTTTTGTCTTGTTTATAATTTCCTTTGCTGTGCAAAATCTTTTAAGTTTCATTAGGTCCCACTTGTTTATTTTTGATTTTATTTCCATTACTCTAGGAGGTGGATCAAAGAAGATCTTGCTGTGATTCATGTCAAAGAGTGTTCTTCCTATGTTTTCCTCAAAGAGTTTTATAGTGTCCGGTCTTACATGTAGGTCTTTAATCCATTCTGAGTTTATTTTTGTGTATGGTGTTAGGGAGTGTTCTAATTTCATTCTTTTACATGTAGCTGTCCAGTTTTCAGAGCACCACTTATTGAAGAGACTGTCTTTTCTCCATTGTACATCCTTGCCTCCTTTATCATAGATTAGTTGACCACAGGTGTGTGGGTTTATCTCTGGGCTTTCTATCCTGTGCCATTGATCTATATTTCTGTTTCTGTACCAGTACCATGTTGTCTGGATTACTGTAGCTTTGTAGTATAGTGTGAAGTCAGGGAGTCTGATTCCTCCAGCTCCGTTTTTTCCCTCAAGGTTGCTTTGGCTATTCGGGGTCTTTTGTGTCTCCATACAAATTTTAAGACTTTTTGTTCTAGTTCTGTGAAAAATGTCATTGGTAATTTGATAGGGATTGCATTGAATGTGTAGATTGCTTTGGGTAGTACAGTCATTTTCATAATATTGATTCTTCCAATCCAAGAACATGGTATATCTCTCCATCTGTTTGTGTCATCTTTGATTTCTTTCTTAATTTCTCTTTCTGATCTTTCATTGTTAGTGTATAGGAATGCAAGAGATTTTCTGTGCATTAATTTTGTATCCTGCAACTTTGCCAGATTCATTGATTAGCTCTAGTAGTTTTCTGGTGGCGTCTTTAGGATTCTCTACGCATTGTATCATGTCATCTGCAAACAGTGAGAGTTTTACTTCTTCTTTTCCAGTTTGTATTCCTTTTATTTCTTTTTCTTCTCTGATTGCAATGGCTAGGACTTCCAAAACTACGTTGATAATAGTGGTGAGAGTGGATATCCTTGTCTTGTTCCTGATCTTAGAGGAAATGCTTTCAGTTTTTCACCGTTGAGAATGATGTTTGCTATGGGTTTGTCATATATGGCCTTTATTATGTTGAGATAGTTTCCCTCTCTATATATAATTTTGACAAAATTCAACACCCGTTTATGTTAAAAACTCTCCAGAAATTGGGTGTTGAATTTTGTCAAAAGCTTTTTCTGCCTCTATTGAGATGATCATGGGGGAGGTTTCTTCAATTTGTTAATGTGGTGTATCACACTGATTGATTTGCATATGTTGAAGAATCCTTGCATCCCTGGGATAAATCCCACTTGATCATGGTGTATGATCCTTTTAATGTGTTGTTGGATTCTGTTTGCTAGTATTTTGTTGAGGATTTTTGCACCTATATTCAGGAGTGATATTGGTCTGTAATTTTCTTTTTTTGTAGTATTTTTGTCTGGTTTTGGTATCAGGGTGATGGTGACCTCGTAGAATGAGCTTGGTAGTGTTCTTTCCTCTGCAATTTTTTGGAAGAATTTAAGAAGGATGGGTATCAGCTTTTCTCTAAATGTTTGATAGAATTCACCTGTGAAGCCATCTGGTCCTGGACTTCTGTTTGTTGGAAGATTTTTAATCACAGTTTCAATTTCATTATTTGTGATTGGTCTGTTCATATTTTCTATTTCCTCCCGGTTCAGTCTTGGAAGGTTATACCTTTCTAAGAATTTGTCCATTTCTTCCAGGTTGTCCATTTTATTGGCATAGAGCTGCTTGTAGTAGTCTCTTATGATGCTTTGTATTTCTGCAGTGTCTGTGGTAACTTCTCCATTTTCATTTCTAATTTTATTGATTTGAGTCCTCTCCCTCTTTTACTTGAGGAGTCTGGCTAAAGGTTTATCAATTTTCTTTATCTTCTCAGAGAACCAGCTTTTAGTTTTATTGATCTTTGCTATTGTTTTCTTTGTTTCTATCTCATTTATTTCTTTATGATTTCTTTCCTTGTACTAACTTTGGGTTTTGTTTGTTCTTTCTCTAGTTCCTTTAGTTGTAAGGTTAGATTATTTGAGATTTTTCTTGTTTCTTGAGGTAGGATTGTATTGCTATAAACTTCCCTCTTAGAACAGTTTTTGCTACATCCCATAGGTTTTGGATTGTCGTGTTTTCGTTGTCATTTGTGTCTAGGTACTTTTTGATTTCCTCTTTGATTTCTTCAGTGATCTCTTGGCTATTTAGTAACGTATTGTTTAGCCTCCATGTGTTTGTGCTTTTTATGTTTTTTTTTTCCCTGTAATTGATTTCTAATCTCATAGCGTTGTGGTCAGAAAGATGTTTGATATGATTTCAATTTTTAAATTTACCGAGGCTTGATTTGTGACCCAAGATGTGATCAATTCTGGAGAATGTTCCGTGTGCATTTGAGAAGAAAGTGTAATCTGCTGTTTTTGGATGGAATGTCCTATGAATATCAATTAAATTAAATTAAATATCAGTTAAATTAAATATCAATTAAATCTATCTGGTCTGTTGTATTATTTAAAGCTTTTGTTTCCTTATTAATTTTCTGTCTGTATGATCTGTCCATTGGTGTAAGTAACGTGTTAAAGTCCCCCACTATTGTTGTGCTACTGTCGATTTCCTCTTTTATAGCTGTTAGCAGTTGCCTTATGTATTGTGGTGCTCCTATGTTGGGTGCATATATATTTATAATTGTTATATCTTCTTCTTGGATTGATTCCTTGATCATTATGTAGTGTCCTTCCTTGTCTCTTGTAACATTCTTTATTTTAAAGTCTATTCTGTCTGAGGATTGCTACTCCAGCTTTCTTTTGATTTCCATTTGCATGGAATATCTTTTTCCATCCCCTCACTTTCAGTATGTATATATCCCTAGGTCTGAAGAGACTCCGTTGTAGACAGCATGTATATGGGTCTTGTTTTTGTATCCATTCAGTGAGCCTGGGTCTTTTGGTTGGAACATTTAATCCATTCACATTTAAGGTAATTATTGCTATGTATGTTCCTATTGCCATTTTCTTAATTGTTTTGGGTTTGTTTTTGTAGGTCCTTTCTTCTCTTGTGTTTCCCACTTAGGGAAGTTCCTTTAGCATTTGTTGTAGGGCTGGTTTGGTGGTGCTGAATTCTCTTAGCTTTTGCTTTTCTGTAAAGCTTTTGATTTCTCCATCAAATCTGAATGAGATCCTTGCTGGGCAGAGTAATCTTGGTTGTAGTTTCTTCCCTTTCATGACTTTAAATATATCGTGTCACTCCCTTCTGACTTATAGAGTTTCTGCTGAGAAATCAGCTGTTAACCTTATGAAAGTCCCTTCACTTTTGCCATATAATGTGCACTCATCACAGGAGTGAAATCCCATCATATCACAAGTTCCTCCCACATTCAACGGGAGGGGATTATACAGGACATGTACATGGGAGGCAAGAGTCTTAGGGGACATGTTGAAATTCTGCCTCCCAGTCACCCAGTAGGAAGTGGCATTTCTGTGACATGAAGGCTCATACACTTGACATCAAGGTCTGGGTTCAGAAACACTCTGAAATATCTAAAAGATGAAAGAATGGTTATGAAAGCACACTGCAGGCTGCAAAAGGCTAGGAGAATGGGGGTTAGTATTACTGTTTCTCATCCATCAGGGTCCCCTCTTTTTCCTCCATCTATGCTATAAAGACCTTACTGATCTCTGGAGTTTAGCTCACCTGATCCCTGCCTTCTCTGAACGTTGTTTCCCTTCCTTAGTTACCTTCATGCCAACAAGTTTACTTTTTCCTTTGTTGATTTTTTCTCATTTGTCCATTTAGTAGGCTGGATAACGCCTCCAGAGATATGAGGTCCTAAACCCTGGAATCTGTAAATGTTACAGATTTGGAAAGGGGGTGTTTGCAGATATGAGTAATTTAAGGATTTTGAAAAGGGGAGATTATCCTGGATTATCCAGGTGGGCCCTAAATGTAATCACGAGTGTCTGGTAAGTGAGAGGCCAAAGAAGATTTGACACCCAGAAAAGGAGAAAGCTATGTAAAAACACAGCAGAGAGAGATGTAAAGATGCTGGCCCTGAAGACTGGAGTGATGTGACCATAAGCCAAGATATGCTGGCAGCCACTGGAAGCTGGAAGAGGCAAGGAACTGATTCTCCCTTTGAGCCTCCGGAGGAAACATAGCACAGCTGACACTCTGGTTTTGGCCCCTGATATTGATTTTGGATGTCTGGCCTCCAGAGCTGTAAGAGAATACATTTCTGCTGTTCCAAGCTGCCAAGTTTGCAGTAATTTGTTATAGCAGCTACAGGAAACACAGTCTGTAGGAGCCTTGAGAGATTTCCTATAATGTTGTGTAGTCATTAAAAATATTCAATGAGACTTTGTAACCACATGAAAAACATTCATGCTGCAATGTTCTCAAAAAGCAGGGTTAAAAATAAAAGTTGCTGGTGTAGTAAGCACAGCTATGTAAAAATGCAGAGAAAAGAGACTGGAAAGAACAGGGAGTAGTACTAGAGCTGATGATGTTTCCTCTTTCTACGTTTTGTTTTCAAAATCTAGTGAGCCCTATTGCTTTTGTGCTGGGAAACTTTGTAATTTTTTAAGAGAAGGTGCCTCTGGTAGCTTTTGAAGTGCTGTCTACAGCTTGGTTATCATGCTGGGCAATAACAAAGATGCCAAGGTCTAGACTCTCCACTGTGGACTGAGTTAGAGTGAGACAGGGACTGTGTCTGCCTCGTTCACTGCTGTACCCTCTATACAGGGACGGTGCACGTTTGTTGACGGACAATGAGCAGTTGGACAAGTGTTCAGCGCCCTGCGCACAGCACTAACTTCCTTTACACAACAGAGGTGAGCAGAAGGATGACTTGAACAGAGCTGGCTTGCATACAGAAGGCACTCAGCATTGGATGGATTAAACCACAAGGCAGGTAGTTATCCTGGGCAGGGCATGGGTGCACTGCAAACATGCAATGGGACATGACTGGGTTACTGGTCACATCCTCCAGATTAGGAAGGTCAGTGTCTTAGTCCGTTCAGACTGCTGTAACATAAGACCATAGAGTGGGTAGCTTATAGAAACAGAAGTTTATTTCTCACAGTTCTGGGGGCTGGAAGTCCAAGTCAAGGCATGGTCAGATTTGGTGTCTGGTGAGAGCCCACTTCCTGGTTCATAGAGGGTCTTCTAACTGTATCCTCGTGTGGCAGAAGGGGTGAAGGAGCTCTCTGGGGTCCCTTTTATAAGGACACTAATCCCACTCATGAGGGCTCCACCCTTATGACCTAATAATCATCCCCAAAGCTCCGCCGCCAAATACCATCACACTGGGGGTTAGGATTCAACACATACATTTTGGGGGGACATAAACATTTAGCTCATCACAGTCAGAAAAGATTTTGGTGGGGGGCAGAGAGGATCCTCTCCTGATGCTTAAAATTCACCCCAGCCCTGGAGGGTGTGTGTGAAAACATAAAGGTACCTCCTCCTTCCTTCAGCTCTCTCTGAAAATCAAAGATTAGGTGCTCCCCCAGTGACTGGGGAGTAAACTGAAGGACTGGAATTAATGAAAGAATAAATGGCCAAAATTCTGAGTTTTACAGAACACATGAGCGTAATGAACATGTCTGTTCTCCTACTATATCCCTAGCATTTATCATAAGGCCCAGTACTTGGAAGACACTTGGCAAATATTTGTTAAATGAATGAAAGAAAACCCAGGATGTCCCCTGAACAGTGAAAGGAAAGAGGATTCTCCTCCATCCCCTTCCCCACTCCCCAGGGGACGGGCGCCAGCACACCTGGGAGAGCCCAGAAGCACAAGAAGTAGTCAGGCAGGGGAGAGCCAGAGCCTAGCAGCAGAGGGCTGAGCCCTACACTCCCCCACAGCCTTTCCTCCTCGGGAAGGAAAGTGCCCAGGGATCCTGGGAAACCCTTGAAACTTTGGCTTCTGGATATCCTCACTCAAGGAGTGAAATGGGGAAATTAATAGTGTGACCTCCATTCCCCAAGATTATGGGGATTAACTCAACAAGACTTGCAAAGTGCTTTTAAAATTCAATTTTCAGGGCTGAGGAGGCAGGTTGCTGCGGTCGAGGAGATGGGCTTTCCTGCTCGTGGGGTCACATCTGGGGCCTTTGTCAGGAAGGAAAGTAATTTCAAGATAGTGATCAGCAAAGGTCAGACCAAGGACATCAGAGATCGAGGCAAGGGAAGGAAGGGGGAGGTCAAGGGACAGCGAGAGGAAGGCAAGGACCTTGTTTTGAGCAGTCCCCAAACAATCTCTACAATGGTGAGAGCGAGGCAGGGTACCCAGGTCCTAATCCAGTCAGCGACCTTGAACCTCAGCTTCCCATCTGGGGGAAATGAAAGTGGTTGGATTCAACATGGCTAAGGGCCATTTCCGATTTGTCAATTGATGACATTTCTAGCTTCTGGGGTGCACGTTTGCCAAGAATAAAGGGGAACAGAGTTTTGAGCCTCACCACACCCTATATTGATAACCTCATCTTTCATTGGATAATTTGAGTTTTCCAGAACTAGAATTTGGAAACATGAACAATTTTGGAAGCAAACGGTTGTTGAAAACACAGAACCTAGAGCTTATGACGTTAAGCCCCTTCAAATTCATTATCCTTTTCTTTTTGTTTAAACAAAACCAAAAAACCCCAACAGAAGGGGACCAATAACTTTAACTCCCTCTTTTTGAATCACAAGCTTGAAAACTACCTGGCTAATGAAGCTCTGTTGAAGTTTCCAACATTCTCCCTTGGATAGCGTCATGTGGTGGATGGACGTGGCTTTGGAGCTGCCTCCGTGGCCATGAGTGAACTGCGTTGGATGAGCAGGTCACCAAACCTTCCTGACTCGCTGTTGTCACCTCTGACATGTTGGAGTATGAGGTGGATTAGAACTAAGTTAGGCAAAAGTGTCTCACTCTGTACTGGCCCAGGGTAACACCTCAATCCATTAATATTATTATTTTGGAATTGTAATTAACAATTAAACATTTGAAGCATGTGGCGCTCTAAGTATTACAAAAGTAAAATATAGAAATGCCTTTGTAGATACTTCCAACTCTTCTAACTACTAAGACAACAAAGGCATTAAAACAAAACAAACCCCCTGAATGTCCACACAGGGTTCTGATCACCCAAAGAGCACAAGTTGCAAAAGATCACTTTTTTCCCCAACATCAGTAGAGTTTAACTCAAAGCATGGTAGCATCTTCAGAAAGCTCACAGCATGGGAGAAAAGTGCTATCAGCCTGCAAGTGCCTAGATGTCAGCCCCAGAGTGCCAAAATCTGTGATACGATACCATGATGTGTTGGTGCAAAAGGGCAAAATGCTTTTCGTTGTTATTGCAATGTGTTGTGTGTGTGTTTCTTTTGCCCCCAGTTCACATACCATCAGCAGAGCTGAATAACTATTCATATTACCTGGAGGTCATTTTTCCTCCCAAGAAACTCAGAGCAGGTTACTGAAGGGAAAGGGAAATAAGAGTGTTCCTGATGATGGGGAGAAATCAGAGAGGATACACAGTTTCACTCAGCAAGGCCCTCGGAGGGGTCTCGGCTCGGAGAGCAACCTGATAGCAAAGCTAGAATCTCCGTCTATCGATGTACTAAATTGATGGCAATGAAAAGAATCCTCCCCAGACACAAAAGTACACTTGTTTTCAGATTAATGTATCCTGAATGTAAGCTTTTCAGCCCCTTCTCTGAAGGAGTTAATGCGTGCTTGCTTCAGGCAGAGGCAGAGCCTTGGTAGTGTTATTTTTTAAAGTATTTGCTTGCAGGAGTGACCTGACCACTTGCTCGTTAATACACAGAAGGACTGCTCTTTCCTAACATCTCAGGATACAAATTCACGAGGACACTAAATAGTTTGTTTAAACTGGTGGCGACAGAGAGACAAGCCATGGTGCACGCTGGATAGAGGTGACATGCTTCCCCCTGGCAAAGTCTAAAGTTGTCTCTACTTGGCCCCCATTTCCTCCTTCCACTTGCTACAGAGGATCTCAGTTACCTGCTGTTAAGCATCTTGGCCTTATCTTTGTGTAACCAATGCCCATTTCTCTTTTCAAAAATGACTAACAGGAATCCAGGGTATTGTGTTGAATTTTAATGGGTTATTTTGTTCCTGGTGTGTCGGTTTCCAAAAATTCTGAGAGTGGTTTCCTCTCTCTTGGTCCTTTAAAAATAAGACTAGGAATCCTCATCTCTGATGATGTTGAGAGTCGACGTCTTTCTAACAGCTGGGAAGGCTCAGTGATATAAGATTTGGGAGAAAAAAAATCATATGGGGACCTATATTTTAGGATCTTTGAAATTACGATACAGAATTTGCTTGAAGTCTAAAGTGAGAGAGGCCAGGGAGTATAGACATCGCCCCCTGGATGTGTGCAGTTGTGGGACCCTCTCTCTCAAAAAATGATTAGGTTGACTTCTCACAAGTAACAAGATGAATAATTCCATACTGTTTATTAAAGCCATCTCTCAGCGTTTGAACATTGGAGGAGTACAGGTGTACTTTATGGAAATGTGTAAGACTAAGGGGTTTTCTTTTCTTCTTTCTCCCTCCCTTTTTTCTTTCCTTCCTCCCTTCCTTCCTCCCTCCTTCCCTCTCTTCCTTTCCTCCTTCCATCATTTCCTTTTTATTTTTATTTTTTTGAGAAAATAAATCCAGGATTTTGTCTTTAGAGTTCAGTAATTTCCTAGATATCATGTCATGGAAAAGATTCTGTACCCAATGACATTGGCTTAGGTTGAACTTGCTGTGAGTCATGCTGCAGTTTCCATGGATAGCTATCACCTTTTCCGAGATCACTAGGAGGCATTGTGCTTTTTACAGTGCACGTGGAGTACACCTTTCCCCTAAACAGAATTTGGTCTCAACCCAAGTATAAACTCCTTCAATTTTTTTTAACATCTTTATTGGAGTATAATTGCTTTACAACAGTGTTTCTGCTGTATAACAGAGTGAATCAGCTATACATATACATGTATCCCCATATCCCTTCCCTCTTGTGTCTCCCTCCCACCCTCCTTATCCCACCCCTCTAGGTGGTCACAAAGCACCGAGCTGATCTCCCTGTGCTATGTGGCTACTTCCCACTAGCTATCTATTTTACATTTGGTAGTGTATATATGTCCATGCCACTCTCTCACTTCGTCCCAGCTTACCCTTCCCCCTCCCTGTGTCCTCAAGTCCATTCTCTACATCTGCATCTTTATTCCTGTCCTGCCCCTAGGTTCTTCAGAACCATTTTTTTTTTAGATTCCATATATATGTATTAGCATATGGTATTTGTTTCTCTCTTTCTGACTTACTTCACTCTGTATTACAGACTCTAGGTCCATCCACCTCACTACAAATAACTCAATTTCGTTTCTTTTTATGGCCGAGTAATATTCCATTGTACATATGTGCCTCATCTTCTTTATCCAGTCATCTGTCGATTTGACATTTAGGTTGCTTCCATGTCCAGGCTATTGTAAATAGTGCTGCAATGGACATTGTGGTACATGACTCTTTTTGAATTATGGTTTTCTCAGGGTATATGCCTGGTAGTGGGATTGCTGGGTCGTATGGTAGTTCTATTTTTAGTTTTTTATAAACTCCTTCAATTTTTAGAGAAGCTATAATGTCCTGGTTTTGAAAGCTGGGAGCAGTAGGATTAGCTCGTCTACGTACAGCAATTGGAGGCTTTTCGCACAGTTGGGATATACCATATACCTAATGGTCTTCTATAACATCATTTTAACACATGCATAATTTTTCTTGTTGCTCAAAATCTTGTTTGGATAACTAACGTTTTGGACAAATGCAAGCCTGTTTCAAGAAACACATCTTTCATTCATTAACAGATAATTCATAGGAGTATTCAACTCCCGGGTCCTATTTATCATTCTTCCTCTTTCCCATGAAGCTATAATGAGTTAGCACCCATCACACACAAGTAACGAAGAAAAGGCTGCTTACCTGGGTTGTCATAGCAGCCAGTGTTCTCTCCCTGCCCCAGTCCAAGAACCATGTCACGCCCCATGCCATCTATATATTCCCAAGTCGAAAGTATATCTAGTCCATCTTCTGGCCAAAAGGTCTCGTTTTGGTTCCATCTATTCCTAGAATATTAAGTAGAAAGACTTCTGCTTGCCTTTCAAAGCCTTCATACATGCCCGCAAACCACCTTCCCATCATCTTCCCCCTCCTCTTCCACTCTGAAACTGGATGCTTTGTGTTGTCTTGAACACTGTGTACTTTCTATCTGCGAGTTCTGTTTACATTGTCCTCTCAATCAGAAGCCCCCTCCCCACTCCCAGCTCCCGCCTGCTGAAATCTTCCTATTCGTTACCAACTCCCACTGGTCCACGGAGACTTCCTAATTCCCCTCACAGATGTGACCTTTGCCTACTTAGCCAATAGAGACCTTCCTTGATCACCCTTATTACAGCCATTTATTCACTGGAGATCCCACTCCTACTTGACTGTACATTTGCAAAAAGTCAATGTCATCTCTGCAGCCAACAACACTTTGCATTTAGGAGGCCCTCACTCTCTGTTTGTTGTAATGAACTAAAGGACCCTGGTGCTTCCTTTGAACGCATCATAGATCTTTGCATATGAAAGGACCCTAAGCTGGCCCATCTCTTGATGCTCCAACTGGATAGAATCACCTGGGGCTTTTGTGACCAAGGATTGGGCAAAGTTTTCTTAGACACGGATATCTCAGCCATGATATCAAATGCATGATCCATAAAAGAAAAAATAGATAAACTGGACTTAACCAAAATTAAGAATTTTGCTCTTCAAAACACCCTTGTAAGAAAATAAAATGATATGCCTCAGACTGGAATAAAATATGTGCACATCACATATTTGACAAAGGACTTGTATCCAAAATATATAAAAAATATTCTAAATTCAACAGTAAGAAAACAAACAACCCAATTAGAAAATGGGTAAGACTTGTACAGATGTTTCACCAAACAGGACATATAAATGGTAAATGAGCACATGGAAAGGTGTTCAACATCATTAGCCATTAAGGTTACATACATAAAAGTAGAGGCATAATGAGACACCACTCCACACCTATTAGAATTGCTAAAACAAAACAAACAAACAAACAAACAAACACTGTTGATACCAAGTGCTGATGAGGATGTAAAGCAACTAGACCCAGCTTTGACCATATACTGCATTTATATCCCATATTATCACTTATGTTATCAGCAGAGAATTTGGGTGAAGAGCACGCAAGAATTCTCAGTACAACTTTTCCAAAATCTTGTGAGTTTTTACTTCAAAATAGAAAGTTATATTAGAAATAGCGCATAAATACGTATAAAATTACAATTATGTTGAGTGCGGCAAAGGAAAGATGCATGATGTGATGGAAACGTGCGCTAGTGGGATTGACCTTGTTGTGAAGGTCAAGAAAGGCTTGAAAATGAGCTGAGATCTCTAGGAAGGGCAGAGGTTCATGAGGTGAAAAGGGCTAGGAGGTTGTATCCAACTGCCTTGACTTCGGAAAAAATCAATAAGGTAGGAAGATAGTTCTTTTCGTGAACCTTCAAGGCTGAAACACATAAACATACAGAAAAGCAGTGATGTCTCATCTAAGGTGGGTTGGGAAAGAAGGCTTCTGGGGCTTAGAAAACCCCTAAGCTTCGGGGCAAATTAGAAGGGCAGGGGGAGGGGTAGAGGGGGTGGGCGCATACCCCAAGAGTTCAAGTTAGGAGCCCTCAGAGGGGGACCCCAAATCACTACAGGGCTGCTGAGGTAGGTGCCAGCCCCAGCCATTACCGGCGAAGGGCTTGCTCATTTACAGGTGTCTGTGGCAGGTTTACCAAGGGGAACTGTACGAGTGTGTGCCTGTGAGCTTCTTGTACAAAATGTTAAGGGTATTCGAGAAGAAAGAGCCAAAGACTTTTTCCCTTCTTCATACGCCTCCCCTTTCAGCCTGGACCATCCAGTAAGGCACTTGACCTCTTTGGATTACAGCCTTCTCATCCATAAAGTGAACTAGACCAAATGACCTCTCCGTTGACTTAGCCTCTGCATTTGGTGATTCTAGGTTCTGATTTTTGACCTCTGTATTCAAATGATACTTTCATTTTTGCCTAACAGCTCACCCTTATGAATACTTAGCTAAATACAGAGGGAAATTGTCATGTCTACATTATGGAAAGACACTTCCTTTTAAAGTCATCCTTTTGCTTGAGAGAGTTCAGGGGTGATCTGGAAGCTCAGCTACAAGGCACGGACTGCATCTCTGGATCTCTGGAAATGATCTCGTTGGGTCAAATACAAAGAACCGTTCACTCACTAAGTTCCAATGAAAACGAGAAATGGGATGTGTTACGATATAGCCTTCCAACCGAGGGAGGATTTACATTTTCTCTTAATAGTAATTTGACTGAGCTAATATTTATACATTTAATAAAATTTTCAACATTTTAGTTAAAGTGCTATTTTTATGTAGTCCTCCAATCAGGAAGATTTAACTTATATTCATTAGTGATATCATGTTCAGTGGCTGAAGCCATAACATTAGAGGGAGCCCAACTGATGGGCAGAAATATATTTGCTTAACAAAAACAGGAGAGAATAAGACAAAGGCAGACGTGACTAGGAAGAGATTTTTTTGGAAGGCTGACATTTTTCTACTAATCCTCCTTCAAAGCAAATTATTACTTACCTTTCCACCTAGTCTGATAAAATAATCACAAATATTTTGAATGACTGCATTGAAAGGTGGAGTTAGAACATTTAGTGCTCACAATGGTGAGGTCTAGGGATGCAGAATGGTTATGTATGGTTTCATTTTAACTCTCAACCAACCAAAACATAGGTGTTTATCTTTAAGCCTGTGGAGCAGAAGCATCTAATTGATCCCACTTGGGAGACAGACGGTGAATAATGGGCCATTATATTTTGACAGACACACAATTGCCTTGAACTTGTCAGGATTTCAGGTGTGGGGATCCAGCTACCTGGGGCAGTGGCTGGAATGTGATGGTTTCTGAGCTCCTGATCACGCATCTGCCCGCTGCAGCCCTTGTAGGGCCCAGCTCCATTTCACAGGAATAACTCACCTATTCATGAACAATGAGGTTCAAATTGTACTTCCCTTTAACACAACATTAACTCTCAAAGAGCTGGAAATTCGGCACTCGGATCCGTGAGCTTAGATTGCAAATCAGTCACTGAGAACATTATATGAGCAGTAATCCCATTAAATATATCATCTTGCAAATATCTAAATCCAGTTAATTAACTTGTATTGCAAAAGAGCTCGGAGATATAGTTTTCAGAGAGCAACCATACATTTTAGGGCCCTAATTATACTTAAAGCAAATTCCAGGCTCCACTTTTTGTACAAAATAGGTGGAAAAATGCCTTCTAAGGAAAAAATGGATTGATGGAGGTCTCCATTTATGAGATTTGAACAGAAATGATATCCAAACATCTAAAAAATTAACTGCTTTCTTACATAAACTTTTTATTTGCATTGTAGGGAGATTTTTTAATAAAAGGATTAAACAAAGTCTGCCTAAATTTAATTAAAATGCATAGCAATACAATGTCATCTTTACAATGGTCATAGAAAATAACTAGATCCTGGATTTAGCTATCCTTCAGAGTTCAGAATAATATGACTTCAGTGTGATACCAAAACCCTCAAGATGTATAAACTTTAAAATAATCATAGCAAGGACTTAAAAATAAACAATAATAATTTCACCTAATGAAAATCCCTTTACTGAGTTAGAAATGTATGACAAAAATGCTGAATATTTTTTTAGTGGTCAATAATTGTCTGGAATGTGTTTATATGTAGTTATACCACTGTCTGAGATGTATATATAAATGTATATTTGCATATGTGTATTTTGTACAAAATTTGCATAAAGAGAGAGAAAGTGTATGTGTGTGTCCTCTGATGACACCTACTCCCCGTCATGCTTGCTTTGTACCAGCCCCAAACCACTCACCACAGTAGATCTTGAGTAGTATTTGTCAGTACAATAAATCCTCCCAATATATGCTTTTCATTATGTGTCATGAAAAATCCACACCTTCTAAGTGTGAAATTCAGGACTGACTTATTTTGAAATAGTTTAAATGGTGGTTTCTCTAGACAATTGTTCAATACAAACATATATATGTTTGCTATCCTAAGAAGAATAGCGATGAGGTATAAGAATACTTTTAATATAAATAGTGCTTTTCTTCCCAATAGCTTAAATTCTCATCCTACGCACTAAAACCATTTATATGTATGAAGAATATATGAAATAAAATGTTTTTTAGAATCTCAGCTTCACCTGAAGGCTGGGGGTAGACACAGTTTTTAAAAGATGTCAACAGGATCAGATTCATTTATTTATTTTTAATTTATTTTTTAATTTATTTTTGGCTGTGTTGGGTCTTTGTTTCTGCACGCAGGCTTTATCTAAGTTGCGGCGAGCGGGGGCTACTCTTCATTGCGGTGCGCAGGCTTCTCATTGTGGTGGCTTCTCTTGTTGCAGAGCATGGGCTCTAGGCGCGCAGGCTTCAGTAGTTGTGGTACACAGGCTCAGTAGTTGTGGCACACGAGCTGTAGAGCGCAGGCTCAGCTGTAGCCCACGGGCTTAGTTGCTCCGCAGCATGTGGGATCTGCCTGGACCAGGGTTCGAACCCATGTCCCCTGCATTGGCAGGTGGATTCTTAACCACTGCACCACCAGGGAAGCCCAGGACCGGATTTATTCATGCTAAAATCCATGACCCCATTTGGGGTTCAGTATCCTGAATAAAGTTCCCCAGGTAGTCAAAGATTCTTCCTAACAATATCATTCTCGCTATCCAAACGTCACCAACATAAAGCATGCTATCTTATTGGGAAAATGTGTCTTACCGGGTGCTTATTCCAAAACAGTTTTGAGGAGCTTGTGGTATTCAAAACAGACTTAGAAAACAAAGACTTTAGTTCACCAACCGGCCTTCTTTAGGCACTTTGCAACTGGAATCTACAGAAAGTCACTTAGCCCTTAACCTCAGAATAGGTTTCTTCATCAAAAGGCTATCAGGTACTTCTGATAGATTGATAATTTCTGGGGAAAGTAGACTCACTTTAAGAAAACTTTTTAGGGCTTCCCTGGTGGCGCAGTGGTTGAGAGTCCGCCTGCCGATGCAGGGGACACGGGTTCGTGCCCCGGTCCAGGAAGATCCCACATGCCGCGGAGCGGCTGGGCCCGTGAGCTATGGCCGCTGAGCCTGCGCGTCCAGAGCCTGTGCTCTGCAATGGGAGAGGCCACATCAGTGAGAGGCCCGCGTACTGCAAAAAAAAAAGAAAACTTTTTAAAACTACCACTTCACAACCATCCTCTTAAGTGTTTGCTACACATTTTCCAAGTACTGTTTAGCAGTGTACGTGAATTATCATGTATTCCAAATAGCTCTGTGAAGTAGGTACTATAATGAATCCCCGTTTTACAGCTGAGGCAATCTACTCTTAGAAATTTGTAATCTATTCAAGGCCAAAGATCTAGCAAGTTAACAGGTTTAGATTCAAATCCAGATCCATCAAACACCAAAGCCTATACTTTCCCCCTCTGAGCTGCACCCTTCTGAGGACAGACACATTGCCCTATACCCTTAACTCTGCAGTACCCAGTTTTGCTTTTGGAAACACACATGAGAATTAAGAATACTAAAGCACTGTTGCTTGGTCATTTGTTATCCAGTGGTGCAGAGGTGGTTAGATCGATACGTTCCACAGTAAACAAGGTGTCTGTTGGCTGAGCTTGGGCGGAACTTTGGGACATGAGAGAATGGAAATGCCACGTATGATATGGGTGATGGCTGTTTGAACATCCCCTCACGGATACGTTTTCTTACAGCAACACATGTATCACTTGTTTGGACACATTTTACACATCAGGTGGGAAGGACACTCTTGGGTTCCATGATTTGAGGAAGTAAGCTGTGTGCATCTAGTGAAAGGGTTAAGTGCCTTCCAGGCCTCCCCGCTTTCCCCGTCTCCTGGATCATGTTGTCTAAAGGCAAGGCTCCCAGCCCCACAGCAAACCGAAGACATATCCTAATGACAGTATAATTAGAAGTATCATTGTGGTAATGATTCTTTTCATCTGGAGCACAGGCTGCACAGAAAAGGCCTCCCATTCAGCTCGTTCCCCCGTCCATCCCTTTGCCTTTCCCTAGGTCAGTAGCACAGGGTTAATACCAGGTGTTTGACAAGTCCTCAGACTTGGGGCTCATCAAATTAATTAAAGAGAAACACATCCAAATTCTAGTGAATTATTTTACTTTAAAAAAAATGCCTCCCATTCATCTGGCTTGGTGGGTTTGATTAATGAAGATGACAAAGAAACTCTTGTTTCTGCAATCCACAGCCACTTGGTTCGGGTTCAGTGGGCCCAGGGAGAGGCATCCAGCCCTAAATCTGGTCTTTCTTTCCTACTTAAAAATCCAAAGAGTTGAGAAGTTTCTGATTTTATCAGACCCGCCAAGGCAGGAAAGGAAAGACAAAAACATCTTGATTCACTAACTTGACGTAGCTAGAATTTATTTGCTTAACTTAAATACCCCTTAGAAGACTTTTCTTTGTTTTTGTCACACATAGAATAATCCAAAACATTAGGAAAGCATTAGATTAATCAGTATATTTTAATATCCCTAAAACTAACAAACCCTAGAAGGATGCCCTTCAGAGAAACCCTAGCAGTACCTAGCCCCAGGCCTCCATCTCAGGGCTTTCCCACTGTGTCCCCACCCCCCTGGGAAAATCCCCACTGGTGGTAAATATAATGAACAAGGATATGTCAGGGTGTGAATTTAGGAGAGAAAAATAGAGGGCTTGATTCTTAATGGGAGTGATTTGTTTTAATCAAATAATTTTTAATTCTTATGGATAATTAGGCATTCAAAGTACATCTTGGATAGAGTTGTTTGCTGCATTAGCAAGATATGTTTGCATAATTAACTAAGTAAAGCATTTGAAGATAAATTTGAGCATTTAGATTAAAATGCATATGTTCCTGCCAGGTTAAAAATAAAATCCAACAGACAGCTGTACTAATAAACTTAATATATTAACTAAAGAATAGATATTTAAGATGTGGCTTTTAATAACATTAACCAAATTCATCATGAGATTTCGGTTTTAAAGCCCATAAGCCGTAAATACCTTCTTCAATTCTCCAAAACCTTAAAATGCCAAATTTTCCAATCCAGTATCTACCCATTTGGTATTGAGACATTAAATGACATTTTATGATTATCTTTAAAATAATTATTTAGGCATTTGAACATCATTTTTAATTTCATCATTTATTTGAACATAAAATTTAAAAGACATTTTCTTTCACCAAGTTACTCTTAAAATTTTGAATTTATTTCTGGGAACTTAAATGTAGTGCTGATTAAAGTTGTTTAATGAAAAACACCTTTTCCCTTCTATTTTTAGGCTGAATGCAAATCCAGTCTTGTCAATGCCATCTTAACCAGCTTTGACTAACAATGAAAATTCTTTTATATCTGAGAAATGAATTCACACCTGTGATGTCCAAAAGTTTCCACATTTAAAGTTTTCATATTTAGTCAGTCAATCCACATTCAGATGATTCTCTTGTTTATCTGAAAAGAACAGAAACCCAACAAATAGATTAAATGGAGTCACTTAGGACAATGTGTCCTATGGGGTTTTAAGAAATACTAACTCTGTAGGATGTTAACAGGTATTATGGGGAAAAAAATAAAATAGGTTTGCTTTAACCCATTATTATAAACATTTTAAAAATACAGAAAAGTTAGAAGAATAGACGGCTTACAAAACTTCCTCCAGGTGAGCAAAGCTTAGCGGCTTCCTTCACTACAGGCCTTCTCAGGGCCTTTAATATTCCAATATACACAAGCAGTTTTCAAGAGGAGAACAGAAATATACATCATAGTCCAAATTTATTTGCAGCATCTTGCACGTTTGATGTCCCATTTAGTACCCTTGAGAAATGCTGGTTTATGACAAGTGTAGAGGTTTTAGGATTTCCATCTAGAGCTCTACCTGAAAAAGCAGAGAACTTGGTGCCAAACAAGGTTATAAAAAGAAAGATGCTCTGGAGAAATCATGGTTTGAAAAAGTGATCAACATTTGAAAGGTTCACAGTGTAATGTTTACAAAAGAGTTGGGAAGCAGATTATCTTGCAGTTGATTTAAATAAGCTACCATGTTCTAATTTGCTAAACTCTCCTTTCTCAAATGGACTCAGGTTGTTCTAAAAACCAGGCAAGGATTTGAAACTGGCAAGAAAATAATCCAAATGAATAAAGGTCTTGTTTCTCCTTAATCCTACCACTACCTCATAAAGTCCCTAAAAAGAGTGAAATGTGGCAAAGTTAGATTTTTTTTCAATTTAATGTGGACACTGAAAGTAGGATTGTTGATGGTTAAGTCAGCTACAGGCTTTAGCAAAGGTTATTCTGAAATCCTCCTATGATTCTGGCTTTACAGTATGGGATCAAATCAATGCAAAATGTCAAGTCCTGTGTTGCGTTTCCCTTTCCCT
>NW_006797481.1:3814958-3829087 GCF_000442215.2 Lipotes vexillifer | reverse complement strand
TTTCCCTACTTGCTTTAAATGTTAAGTTGGATTTTGGAATGCATGAGTATTCACATGTTAATGGCGAAATCAATTCATTTGTGAGCATGTTGTAAGACACAATAAGAAAACTGTTATCTGAAGACAGTTGTAAACCTTTAAAAATTTATCATTACTTTATTTCACTTCTTGCTGTAATCCTAACAAGCGCAAACTCAACCCCCTTAACCAGCCTCATAGAGAAATTATTAACATCAAAAAAACCAAATCTTATCTTTCACTCTTATTTCCATACCAAAATAGTTTTGTGTTTTTTTTCTTTCCCAGCGTCTTCTTTTACCACCTAGGGAACAAAATCCCAACTATGGATTCAAAATGACAGATTTTGTGGGTTTTACTTTTCAGAGATGATGTCATTTGTGGGGAATTGTTGGGTAAACCATACACCCTTTTCAGAAACCTGCAATTACCTCTCTGAATAAAGAGATCAATGTCATGTTTGTAGAAATAATGGCTAATGATATGTCTCCCAAAAGGAAGTGGCGTTATTAATTACCTCACTGTGAACACACAGTTTATAGACAGCTCTGAGGGCCACTCGCCCAATTAAGTATAATGACTAAAGCTTCAGTTAGTCCATCTGTACAGCCTTCTAGATTAACAAGCCTGCAGCTTTACCAGGCTTGTAAGACTGATATGCAGTGAGGAGAGCTCAGAGGCTGTACCTGGGCTGCCTGGGAGATTTGGTATTATCTCACAGCAGGAGGGGGAAACTTGCCCTTCTTATTTTTAATCACCCATCTTTGTTTTCATGTGAGCTGTGTTGATATTGATCACCCCTCCCCCCTTTATATGCCAAGGTGCACTAATTCATAGTATACACTTATATGTATTTAAATATGTATAAAAAATTTTTAATTTTAATATTCTATTTACATACTTATAAATAAATTATGTACATGTAAATATAGAAATTTAAAATATTATATTCATATATTTATATGTAGACTATAAAAGTATATATAATATAGAGTAATTTATATATAATTATATCTTAAATTTATATATAAATTATAAAGGTAATTGTATAACAACATACTTACATTTTATAAAAATATAAAAATATAGTAAAATATATAAAAACATAGAACATATAAAACTATTATATATTTTATATGAGTATAATACATATAAGATAGTATATATAAATATTAAAACATAGTAAATAAAAATATATTAATACCCATTCACACATGAAGGTGGCAAGAACAACACACTATAACCAAGGCAGCCAAGGATAGAAGCTAGAATTTACCTTGGTCAAGAATAAAGGCATGACATTTTTAAAATAGTGTATTACAAAATATGTATATATACACACATACATATTTGTAAACACATATTTATTACTATTAAATGACCTTGTTCTTCCAAGCAATAAAGTAGGCTGATTATGGAGCCCTTACCATAAATCCATGTTCTAAAGTTAGTTAATTCTTTTAAAGGAATAACTGTTCCTTTCCGTGGCAGCCTCAATATAATTTATTGCAACAGCCCTACACTGTTCGCTCCCTTGTTTTTTTTCTAATTGGCTACGGGAGCTGCGTGTTGAGATCTTAGGAATGATAGGCAACCCTTAGGGATGGGTTTTCAGGTACCAAAGGGTGGGGGACACCTGGGCCCGGCACCTCGGCCTCATTCCCAGGCTTCCAGTGACCTCAGGCGAGTCCCAGAATCACACTGTGACAAGGGCTGCAGCTGGACCCTAGGCCCACGTTTGGACTCTCAAGTACAGAGAATTGCTGGGCTGCCCTGGGCTCCCCAGCCCCCCGATTTACAACTTCCACAATGAATCAGTCCCTCCCCACCTGGAGAGAATAACGCCTCCTCCCCAAGGGCTTGGGTGGATTAGAGATTCCTCTTTATAAGTCTCTGGAATCCTGCAGTGAAAAGCAGGGGGCCGGCCTAACATCTGGGGGCTTCCTGAGCAAACACAGATTGGCCCATGCCATGTCCTTACAGATGGAGGGCAACGTCAGCTCTGCCACCTGCTCCTTCATTTTAGGTCATTCTGAAGGTCAGAAAACGTGATGATTCACCCAAGATTCACCCATGTGGCGCCCTGGTCATTCCCTGCAGCAAAGACATCCTGGCAGTTTCCAACCTGCTCTTTAGCTCTGCCACAAGGATCAGGTCCGGTTGCAGGGGGGTAGTCACAGCTCTCAGATAATTAAAGCTAGATTCTTGAGCCTATCAGAGTCTGGGTTTTGTTTTTCTGTTTTTAAGCACAGTCACCTGTTCTGTGTCTTCTTCCTCCCTTCGTTCATTAGCAAATATTTTCCGAGCACCAACCACGTGCCAGGCATTATCACCGATGAAGAGAAATGATGAGGCAAGATCAGAACCCCACCTTCACCATCTACTGACAGTGACCTTGAACAAATTTCTCAACCTCTATGACCCTCAATTTGCCCATCTGCAAAATGGGGACTATACTCCATATGCCAAAGGGTAGCCACAGAGATTACATGAGATAACAAAGTACTACATGTGACTCGCCTGATGATTTGTTTAATACAGTTGAGGAACTTAGTAAATGGGTGTTCCTTCAGCGTTGCCCCCAAAGGTTGGTGAAAGCATTGTGCCTGTCTGTCACTAAGGAGACATCACACTCCCCAGCTCGGGAAAATGCTGGGCTCTCCATGGCTCCCACCTGGGCCAGAAGTGACTCTTCCCTTATGGGTGGGTGGGTAGCTGGCGTGCAGAAGAGTTAGAAATATTGTATGTCTGTGTGTCAGATGTGTTGTCCACCCACCTTGGATGTCAGGGAACCCCTGGAACATTCCTTTGGCAGCTTTAAAAATGCCTGTGCTTTCATTTTCTAAAACACACAGATTTAAATTATGTTCTATTATGTTTGAACATGTATAGCATGAACTTGACCCAAATTTCACACCTAGAGAAACACTTGCATGTGTAACACCAGGAGACCTGGACAAAATGCCTATGGCAGCATTGTTATGGAGCAAAAATTAGAAACAACTGAAATGCCAATAACAGTAAAATTGATAAACAGTGATATAGTTACTCAAAGGAATACTATGCAGCAATAAAAAGTAATGACATATATCCATGTGCATAAATCCTAGAAACATTGGGTAAAAGTATGTCACACAAGCATATGTAGGGTATGGTTCCATTTACCCAGGTAAAAACATACAAAAATAAAAATATGCATATATGTATATTTTAGGGAATGCATACATGTGTGGTTAAACTATAAGTCAAGGGATGCCAATCACAAAATTCACAATAGTGATTATCTCTGGAGGGAGAGACCAGGACAAGTTCAGTCGTAGTCAGGGAACAGGTATAGTCAGGGGGAAGGGAGAGCTTCATATGTGTTGGTGACATCCTAGTTTCTGAGTTGGGTAGTGGGTTCACAGGTGTGAATTCCATAATTATTTTTTAATCCATACATATGTATGGTATATACACATGTTGTGTTATATTTCATAATAAAATATTTAAATGTTTCCCATTGCATTTGATTCTTGGAAACCAAGAATTTCCTAGGAGAACAAATGTGTATGCATACAACGATGTTCCTTATAGCATAATTTATAGAAGTAAAAGTGGAAGCAACTAGAATATTCCAAAATGGAAATAGACAAATTACGGCATGTTCACTTTTTAAAGAGAGTTTTTGGCTATTGGCTTGTAAGAATGGAAAGCTAGAGAATGAATAAAACTGCCACCTTCCAAAATACTACGCAGGGCTAGAAATTAGAAGGTGGGATTCCTCCAGTGTTTGGTCTATTTACTGACCAGAGATATTCATTTAAATGTTATTTCTGCCTTTATCTCGAGCCACAAGAGCACAATGATAATTAACACTAAGCTCACATTTAAAAAATATATATATTATGAGTAATCGCTGGCAGAGACTTTTTAAAAGCTTTCTCAAAAGAAAAATTACATAAGCAAGGGAATTAGACTTTGAATCAAGAGTCTTAAAGAAATATAATGGCTGCACCTCCTACCAGGATGGAGGTTGATGGGCATGCAGGAAGCCCTAAACCAGAGATCAAATCAGTAAAGACTGCTGCGCTAGAGTTTTCCTTCCCTTTCTCCCACCCACAGCACCCTCTCTGGGCACTAGAGAGTCAAGCAGTGATTCTCCAGGGCCCCGTCCTGCACGTAGCCCTTGATTTCTTCACAGCTACGTTGTCTTCCAGTGTCCACTGGTGTTAAGATGTGAACCTAAGCTATTCAGGCATTTCCTGTTTTGATACACATTGGTTCAAGCATCTTTATGTCATTTAGTAAATGATGACCAAATCTTTCTTCCAATCGCCGAGCTCACCCTAGCATTCCCCCTTCCCCCACCCCAGATTGGCAGGGGACCTGAGGATTACTTGGGCCAGTAGCCGCCTGCTGGTCAGCAGGTCTAAGATGGATGGTCCTCAGTCTGCGTCACTCCCCTTCTGAGGCCTCAGGATGGGAGCTCTCCTGGGTGATTTGGACCGTCTCAGACTCAGAGAACATCAAGTCCAGTCTCAAGCCACAGTGGCCATGGGCAGTAGGCTGCAAGCTTTGCGATGGAGTGTGGCAAGGCCAGACACTCAGAGAGAGGGTCTGTTTAGAAAACGTGAGTGGTTCACCTCCCATCCAAGAGTCCACTTACTCATTCACTCACTCATTCACTCAGCAAATATTTACTGAGAGAGACCGTACTCTGTGCCAAGCGCTGCCCTGGTTGCTGGTATGCAATGGTGGGCAAGACGAACATAGTCCCTAATCTCAGGCAGTTTACAGTCTAGCAGGAAAGACAGAGAAAAAAACAAATAAGCAAAAGCCAGTAAGTAAAAATTACACCTTCTCTGGCCAAGAGCTAGGAAAGAAACAAAGGAGTTGAAATAGAGAATAATCAAATTGGGAAATAACACACTTTAAATAGGGGGTGGATAAAGCCCCCTCTATGATGTTTGTTTAAGTTAAGAAGGATGAAAAGATATAGGACTTGGAGGAGAGAAAGGGGGAAAGGATCTTCCTAGAATTGGAAAGGAAAGACACAAAATCTGTGAAATGGATAAGTATCTGGCATGTTGGATACAATGAGTGAAGCCCAGTGTGGGGGAGGGCAGTGAGTGAGGGGCCAGAGTAGGCAGGTGGACGTGGGCCAGATCACGTGGTCCCCCTTCCATGTTGCGTAAGGTCTGATTACCCAGCACATGGGTCTAAGAGACAAGTCAGCTCCTTCCTCCTGTTCTTGCCAGGTGACTTCGGCCACCATCAGAGGACCAATGCCCTCTTTAGACTTAGAGGGGCTCACTGGCCAGTCCTTTCCAGGCTGTGCTGCAGGAGCCTCATGCCCGGGACACGCTGACTTCTAGGCTGATGGAGACAGCCTCCTGAGTGGTCCTGTCAGCCCATTCCCAGACCAAGGGCACCCCGTAGCCTTCTAGAAATGTAATCTGGGAGCCGCTGTTTAGGAAAGGTGGGTAGGTAGGCTAAGCCCCATAGTCAGCAGCCCCCCCGCCAGCTCCCAACTGCTCATCATCAATTCCTCCTTATGGGAACTGAGTCACCCTAAAGCATTCAATCATCTCAGGCCATTCAAATAGCCTTGCTCGTCACAAAACCCAAAGGAGGCCCAGCCCAACTGCCTATCCATCTGGCCAGCTGAGGATTAGATAATTCTGAGAATGCAGAGCTGTGAACAGAGGGAAATCAAAGGGTCTGTCTGGCTCACAGGGCAGATGGAGAAAGCAATGCTTTTCCAGTTACACACAGCCCCTCCTGTTCTCTGGGCCTGTGGCTAAAATCCAGCAGTCAAACGATGGTGGATGAAAGGCACAAAAGCTAAAAGTCCTTGACGAGAACTCTATAAATGCTTAATGGCAGCTTTGACTTTTCTACTCTGTTTTTTTCATTTTATATATATATATATATATATATATATATATATAGTTTTTTTTTTTATATATATATATATATATATATATATATATATATATATATATATATGTCTCGTGCCATGAAATAAAGTGGAGACGTTTCTAAACCACCTGCTTCAACATAAATATGTTCTCCTTTATATAGTTACTTCTAGTCTTTGCCCTTACATGTTTTTACATAGTTGTAGTCGTACACACTTGTGTTTTTAAATTTTATATTGTACCATAAACACTTTTCCATATTCCTTCCACCCTTTGTAGCTTACATTTTAATAACCACATTATTATATTACCAAGTAAATGGACTATAATTTCTCTAAGCAGCAATACCTTTCTTTTGGAGATTTATGTGATTTTAGTATTTTGCAATCATGGATAACCATGCAGTTGATATTTTGATGCATATAACTTTTTTATTTCAAATTTTGTTGGGAATATGACATTATTAATTTTAAAAATACATTTGTTCATGTATATATTACCATATCTTCTTTTCAACTGTCCATTGTTCTTCCTAAAGGTACTCCCAAATGAAAGCAATTGAGTGTGAAGCTGCCTTTTGGTGAAAAATTGTCTCTCATGATGACTTGTGATACTAAAGATTCAGATGTTGCTTTGGTCAGCTTCCCATTCAGACTTATCCAAGATGTCCTGTGCTTTTTCTTTGTGGAAGAGAATTTTGGGCAGAGGTCTTCCCTAGTCTCAGTTCTTGCAACAATTTTCCCCTCTTAGATCTACATATACAGCTTCACAGAATGAAGAAGACCCCCTCCCTTGGGAGAGGGGAGGGGACAAAGGGGCCTGTCCTTAGATAACAATGGCCCGTCACCAGGAAAGGAGCTCTAAGCCAGAGAAGAGTGATGATGTTTCCATGCAACTCAGGAGTCCCTCCAGCGAGCATGGTGTAGCCTTCCCCGAGAACATATTACACCCATTCTTTCTTAATCTGCTGAGTTAGAGGCATTCTCCTTTTAGTGTGATTCTGACACTGCCGAGCAAACTTCCCAACTTTTAAATCTGTGTTTAACTAACCCTTAGCACTTGCAAACAAGGGCGCCAAAAATAGAAGTATTCTCTTAATGGGGTTGCTTAGGGAAGAATTTTCTCTGAAGATTTTTTTTTTTTTCTTGTGAAGGAAAGTGTTAAAAAAGGAGGTGGGAAGGAGGTTAATGGGCAGAAAGTTTCCCTTTGACAATTCTGTTAAGATTACCTAATCCTATTTTTAGCTCTCCTAACCAGATGGGGCAAGAAGTTACAGCTGTGGCAACTTTGATGTATCTAAAGAGGGACATTTCTGAGACTGACTTTTATCAATCTATCCATAATTATCAATGGAGAATTCATGTTACTATAAAATAAAAAATACCAAAGAATTCACTTCTTTACTGTCAAATTGAGATTTGATGGAAGAAACAGCCAGGCAATTAATTATATTTAGGAACCATGCATCTTGGCTTTGAAGTTAAATGTATTTCCCTGTGGCTTTATATGGAGAACAACTTTTATTAAATTCAATTACTTTTCCCTCTGGTCCACTCCATAAAGGTGCACTCGTAGAGGAGGATGGCTCTTAACGGAATTATTTCCACTGGAAAAGGTGATGATCGAGTGGGGTTGGTCACTAAAAAAAGTTGGTCCTTTATAAGCAAAATAACAGATGATAGGCTGTGTTCCTAGCGGTCTTCAAGTTCAACTGCTTTCTCATTAGCCAACAAAACAAAGAAAGAAAAGAAGAAACGGGAGGGTCTCCTTATTTTCCATCTTGCTTCTTTCTTGCCTATATCACCACCTAACGCCTTACCCTTTCGCAGAAGGGATCAACTCAACTCATCTATGAACCCGTGGACCATAAGATTCCTCTCAAGATGCTCCCAGCATTAGAACATTGTTGGATTTGGAATGAGCCAAGAACACACAGTCTGAAAAGATCAGTGGAATGCAAGTCATCAATTCTAGACCCACCTCTGTCTCTAGTCACATAAGACTTAATCATTTCCATGATTAATTAATGTTCCATGAACAATATTTGCTTCATCTGACCAGTAGGCATGGTGACTCTTGCCCTCCCCATCCCATATGGTCATTATGAGGATCAAGAGAGATGGGTGAGATAACAAGTGATAGTTGCAAAGCTTTAGCACCATTGTTAATAATAATTTATGAACTAGCAAATTTTTGTTTCAATGCCATTTAAAGTAAACTGTGGCTTTGTTGAGTAATTTTCTTGTCCAAGTGTGCTCAGTTGTATCTTACTATATCTAAAGAATGATTTTTCTCTCCCTAAGCCACACAGGCAAAAATGTTTTAAAAACCTGATATATTATCTGCTTAGAAAGTGACTGCAAAAGTTGATTGCGTCATTGACCAGTCAGGTGGCAGCTCCCAAGGAGGGCATTTTCTAACCAAAAGAATAATGCATTTCTGTAATAAAATGACCAATTTTACAAGTCCCAGGCCTTGCTTTAAAAATGGTTATATTAGGATCAAAAGCTTCAGGGCCACCTGGGACCAATAAGTGGTCTGTTTCCTTCAGAAACATCACCTACTTTAGCCCCAATCCTATGGTTCTGGCTCAGTGAAATTAAGAAGCATGAAAAACACAAGCTAAGCCCAAAGAGCTCGTAGAAGAATTATGTAGGTAAAATTCCATATTGTGGGTGGGGAATTTTCCTCCAAGTTTGTCACAGAAAGGAGCCCAGGTTATAGCTACAATCAGCGTGCCTTCTACCAGCAACACACTTCCAAAGCTGGATTCAAACGCTCAGCAACAAAATCTACAAGTGGCGTGGCTAAATGCCAGTGAAGTTGGTTGTTCAGTCATGCTGTCCTCCCTCGTTTTTCATTGCTGATACCGTTGGGGACATGAGTTCCAAACAGTGTCCATTTCATCAGGCGTATCATTACCACCACTTAGGGAAAACCTCCTTAATGACAAAAGGTAATTAAACTGCCACATCAGGACATCAGGTGGATGGAACATATCTCCTGGCACTTTCTTTGGGTACGCTGGGCTCGGCTGTTCTGTTGGCTTTAAAAGAAATGAAAAACTTAGACGTCCAATGTGTTGACATCACAGCACAGTGATTAAATCTCTGAGAAGTTTTATGCGCGGTTTAGTCAATGGGATCAAGGTGGGGCATTGGAGATGGTTCTGAGCTTAATGTGCTTGGAACATAGTATGATCACCATGGAAGGGTAAGCAGTAACACGGGTGGTGTATCCTCATTATCAAACTATTATGTTGATTGTCTACCATATGCAATGAGTTTATCTAGGGTCCTGGGGAAAGACACAAGAAAGCTGCTGGCTTGCAAGCTGCATTAGGCAAAGACCATGTCAGTCTCGTTAAGTTCTTTATCCATAGCGAGAAACATAGGGCCCAAAATGTACTGTTTCCAAAGAATGCTTTATAAACTGAAGAATGAACAAACGACTAATGTTTAAGATATTACGGGTAGGCCTCCAATAAGATGATGGAGTAAGTACAGATGTCTAACCACACTCTCCCAAATCCAGTCATCAAAAAATACGAAAAGAAGTAAACTTACTTCTGGAAGCTAAGAAGGGTGCCATCTCCTTACCAAACACTTCGAGGTCCCTTTCACATAGATAATTTTGTCTTTGCAAGAAGACTCCATAAATGTGCTCATTCAGTATGTAACCTTCCGAGGTTGGCTTTTTTCACTCAGTATAATTAGCTGGAGATTTCTTCAGGTTGTTGTGTGTATCGATAATCCATTCCTTTTATTGCTGAGCAGTGGTCCATTGTATGGATACACCAGCATTTTTTAGCCATTCACCTGTTAAAGGACATCACGGTTGTTTCCAGTTTGGGAAATTACAAATAAAGCTGCTATAAACCTGTATAAACATACAGGTTTTTATGCAAACACACACTTTTATTTCTCTTATTTTTTATCCTAGAACCAAAGACTTGAGATTACCTTATGGAACCAGCTTAGGCACATGCCTTCTTTAGAACCAGTCACTGTGGGGACAGTAGAAGGAGAAGAAAATAAGTGCTGATTGGCTTCACCTGCATCGGGAGCTCCACCTTGGGGTAGGAGGCTGGGGTCAGCTTCCCTAGAATCACAGGAAACTCCAAACAGCATGTGGATGATCAGGAAGACGGCAGCATGGAGAACTGGCCACGGTAACATCACTCAGTGTGGATTCTATGCTGTGAGCAGCTCACTCTCCCGGTGTGAAGGTCTAACCTCAACTTCAGCCTTTGCTCCAAATTTCTGCACATGAAATCTGAGAGCACGTGGAGACCAGCCCCTCTTGTTCTCCTTCCCAAGGCTACCTTCCTCATCACACGCTAAACTGTCCTTGGTCCTTGGTTCCTGTCCCATAACCTGTGTTTAATGGTCCATCAGGGTGAAGCTGCTCCCACCCCGTCTCCTTCTTTTTTTCTCTTTTTTTTTTTGCGGTAAGAGGTACGCGGGCCTCTCACTGCTGTGGCCTCTCCCGTTGCGGAGCACAGGCTCCGGACGCGCAGGCTCAGCGGCCATGGCTCACGGGCCCAGCCGCTCCGCGGCATGTGGGATCTTCCCGGACCGGGGCACGAACCCGCGTCCCCTGCATCGGCAGGCGGACTCTCAACCACTGTGCCACCAGGGAAGCCCCCACCCCGTCTCCTTCTGCTTCCCACCCCAGACACTATCCTTTCACCTCCGCATGACTGCATACTCCATCGTCTGCAGGGGCAGACTGGTCCAGACAGTCACAGCCTCTGCCTTGTGGATCTCAAGGTGAATTTCCTTAGAGAAGGAAGGAGCAAGAAGGAATGGGAAAAACCAGACCATGACCAACAGAAACTCTACTAAGAGCCCTGCCCCAGGCTTCTTGGGGACAGCAGCCCATCCTTACCTTTTACTCTGACTCGGCCTCCATTCCTCCTGACTCCCATCAGCAGGGTCCCTTCCATACCAGCAGCTGACATTTACCAAGACTACATCTCATGCCCTTTTCTAGGTGTATCATGTATATTTCATTCTCACAACGACCAATTGCTCCACTTTAAAGATGAGGAAACTGAAGCTCTGAGAAACTCAGTGACTGCTCAAGGCCACACAGCTAGGAAGCATCAGAGTCAGGATTCAAATCCAGGCTGTCCAGCTCCAGAGCACATGTTCTTAACCACTATGCTGGCTTCTCCATCATTCGGAGTTACCATGGCTCATCACTTTCACTCAAATTTTTGGGAGCTGGGCTTCCCTGGTGGCGCAGTGGTTGAGAGTCCGCCTGCCGATGCAGGGGACGCGGGTTCGTGCCCTGGTCTGGGAAGATCCCACATGCCGCGGAGCGGCTGGGCCCGTGAGCCATGGCTGCTGAGCCTGCACGTCTGGAGCCTGTGCTCCGCAACGGGAGAGGCCACAACAGTGAGAGGCCCGCGTACCGCCAAAAAAAAAAATTTTTTTGGGGGGGAGCTAACCAACTCAATAACTTCCCTCAGTAATGCAATTAATGATGAAAGAAGATAACAAAAGCCAGCAGTCATGGAGCACATACTCTGTGCTATAGGCTCTACACTAAGCACGTTGACTATAAAGCTGCTCGTGTCACACAGAAATACTGTGGGGAAATGAGGCTTAGAGAATGTAAGTAACAAGTTCAAGGTCATTCAGCTAGTTAGTAGGGGAGCCTGGGCTTGGACCCAGGTCTTTTGATGACGCCAGACCCCATAACCTTGGCCACTGGCCTGTGGAGGGGCTGCACTTCGGTCCCTTGGTCAGGCTTAGGTCCAGGAGGATCACAGTTTCTCTCTCAGGAGGATTTTCATTACCCGCAACCCCAGGAGTTCATGACACCAAAGCAGGGCCCTGGTTGCTCAACATTTCCCCAAACAGACACACCAAGTGGCCGATTTATGTGAAGTCCAGTGTTTTAGATGGCACCACCAAACAGACTGGATTAATTCTGAGCTAAGCTCCTTAGGAGCAGGGCTCATGTTTATTTTATTCATTAGTTTATGCTCAATTATTAGCACAGTGCCTAGCATATAATAGCAGCTCAATAAATACTCAACAAATGAATAAATGAGTATTATTTTAGCCAAAGGGTTAGCATCCTCTTTTTAAAAAAAAAAAACAAACTTTTTCCCAGGTTATGCGGCAGGTTTGCACCTTTGCTGAAAATACATGTCACAGACCAAAGCAGGAGAGTATGGAATCATAATCCATTTAGCTCAGTGATTAGACCTTAATGTGGCTAAATCCGGCTGATGGAGACTTGGTGTTTAGTAACGCTAACGCTACCTTGATGCTTTTCCAAATGATGAAACCACTGAGAAAAATAAAGTAGGAGGAAAGCCAAGGAGAAAGAGATGCATACAGGAGAACCCATAAGAGTAGAAAATTCAGGTCAGAAGTTCAGGAGGAAAGAAAAGTAAAGACTAATACCAATAAAATAGAAAACACAGAGTAATCCCAGGCAAGGGGGTATCCGGAAGGAGCTCACAATGCTGGGGCCAAAGCAAAGATTACAGAGAAACTTTGGAAAAGCAAAAGGTCAGAAGAAAAGCAAAAGTCAAATAAATAATGAAACCTGCATGAATAAAACCTGCACTGGGGCCCTGATAAATGTAACTTGTCACATACAAAGGAAAGGTTAGCAAAGGAGGGTGCTAAGGAAATAGCAGAGATAACCTGAGAAAGAGTTTTGCTTTTGGGATTTGATCTGCTTTTACTCATTTTTAAAAGGAAGGTGAGCACAGATGTCCAATGACATCAATTTCCCAGGAGCGGCTGGCTCCTGTTTGCATACCCGCAAATAAAAATAAAGAAAACTCGCTACATTCCCGGCCTAGTTTACTGTGGTTTTTAAGACATAGCAAAAGATGGGCTCTCACTGAGTATTGATGGCTTAGAAGGTCCCATCAAACACTTTGATATTTGCCTTTGAAATATTCTTACCTGTTCTCTGATGGATGTGGGGTTGTCAGGGTTGTCTCTGTGGTCCAGAAATGGCTTCCGTGAAACCCATACAGGGACCTGGCTAATGTGCATTGATAACAACTTATCTCTAAGAAGGAATTTGCCCAAGGTCACATGGAGGGTTCCCTGCAAGATGTGGCCCATCTTGCCCCCCACCAAGCAGGCTGGCACAACCAAACCTCATGCCTTCACTGTCTTTGATGGGCCTTTGGGGTTACTTTGCTTCATTGATAAACAACCAACAACACTGTATTGTAGCGCCAGCTGAAAAAAGCATCTGTTGTTTTAAGGGGTATTTTTCAAAGGAGGGTATTCCCTAGGAAGGTCCACTGTCCACTCAAACCACACCTTTCCCCTCTTCCCACTGGGATTACCCTGATAAGATCCGGCCATAAGAATGACTTTGAGTGACAAATGCAGTTACCAAGGGCAACCTGAGGAGAAAGGTGTGGGTGTGAGCTCTTTCTCTGGCTGTCTTTATGAGTCTCCACCAATCGCCTTCACCCCAGCCAAAGCACTGAATGAAAAGATTCAAACTCTTTTTCTGCCCTGAGCCTTCACACGTGCTGTTCCGTCTGCCCTTCCCCCATCACTGGGCTCAGTCTTCCGTCTTAGGACCCACAAAGAGGTCACCGCCCCAGGGAAGCCCTTTCAGATTCCTGGTCTTAAGTAGATTCCCTGACTTTACAGACTCACAGAGGTCCATTCTTTCCTTCCCAGACGTACTACTACTTGTAATCACAAGCTGGGTTATCTGATTGTGTGTTCAGTGCCAGCCCCGGCGTCCCCCGGACTGGAAGCCCCATGAGAACAAGGACTTTGCGCTCATCTCTACCACTGGATCCTCAGGGTCCAGCAGCATGCCTGGAGCGTGTAGCGGGCCCATCGCACATAGTGGGTCTCCAGACATTTGCTCCACAAATGCTTGCACAATCCTAGAAATGACACTACTCACAGATGTATCCGTGACTCTGTGAAGCATTCATAAAGCTGACAAAGCAAAGCAGCTTTCAATTAAGAAATATGTAAGGTTAAAATATAGAAAACTACACATTCACTCTAAAGAACAAATTCATCAAGGATTTACTATCAAAGATCTATAACAGGGCTTCCCTGGTGGCGCAGCGGTTGAGAGTCCGCCTGCCAATGCAGGTGACATGGGTTCATGCCCCGGTCTGGGAAGATCCCACATGCCGCGGAGCAGCTGGGCCCGCGAGCCATGGCCGCTGAGCCTGCGTGTCCGGAGCCTGTG
>NW_006797481.1:3774532-3814751 GCF_000442215.2 Lipotes vexillifer | reverse complement strand
GGGCCTGGGCCCCGCAACGGGAGAGGCCGCAACAGTGAGAGGCCTGCGTACCGCAAAAAAAAAAAAAAAAAAAGATCTATAACAACATCTTACGCAACCATTTTGTACTTGTTTATAAAGTACTTGTAATAACGCCCAGCTCACACAGCCGCTGAGGGGCAGAACGGGTTTTGAACCCAGTAGTGTGGCTCCAAGACCCACTAATCTAAGATTCATAGAGTAATCCTAATTAAAACATTCAATCTGGATTTAACCTAGAATTGTGGCACACCTGTGTTTTGAGGATGGGAGGGAGGGTGGGAGGAGAATGGAAGTAAGTATAAGATAAAATTGACCTCATCCTGCACAAGAGAAAAGTAATCGAAAATGCCTAGAAATCATGATCTGATGCAGTGCACTATACATTTAACTGAGAGAAATGGAGATACATGTCAGAAGAAAGAAATAGAAGGGGCTCTAGCTAAGGTAGGATTCGACAGTGGGCAAGGAGGGCATGGAACTATTATTTTTAACATTTTCCCTTTTAGCAATTTTTGACATTTTAAAATTATTTGCATTTATTACTTTGACAAAAATGCATTGGAGGGAAGAAAAAAAAAAACTTGCACCAGCAATAAAAGACATGTTGAGTGACCTGGTTCTTAGTTTGCCGAGAATAAAACAAAGAATAATTTTGTTATTATGTGCTGTGTTTGTTTGTTTACTTATTTGTTCGTTTATCTATTGATTTAAAGGAATTGGCTCAAGACATTGTAGAGGGAGACAAGTCCTCCAGTCTGCTGTTGGCAAGCTGGAGACCCGGGAGTGCTGTAGGTGTAGCCCAAGTCCAAGTCTGAAGGCCTGGGTACAAGGGGAGCTGATGGTGTAAATCCTAATCTGTGGGCAGGACCAATGTCCCGGCTCAGATAGTCAGGCAGGTGAAGTTCCCTCTTACTCAGCACTTTTGCTCTATTCAGGCCTTCAATGAAGTGGCTGATGTCCACCCACATTAGGGAAGGGGCAATCTGCTTTACCCCTTCAAATGTTCATCTCATCCAGAAACGCCCTCACCAACAGACCCAAAATAATATTTGAACAAATATCTGGGTCTCCCATGGCCCAGTGAAACTGTCACATAAAATTAACCATCACACATGCCATAAGAGTTTACGTCTACTTTACACACAGATTGCTGTAGTTGAACTACTATACAGATTTCCAGTATTCCCAATTTCATCTGCACTTTCACTAAAACTGCTCAGTATCATATTTACTTTTAAAAATCTTTTAAAAAATCATAAAAATAAAAGAGCATTAGAGATTGTTACAGTTCCATTGCTCCCCTCGCCTGCCTCACTTTCCCTGGTCCCTCTCAAAAGGCTGTGGCCTCATAGATTCATGAAAAAATACGTTGCATTGTTTTGCAGATTCTTTTCAATAATCATGAATATTCTTTTCAATAGTCATAAACAGTACCATACTACACAGGCCATTACTGCAGCATGCATTTTGCACTTAACGTGATTTTTTTTGAGCTCTATCCAATTGACTATTGCTCTAGGAAAAATATAAAAGTATGCTGCCAGGGAATTCTCCTAAATTTTCATATTTCATTCACATTCCCCCTCTCAACAGAGATTATTTCATACCTCCTTTTTTCTTTCTTTTTTTTTTTTTTAAATCTCCCTCCCCTTCTCTATTTCTGCACTTTCCTTGGGTCATCTCATCCAGTCCCAGAACTTGTCCATTGGTTATCCTCCAACTTTGACCTCTCACCTCTCCCTAGAACTCCCCATTCACACAGCCACTGTTTATTTAACTGCACCATCTGGATTTCCTAAGGGCATCTGAAACATCTCCTGATGAAAAGGGTGGGGGGGCTCTTGAATTTCCCCTGAAGCCTGATCCTACCTGTGTCTCCTTCATTTCAGGGAAAGGCCCACACCTGCCCAACATGCTTTAACCAGTTTTAGGAGTTATCCCTGTTCCTCCCTTTCCTTCACTTGGTCTGGTTGAACCAAACCTCTGAGAGGATATGGCAGGAAAAAGGACGTGGAAGGCAACTGACATCTATGTCAGGCAGCACCAGCTCAAGGCCCAGGTAGGAAACAGAACGGGAGAAGCGTCTGGTTTAGCACATATTGCAAAGGTGATTGGGAGCTGACCCTCATCCTCTGTCAGGGGTGGGGTGGGGTGAGGGCTGTGATGGCCGGGAGACTACAAGCTTATTTTAGATGGTGCAGTTGCCGGGCACAGCTGGGGATTGAGACCCTCAGTCCAAGCTGGCTGGATCTTTTAAGAGTAGTTGAAAAGCTGGATTTCAAGTCTTAGTAACTAATTCAAACCATTTTTATGTATTGCATAGGCCCTGATTGGGCCCATACGTCACCACAGGGCAATCCTGTGTGTGTGTGTGTGTGTGTGTGTGTGTGTGTGTGTGACAGAGAGTTGGTGGAGGGGCGGTACTTGAAACGCACAGGTGTGAGCTCATCATCCTCAGCTCATAGTACACCACTACATCATACGCTAGTTATTGTTCCATGCGTGACCCCCTTTTTCATAGTTTTTAATTACACTGTTTATTTATTCTTTATTCCCTACTCCTACTGCCCACCCCTACTGTATGGAATCACTCCAATTGACTCGAAACTTTTGTTTGTATGTGTTCTTGTAAAATGAATACTGTTTTGCATGTATTTTTAATTTACTCAAGTAGTGCTGTTGTATAGATCTTACCCTGTTTCTTGATGTTGTCAGGACTATGTTTCCAAGTTGACCCATGTTGCATTGTAGATATCTGTTCTGTTACTTCCAGTTGCTGCATATGCCGTCTGTGGTATGTCTCTCCTCCTCTCCACGCCCCACCTCCCACCATGCCCACTCTTCCCAGCTGCTTCCAAGTCCCACTATGAGAAACAATGCTGCAGTGAACGTCCTCGTACCAGTCCTGTAGAAACCTGTATGAGCATCTGCTTGGGACACACCTTGAAAGGCAGAATTGCTGAGTCATAAGGCACTCATGCTTGCTGTGCACAGCACTGCCTTCTGTTCTCACAGGTGGGGTAGGAAGATGCAGAGATTCCTACATCCTCACCAACACTTGGCATCGTCCAACTTTCTTCTTCCCACAGCCTAATGGAAAGTGATAATTCATTGCTCTGGGTCCAATGAGTACTTCCAGAATTAGCACAATCATTTTTCTTGGGGACCTCAACAGACTTTAAAAACTCTTTGTGTTCATCCTCAGACCTGAAAGGTAGATGATTCTCCCCATTTGATAGTTGACTCACTACACACCAAAAGGCAAAGCCAAAATCTTATTATACCTCTTAAATTGTGAATTCCACCTACTGGTAAGGTGGGATGGGTGAGAACTGCCTTTCTAGCCATTGTATTCCTCCATCTATTCAGCTCAGTATTCCAATCACTAGAATGTACTTTCTACTATGATGTTTTGTCAAATTCAAAGAAAAATGAGTTACATAAGTATTGAGTTGGCCAAAAAGTGCCTCCGGCTTTTAAGTAAAAATAAAAAGAGACATTTTTCATTTTCACCAAGAGCCTAATTTAACAACGTATTCACACTTTTGTTCCACTACCTTCTGCCATTTTCAGGCAACTTCATAATTCCATCTTCCCAAAACTTTTTATCTTTTTGAGCAAAGAACTGTTCCAGGTGCCTTTTACAGTCTTCCAGGGAACTGAATTTTTTTCCATTAAGAAAATCTTGTAAAGACCGAAATAAATGGAAATCCGAAGGTGCAATGTCTGGTGAATACGGCGGATGAATCAGAACTTCCCAGCCAAGCTGTAACAGCTTTTGCCTGGTCATCAAAGAAACATGCGGTCTTGCGTTATCCTGATGGAAGATTATGTGTTTTCTGTTGACTAATTCTGGAGGCTTTTCGTTGAGTACCACTTTCGGTTGGTCTCATTGGGAGCAGTACTTGTTGGAATTAATCGTCTGGTTTTCTGGAAGGAGCTCATAATCGATGACTCGCTTCCAATCCCACCATATACACAACATCACCTTCTTTGGATGAAGACTGGCCTTTGGTGTGGTTGGTGGAGGTTCATTTCGCTTGCCCCATGATCTCTTCCATTCCACATTATTGTACAGTATCCACTTTTCATTGCCTGTCACAATTTGCTTTAAAAACGGAGTGTTTTCATTACGTTTCAGTAGAGAATCACATGCGGAAATGTGGTCAAGAAGGTTTTTTTCACTTAACTTATGTGCAACCCAAACACCAAAGTGATTAACATAACCAAGCTGGTGCAAATGATTTTCAGCACTTGATTTGGATATTTTAAGTATGTTGGCTATCTCACGCGTGGTATAACGTTGATTGTTCTCAATTATTGTTTCGATTTGATCGCTATCGACTTCAACTGCTCTACTCGACCGGGGAGCATCGTCCAGCGAGAAATCTCCAACACGAAACTTTGCAAACCACTTTTGACACGTTTGATCAGTCACAGCACCTTCTCCATACACTGCACAAATCTTTTTTTGCGTTTCAGTTGCAAAACGCAGTTGCAACTTTTTCAGTTCCGTTTTTACCTTTCTTGAAATAATATGCCAAAAATGTTGATTTTTTTCTTCCATCTTCAATTTTTAAAAATGGCTACACAAAACTTCACCAATTTTGATGTCTTTTTTTAAATGCACGCTGATATGACAGCTGTCACATACAATCTAACAGAATTGTTTCGAATGAAGTTAAAGACAACTAAGTGCTACTAGAGCCATCTTATGGGAAAAACCCAACAAAACTTTTGGCCAACCCAATAGAAATCCAAAGCATAGTCTGTAAAGTGAACTTTTTCAAGTGACTAAAAAAAAAGTCACAGTCCCAATTTGAGGTGAAATACACCCTGGACACAGAGAGGTTTTACTCTAATAACAGCATATTATGATTAGATCTGGTCCAGAGTCTCTACTGATGTTGCCTTGTCATTACAGAAGTTGTTTTTTGCCTTTTCAGTATGGCATAATATAATCCCCCAATACTTAGAACTTAAAAAATGTTTTCCCTAAAGCAGCAGGGGTGATTATCTTGAATGATCAGTAAATTTGTCAGCATTAACACACCAAAGTAACTTGCATCAATCTACATGAGACTTGTCAGAAGGCTGGAAGGGCTTTGCTGACACACAGGCTGTCAGTCTGGAGCAGGGCTGCTTGGGTGTGTGCTGTGTTTTGTTTTCCATTCTGCCATTGCAAGAATATTATGGGTAATTTAATATTTTCTAAAATATCGAAAATCCTTTTAATTGAATAAATTTACTGAAAAGCTTCATAGATTTAAATGGTCTTATGAGTCATTTACTGGGAAAGATTGATTTCTTTAAGAGGATCCAGCTGTAACTAGCCTGGAGCATTGTACAAATTCTTTAGGGGAACTGACGACTTTTTTCTTGTCATTCTAGATGAAAATGATGCTCAATAGTTCTATTTATCAGTGGGGAAGACTTGTTTAAACACATTCAGAATGCTGCTCCTGTTTTTACTGAATCTAATCCTTCTGTTTCCCTTATTAAGAACATTTAAATATAAACACAATCAAATTTGTTCTCTGTGAGCTGTTAAAACCCAAGTGTAATACAAATAGGACCAAAATAGCTCTGCCGTAATTCACATTAGAAACGCAACGCCGTTTACTTATTTATAGGACACAATGATAACACCCAAAGAGATTAAAAAAAAAAAAAGAGTGAGGAAGAACCCCATCCACAATAAACCTAATGAAATTGAATTTCATAATCCTAGACTGCAGATTTCTCAGGACAAAGACCAAGTGTTAGCCTTCTTTATAGACAGTTCCTGGAAATGAACCTGGCTCCCTGTAGGTACCTATTGAAATTGCAGCGACCACAATAAACAACACCCCCTTCTTCCCTGCCTGAGATACACAGAGGAGTCAGACAACTGGAGACAAATCAGCTTTATTCAAGATAAAGCGAAATCAGAGGGCATGGCGGCATTGTGAATACAGAGTGGGCTTCTGAATCCTTCACCCTGAATTAGATGGAGTTGGCCCCCCAGTCATAGGCAGCTCTGGCCAACTGGAAGTTCCCCTACAGATGTGAGTCTGTGAGCTCACTGCGTGACCGAACGCCCCAGAAGGCAGGCAGCCTGCGGCCAAGCTGCCTCGGAGCCAAGGACGCGCACCTCCCTTCCCAAACCTATCAATCAGGTAAGCCACGCCCCCCCTTGGCGGGGGACGGGGTCGAGAGAAGCTGGAAGCTTCCAAAGGCTTTTTCCTTCTGGAAGCAGAGTGGGAATTGCTGCCTTTCTATAGAGACATACACCCGTGGAGGTGAATGCTTAGTAAAATAGAGGGAATGTGGTGTTAAAATGATACCGGCTTCACTAGGGCTAGAATTCTCAGCTCCATTGTTATTGTGGTAACCAGAATATGTGTTCGCAAATACCCCTCTAAATTTAAAATTCACCTCATTCCTTAGATCCATGTTTTAAATCTGCCTTCTATTTAGATTAAATTATGTAATTGTCAAAGGAATTACTTGGTCATACTTTACTTTCTACCTTTTCATTTTACTTCTGCTCTGTTTCATGACTTAGTATACTCTTTCTGTAACCTGTTGCTGGGGAAACTCAGTAATTCTAAGCATAGGCAGCTATTTGAATCAGGACAGGGCTCCTTAATGACCTTAACAGACCAGAAAGAAAAATCCTTGTTATACTGCTTTCTGTTTTGGGTTTTAGAATTTCCGGATGTGTGACAATTTTAAACAAATGATCACTCTGATTTGGGATTTCGGGCTCAGATCAAAGTCACCATCGTCAAACACTTAGGGAGAGGTGATGAAACCAGGCAGGGCTCTGTGGTGTAGAATGCAGACACGCAGGCATGGGCGTCCAAGGGTGTTTGCAGAGTCGCTCCCCTGAGCTTCCCATCAATAAGGGAGACACCTGGGTGTCGATGCTCTGCAGGTGTCTCCCACACACTGCGGTCTTTGATTTTCACAGGGTTCCTTTTGTATCATCTTAGCCCTGGGTTCAGATCAGGGTTGACTGCTCAAAACTGAGCTTCTCAAATTACAAAAAACAGTAAGACCTCCTCTCGATGTTTAAAAGGCACTTTGTAAAAAAGAGAGGGGAAGAATGTAAAACTCCAGACGTGGACTTTTTTTTTTTTTTTTTGCGGTACGCGGGCCTCTCAGTGTTGTGGCCCCTCCCGTTGCGGAGCACAGGCTCCGGACGCGCAGGCTCAGCGGCCATGGCGCACGGGCCCAGCCGCTCCGCGGCACGTGGGATCTTCCCGGACTGGGGCACGAACCCGTGTCCCCTGCATCGGCAGGCGGACTCTCAACCACTGCGGCACCAGGGAAGCCCAAGACGTGGACTTTTAAGGCTGGGGGAGACTTTGGAGATCATCAAATCTACCAGCCCTCCAACCCACTTCCTCTTTTTATGAAATGGGGAAACAGAAGGTTAGGAACTTGAACAAAATTGCAAAGCTCATCAGTGGCCAGGTCAGGGCTAGAACTCAGTTTTTCGGATCGTCCATCCATCTTTATTCATCTCTGCTTCTCAGCTGTTGGAAACTTTAAGGAAGAATATCCAAGAGTCAAGAGAAGGCAGTGTGACTGCTACCTCCTAACCTGTAGCTGTGTTTACTGCTCATTTGCCGAAGTATTTCACCAAGGTCAGCAGTAAGTTGTAGATTTTGCACGTTCTGGCCCAAAGCATGACTGTCTCTTGGTCCCCATAATTTTCCAGCCTTCATTTCTCTTCACAATACACTTTATACTATAGTCACCGTACTAAGGGTCCAACCCCACCGGCCAGATCACAGCTCAAATCTGGGAAATCCAGGTAAGAACGGATCCATGAGTTGGCTTCCTCACTTGAATGGACCCAGAACGTAAATCATTAAATTAGCCTTGACTGTTTAAGACTTGTTTGTTTTGGGTGTTGTTTTGGGGGTCCTGGGGATTCCAGTGACAGGAAAGATTTTGGCATTAAATTTCAAAGTGTGAAAGTGAAAAGGTCAACACCAGGGTGAGAAGGGGCAGGAGGGCCCCCAGGGAGGAAGAGGCAAAGGCACCCCTTCCAGCCACATAGGCTGACACACACACACACACACACACACACACACACACACAGCTCGGAGCAGTCAACCTAATGGGCACCCATGTTTGGAATCTGTGTCTGCAAAGGCGTGCAGGCTGTCCCAATCGGGTCTTCCTGGTTTCTGAAAAGGCCATCAGCAATTTCCATCACAGCTAAGAACCGGACACCTGGGGCAGCCTACACGGCCAGCCTGGGGGGAAAGGAGGGCAGGAAAGGCCAAAGATGCTGACAAGAAATTCATGACAGCCCCAGAGGGGGAAAAAGGAAAAACCCACCCAAAGAGGCCCAGGAAGGAAGAACTTGGCCAGGTGGCACCACTTCAGTTTAATTAGACAAAGGCAGGAGGAGGGGGAGAGGCCTGAAAGACGAGACACCTGGGGAGCCAAGGGGGTCGGGGGCAAAGGTTGAGAAAAACAAGCCACCTGGGACCCTGACAGAAACACTCTCCACTGGGATGAGGTCAAGGAGCCTGGCAGAAACCAGAGTGCAGAAATGGAGGCCGCTGAGAGGCGGGGGCTGCCCATTAGGCAGAACAGGCCAAAGGAATTAGGAGTGGCAGGGACGTTACCAAGAGAATGTCCTCACCTGGTAATAATAAGGGATAAATGTCAAATCAGGAGGATGGCACAAAGAAGCCTAACCTAAAAAAGTCATTTTTCTTCTTTTTTTTTTTGCTATAACTGTTTACAAACTATGATTTTTTTTAAATTGAAGTATATAGTTGATTTACAGTGTTGTGTTAATTTCTGCTGTGCAGCAAAGTGAGTTTTATATATGTATATATATATACACATTCTTTTTAATACTTTTTTCCATTCTGGTTTACCACAGGGTATACTGAATACAGTGCCCTGTGCTCTACAGTAGGACTTGCTGGTTACCCATTCTATATATATATATACTAGTTTGCATCTGCCAACTCCAACCTCCCACTCCACCCCTCCCCTACCTGTCCTCCCCCTTGGCAACCACTAGTCTGTTCTCTGTGAGTCTGGTTCTCCAACAGTATGATTTTATGAGTCACATTAGATTTTTTCTCTCCATTTTTTTCATTTAAAAATTTCAAACTTTCTTAGAAGAGTTGAAAGAAAAATAGTTTACACCCATATATCCTTCATCTAGATTTACAAATTGTCAACATTTTGTTAACATTGGCTTTAGCTTTCTAGCTGTAACCTTTCCCCTGAGCCATTTGAAAATAAGTTGCAAACACCAAAATGCTTCATTTCTAAATATTTTAACATGCATTTCCTAATAATAAGGCCATAACCATCACATACCTGGGAAAATTTATATTAATTTTATTTAATAATATATAGTTCATATTTAATTTTCTCAATTGTCCCCCAAATATCTTTTTTTGGCCTCTTGTTCCTAATCCAGAATCTAATATTGGGGCAATAATATTGTCCAATACATTCGGTTATATCTCAGGAGACTATTTTAATTTGTAGCAACCTTTTTTTTTGTTGTCTATTGTTTTTCATGACATTGAGGTTTTATAAGATAACTGACTAGAAAAAACTAGGTTCTGGATTTGTCTGATTGCTTTCTCATGATTAGATTCAAATTAATTTATCTTTGGCAAGAATACTATGCAGGAGATACTGTCTTTCCTAGAAGGAAAACATACCTTAAAGGTTTCATGTCACCTACAGGACAGAACAGGTTCTAGTCAGAGTAGCATTAAACCTGTTCTTTTCTTTACAATTTACACTGATGTCATGGTTTCTCCAAAAAAAGATTTTCAATAAATACCTTGGTCATAAGCAGATCATTAAAATAGTTATCAAAAAGCCAGTTATGAATTGAACACTGATTTTGATGCTAAGATTCTAGGCAAAGAAACAATATGGTAAAGAAAGTCAGTTCTAGAACTTCACTGTCCAACTCCTATAGAAAATTAAAAAAGAAATTCCTGGGCTGAATTCTACCAGAAATGTACCATAAGAAACATGATGGGCAGTACCTTCCACTGTGGTTCTCCAGCAGAAGCAGCATCAATCTTCATGGAGAGCCTGGGTCATGGGGATTCTGTTCTCTAACGGGAAGGGCCCCACATATTCTGGATGCCAGATGTGTGAGTGGGAAAGCTGGCGGTTTTGCAAATGGAGGAGCCTGGCTCATCTTCTTGACCAGATGGTGAACCACTCACCTCAGCAGGGCAGTGGTTTACTTGAGGCTCTGATACAGACCCCCGAATCATATAAGGGTGGTTGAAGTCTAAAATCAGGCTAAAAGTCAAATATTTCTAAATTAATCAAAAGATGTATCTTATTTAATTCTGAAAATGGCACAAGAATATGATGAAAGACTAAAACAAACCAAAAGGGATTTATGAGAAACTAATTTGTCTCCTGTGCAAACCCAGCATACTCTTCAGAAATAACCACCATCTCAATATTCTTCCAGCAACGTTCCTACAAATGCATACATACCCATACGTATTTTAAAATGCAAATTACTAGAGCACTCTATCTGTATTTTTCTGTTGCCTTTTTCTACCCCCTTAACAAAGTAATTGGGTATTTTGGCATACCAGCTTATGCATGGATCTTGTGCTTTTTACTTGCTGCATACTATTCCATTAGACAACATAAAGTGTTTGATTATTGGCCAATTTCTAGTATTTTGTTACTATCAACAGTGTTGCAGTCAACATCCTGACAAATACATGTTTGTATACACTTTCCAGAATATTTGTAAGATAAATTCCTGGAATAAAATTGCTGGATCAAAAGGGATGCACATTTAAGATATTCACAGAGACTATAAAATTGCCCTCCAAAGAGCTTGCTTCAAGTTACACCCCAAATGACCCAGTATCTGAGTCCCCTTTTCCTGGCAAGCCTGTGCTTTAACACAGCTGAGCAACCTGATAGGTAAAGCATGGCATCTTCTTTGTCTATTCTAATCTGCAGATGTTCACAAGGCTATTTGGATTTTTCTTCTGTCTGCCTTCTGAGTATTTTCCTCGTGGTCTTTTTCTTATGGGTATATGAGGGCTTTTTATATTATAGAGAAATCAGACCTTGTCTGTCATTTGTGCTGCTATGTATTCCCCTTTTTGCCATTTGCCTTTTGATTTTGTTTACTGGATTTTTTGGTGGTATTCAAATGTTTTAAAAGTTGTCTGTGGTCAAATATATCTATCTTTTCCTTTATAGCTTTAGGTTTTGTGACTTGAATAGAGAGGTCTTCTCTGCTGTAAACCAAACAGAACAAAACTCCCACATTGTTTTGATACATCTCATATTTTACGTTTAAAATTTTAATCCATATAGAATTAATTTCGGTATAAAGAGTGAGGTGTGGATTTGAACTTGTATATTTTTCCAAATGGAATTCAGTTGCCTTAAGTCTATTTATTGACTGACCCACCTCTTTCCCATTGCTTTGATGTTTGTTTTTCGTCTTTTGAAGGTAATTACTCTCAATTAAAAAGCTAAATCAGACTCATTAGATCCTGGGTATGAAAATTTTTCAGTTAGTTTATTTGATTTAGAAGCTACTGGCAAAAAACGTCCTTTTAAATACAATTCTAAATCCATTCAGCAGTTGGTACTTATTTTTCTCCAAACCAAAAACTCACGTGTCATAAATGCTGATGAAGGTTTCTTAAATACAATTTACTTTCATTCATCTTTCATTTCTCAATGATATGGCTGCAACCCAAGTGGTGAATGAAAATGAGTTCTCTGCAATGCAGAAAAGGATAACATAGACCATCTGCATCATTACCTTTAATTATCCAAGAAGCGTCCCTATACTGGAGATAATTCCGTGGTTTTTTTGTTTGTTCCAATCTTGCTTGGAACACCTCTCAGGTTTCAACTACATTAAAAAAAAAAATTAAACTCATGGGTTAACAAAGAACGTCATGGAAAAATTGCATATGAGCTCATCATTAGTTCTTCGTGCTACCAGATACATCTACCATTACCTCATTGTCTAGGATCAGTACTTGTCAGATGACATGAAGTTCTACCCTCACAAGAAAGTACACTCAAGTGCAGTCAGTTGGTGCTGCTATGATTAACTTGAGAGTACTTAACTGGTTACTTCAACTTGAATAGGCCTTAAAAGATTCAAAAATGCTCCTTAAAAAATGGGGGCGGGGCATGGACTTCATGAGCCCTTGGTTAGACATCACTGATGGATCAGGGCCCTATTTCCCTTTGTCCATCTTGCTCAACTCTATTATTAGCATTTAGAACAGTGCTTTGCACATAGCAGGTATTCAGTTTGTTGAGTTGAAGGATGGAAAGGAGGATGGATCAATGGGTGGCTGGGAGAGCCCAGATGAGGCTTCACCAACTTCCTTGACACAGCAGCTGTTGATTGAACAATTAAACACTCAAGATGAAATCTATTTACCACGCTGCACTGAGGTTTTATTCTGGACTCATTTTTCCTGACTATTCAACGAAAGACATGTATATTAAAGAAAGCACTTCAGTTAGAAAAACCTATCTTGCCTGGTGTTCTTATCGAAATGATTTATTGATTTTTGTATCACGATATAATTAAGAAAATGTTTTTATATCTAAAGTTTCCATAAGACCGCTAAACAAAAGTGGATCAATGTACTCCCTGTTTTCAATTAGGGACCACTCAAGGTTTATTTCTCATTAATTACAAATATAAGCCAAATTAGAATGAGAACCCCTCCCTTCATCAAGGACAATGGAAAGTGTTTTTATAATAGCCATGGCTGCAATATTTTAAAGTACAGATAATTAAAATCTCAGCATGCTGCCAACCGAATCACATACAACGAAAAAGTACAAACTTCCTACACCATACTTCAAAGCACCAGCCACTGAAGTCCTCCTTCCCCCTCCCTCCTCTAACAGGCATTTACTGAGGACCTGGAATGTGACACGTGAACTCTAAATGGGAGGGCAGCAAAGGTGACCAGCTATCTGGTTCTGTTGGGCTTGCATACAAATGAGCAGGGCGTGTAGACAAGTGAACAAACGTGAAGGGTTGCAGGTGACCAGCCCCCACTAAAGTAAAGGAAGGAGTGAAGTTGACTAAGCATATGCTTCTTAAACTCTGGTAGACGGCCTGTAATTTAAGACGAACATTTCTTTCTGCCTGTTCCCAGTTTATGCTGGCAAGGTTTTGGTAGCAATCATGTCTCCTCTAGATCCAACTTCCACTGCTTGTTAAAAACCTTTATTTTTATTCATTTCAAAGGGGCTGGCTCCCTTAGAAGATAACATCACTGTTGATAACAGATGTTCGTAACAATAATATGGATTTTAATCTGATCACTCATTCAACAAATGCTATTGAGTACCAACTAAATACCAGGCACTGTGCTACACATCAATGTTGGGGATACAATGACCAGAGGCTCAAAGTCTTTGCCAGGAATTCTTTGTATATAGTTTTTAAATAACTAGTAGACTCAAAAACAAGGACAAATAAATGTACAAGATGGTGGTTTGCTGGAGGTCAGCAAAGATCAGATGGGGCACTTTGCATGCACTGGAATGAGCAGGATTGGAAGAAATGCCAAATAAAAAATTTATTCATACGATGCCCCGTCCCACAGAAGAGCTGAGGTGATTTACAAACATACATACAATTCAAAACGATGAAATAAATGAGTCAGGACAAAGAGAAATATGGGTAAGTTTACCATGCATACTGAAATTCATTCAGCTACTAGAGAGTGCCGAATACTACTGATTGCCAAATGGAAGAGAAACTTAGATGAAGCTTGTTCAGCTGGTTGATTCCCTCCCAAAATAGGAAGAACTCAGCACAAAGACAACTGAAAGGCATTTATAAAATGATTGGCCCGTCTGTGGAAATCAACAGAAGGAACAGTCCCAAATTATTTTAGGTGGATAATAATAAATACCTAGGGTGTCTGCGATAAAAAGAGTAAGGATCAGACAAAAGGTTGAAATAATATGCTAGTATCCCCAAATAGTGAGTTCTATACAATAGTCAATCAGAAATTAAGATGTGGTACATAGCTGTGGTCTTATTAAGGCTTTTGACAGATGTGCCTTTGGGGCTTGAGGTCCACCCAGTGAGTGAGGTTACTCCTGCTATTGTGAGATCCAAAGGTAACAATCACTAAACAAAGAGAAGGTTTGATTCCGAGGACATCTGGTTTAGGCCTCAGAACACAAGAGTTGAAAGCAGTTAGAGAAGGCACCGCTAAAGAGTGAGTACCAGGCTTAAGACTTACCGTTGGCCAGACATTCCCGTGGCCTGGTGGGAACTAAATTTTGTCCCACGTATATACCATTCCGGCCCATTCTTAGAGGGCAGGCGGCATCATGACAGGTGTCTAGGCTACAAGCTCATCGGGTGGTGTGACCCTTAAGTGACAACAAGCCTCCTGGGAGTGAGCGAGGCTCCTTGGAATCACTCCCAACTAACAGGTGGGTGGACTGAGAATCCAGATGTCTACATGCATCTGAGTGACTCAGGAAACCTTTCCATCTTTCACAAGGTCCCTTGCTCTGGGGAGACCCACCCAGGGCGCCAACCTGCCCCCATCTTCCACCAATTCAAAGGAAAGAAATAAATAGCTTCAACCTCCAACGGCATTAAAGTACCATCCAAGGCCTAGGATTTCGCTGCACCCAGCTCAGCGTTTCCAAGACTACCAAATTCAACCTGATGTTCCCCCCAAATCCGTCCTCCAAGGGTGACCCCAAGACACCCAGGTTGTCCTAATCCCAGCCTCCCTCTTGAGCCCGCTTCACAAAACAGCCTGCTTATCCTGGTTCCCATGCAGCTGCCGCCATTACCCTGCAGTAACTTCTCACACTTAATGAGGGATGCTCAGAGGACAATTCTAAGTAGTACTGATGCCAATATTTTTAAGATCTATTCACTTAAAGGCAAAGTGACATCTTAAGGCCACTCAGCAGAGCAATGTGCCCAGAATAAGAAAAGAGCTTCAGTTTTGGAAAGACTTCCTGCTAGATTTCAGACATTTTTTTTTTTTAATTAAAATGCAAGGATTGTCTTCACAAACTCTTCCTGAATTATTTCATGTGTTTTCTGCTTTATTTGCTGTACATATCTTCACAGTGTGCATATTATTCAAGTATTCCTAGCAGATGGTCTCAAGTGCTACATATCATATAGCATTAAGTGAATAGCTTGGTAAAAAAATAAGTCAAGGATTAAAATATTTTATAGCTTATAAATCATGAAAGATGTTCAGTAACAGTATATTAATAAAACATCTTTAAATGTAAACATAAAAACACTAAATACTGCTATTGGATCAGTCAACTGTTTATGACAAATGACCTATTTCTTAAAAGTGCTTGTCCTATATGGTTTCAGATTATAACCTAAATTAATCTGAGGTTGGCAACTAGTTTTCCTGTGAGCCTGGCCCACTGCCGCCTTCCCTACCCAATTCCCCAGGCTTTTCCTGCCATTTCCCCCTCATTAATGCCTCCTTCATAACTAGGAAAGGAAATGAAATGCATAAGCCAATGTTGTTACTCTTTGTCGAACTCTAGCAAAATTTTGCTGAAAGAGGCTGAAGGCACAAGTTCAAGGTGAGGATTCAGAATCAGCCGTGATTTTCATGACCTGCGCTCTCTAGATCCCTTTCTGCCAGAGGCTAATCTAATGTTTGGCACTGAAGTTTCCACTGAGGGTTTGAGAGTGATGACTGAAACAAACAAGACAAAAAAAACCCAACAACTTTTGCCAGTGTTCAGACGTCTCTGAATCCATGTTACACTGTTAATGTTCTAGCCATTTTTCCACGGAGGAATAAAAACCAATAAAATACTCTGCTATTGGATGTTCCACTCTCATACCACCCTTATTTTAAATTATGTTATTTTTAACCTAATGCATAATGGTCTTTTCCTAATCATCCAGTGTTTCTAGTATCTGATGCAAGCTCTAACAAGACTCTTACATTTCGTTCTAGAGTTCCCTAGACACGAGAACTCGACTCAGTTTTGATTGTGAAAATAATGTAAGCTTTTTATGAACTATTTGACAAAATGATTGTAACTAGCAAAGTTACAAAGTGCCTGTTGAACAGAACCTCTCACTTCAAGTCACAAGTTGGCTTCACTTGTTATATTAAGGTTCACTGCCCAATTTCACACATACATTCAAAACTTTTATTCTACCGCATTCCATACGTGGCTCCATTTTCTGTTTCCTTTCTACACTAATATCTTTTACCTCAGTTTTCAAGGCCTCTGTGAGGCTGAGAAAGATGCCCTCCTTAATCAAGCTTGGCCGCCACGTCAGAACAAAGGAAGACATTATGGCAGTTTCACATTAAGGCCCATGTGCATTTTTGCCTTCCCCATCACAACAGCAAATCTTACTGCACAAACAAAACAAGATATCAAAGAATCAACGGTATTAACTATGTATCTACTCTGCATAACGCATTATGCATTATCTTACAAGCATTCTATCTATATTAAGTTTCATCAGACTTAAGTTTCTTTAAAACACAAAATATTCATTTTATCAAAAAACTAAAAAAACAGGTTCATAAATCCAGGACTGGCAAGGAAAATTACATTAAGTTAAAAAAAATTCTCTGAAGTACATTAAACTAAGAAAAAAGGGGGGTGGGGGTGGGTCTCTATCTCAATGGCAGTCAGATTTGAATGTGCATTTGAAACACCTGCAGGGCTGGTTAATAGAGCTTTCTGGGTCCAACCCCCGGAGTTTCTAATGCAGTAGGTCTGGAGTCGGGCCTGAGAGTTTGCATTCATTTTCCCAAGTTCCCAGGTGATACTGCCAATGCTGCTCTGGGGACAACACTTTGACAACCAGTGATCTAACCATCCAGCTTTCCTGATCTGGCTGGCGTCCAAAAGTACAGTGGAATTTTAAATAGTGGATGTACAAAATCAAAGAAACTACAGAATCAACGACCATTATATTTCAATTGAAATATGTATTTTATACCCTAGACACACACACACACACACACACACACAACAACACATTGACTTTAGATGACTGGAAGTTGTCACATACCATACGTGATGTGACCTTAACACAGGACAGTGCTAAACTGATCTTTGGGACACTAATTAAGTGCTAAACTGATCTTTGGGACACTAATAGTTATTATACAGTTTTTTACCAAAAGGCAAGAAAGTCATAAATAAGATACTGAAAAATCATAATTACCACAAAAAGGTATGTATCATACTAGATAACATTCTAAAAGGCTCTAAAACACCAGAGCGGTGGCCCTTGTACTGTAACTCAGATTCACTGTGCTGTTCTCCCTCTGAAAAGCATCTGCACTGCCAGGCTCAGGGGCAGGCGTACCTGAGAAAGGCTTTTTCTTTACTGCTGTAAGAACATTTCAAATGAGCTCTACCCCCTTAACAGATTTTTACATGCACAATACAGTGTCATTAACTGTAGGCACCACGTTGCACAGCAGACCTCCGGAACTTACTCATCTTACAAACTGAAACTCTAGAGTCACTGAAGAGTTACTCCCTATCCTCTCCCCCCTCCCTCCCAGGAGTCTTGAGCTGTAATTCCGTCTTACACATCACACATGCCCTGCATGCCCCTTGGCCAAGTCAGGTTTTGATTAAACACAAGATCATCTGTGGGGGAAGTAAACAACTACACTCTGCACTGTTCTGATGATGATGATGATGATGACGACGATGACGGTACATCAGAAACACTGACTAAGGAAAAGACTGTGCACTAGTGGCCTGCGGTTTTGTGGGTTTTTTGTTTGTTTGTTTTTTTAAAGAATCAGTTGCTAACAACGTGGAAATCATATTTCACATAAAATCTATATATTCAGTCTCTGAGATGATCAGGTTTAGCAACCCTGGCCTCGCTTTCATTTCCATCTGGCCTTTCTGAGAGAGGCACAGCATTAGAACAAACCTATGTGGAAAACAGCCACTTTAACAGAATAATAACTCTCTACCCTCAAATTACCTCAAATATCTTTGTCTCAGTAGACTAAGAAAAAATAAACGTGTGTGCTGCAGATAGGCAGAAAGGGGAACAATCCAGAGAAATACCAGGGGAAGTAAAAAGATACAATAAATGGGCCTCTAAAATTGAGGGCAATTAAGGACCAGGAAGGTGTTCTGGCCTGTTCCAAGAGTGTATTACTTACCTTCAGGACCACTACATGTGGATCACGTCTCATAATCCATAGAATAATACAACTGCTTAACACTCTGCCACACCCACACCCACACCATCGTCCCAGGCCCTTAGGTTCCTGCTTCCCTCAGACAGCATCTGGGATGGACAGGCATATACCTGAACTGCAGGCTGAGAGGGCTGGAAGTGGGCATGAATTAGTGGTCTCTGCCATGAGCTGGACACTAAAAACTAGTGAGAAATGCCATGGCTTTGCCAACTCTACTCTACTCTTGAGTTCCACAAATAGCTGTTTTGTTAGCTGTCTTCAGTTTCCTCTGAAAGCTTGTACAGTCCTTACCGTAGAGGGCTGTTGTGAAGAATAAATGAAATAAGGCATAAAGAGAAAGCACTCAGCATAGGTCTTAGCCTCTGTATAAATACGCAGATGTAATTTGCTACCAAACAGTAAGCTCTGTCCCTGTGAGGGGATATCTTATACACAAAGGGCTGCTAAACAGTGTCCACGCTAAACCTTACTTTTCAAAACTATTTTCATAGTGAAGTGAGTCTGCAGGTCTTACAGAAGACCTGCTGCCATACATCAAATAATAAGAGGCATCCTACTGTACTTTTAAAAGACAAGGAGGGCTCATGTACAAATGAATACTCATGCTGTTTTATCTGCGATAAGAAATTATGACAACCAAATTAAGATTAAACATTTTAATCAACTATAATAAACCAATAATCAAATATAAAAATTCTGATTCATGCATCAGATTACATAAATTATACAACTGTCATGTTACATAATGCTTACATACATTGGAGTTTGTACCTGCAAAAATGTATACAAGTTACTAGAGCATTTTACTAAGTGTAATACTCTTCAGTTATAAATAACGCTTGTATCTTTCAAATACCTGCTAAATATATACATTTCTAAATCTGCAGCATTTGTTTTTTGTACCTCAAAATCAAACCACCCCTAAGATCGAAGATTGACAGGTCCAAATGTATCATTTGTTACAGACTTCAATTCCACTGTAAGAGTGTATTTTTTGACATGGAAAATAAATGAAATAAAATGTCAACTCCAGTTTAATGCTTGAAGAGCTTCTACACTTCTTGTTAAGTGCACCAGAAAACCCTTCTTATGCAGATTAATTAGTTAAGATGCTACTATTGCATATTAAATACCTCCAATGATTGCATCTGGATTATTAAACTTATAAATCTGTGAAAATGGGGGCTTTCAGTGTGTGCTGACAGACCCTTCCATGTACAATCATGAACCAGCAGCACTGCGATCCTTTCCCTTTTACTTCAAAGAGATCGAGGGAATGAGCATGCTTCATATTTCATTTACACACACACGTGACACCAACCATATCTATAAGACATATGAGCACACAGACATCAGAAAGTTTCACCTTGTTTTACAAATCCAAGGTAGGCTGCTTTTTCTAAACACCTAAGAGGAAAAAAAGTTCTAGCGTAACAATTTCTAGATATATTAAAGACAGCAATTCTTCTTTTTTTTTTTTTTTTTTTTGAGATTCTCCTTGCTAAAGAATAAGCACCCTCATGGGGGTGGTAGGCAGTGGGGTGTGAGGGCGGAGGAGTTGGTGAAGGATGTGAGGAAAGCAAGTCTGTCACTAGCGAGCTGAGTTTTACTTAGGTTTCCATTCATGAAACCCTTTTAAATACAGGCAACATTTTCACAGCTGGAAAATTACAACGAAATCTTCACTTACTGCTAAAAGCAATAGATGCAGTTATGTATAATCTATGGATAATACTACATTCATGGGAGGATGGCAAAACTAGGCTCAATGCAGAATACAGCAGCAAAAAGCAATACTTAAATATTTTTCATGAATGGGTGACACATCATTTTATATACAATTCTAAGATTTATTCCCTGGTATTTAATAAATGAACTTGAAGCCTAAGTGGTAGGACAGTTATGTTCAATACTTTGAAGCTGAATTTTAGAACTGGGAGGGGAGCTGGTTGTAAAACTATACTGTTTAAAAAATATTAGCAGAAATATTTTTAATTATGTAAAAGAAGTATGTTAAGCTTAAGACAGGTTTGAGACTATTATAGACTCTGCAATTTAAAAAAATCCTCTTATTGGTGGAAATATTTTTGAAGATGCAAAAGTAAACTCTGTCTATAAGCCTATTGTGCTGTGCGTTATTTAATGAGTACATATATTTTATTTCCTTGTCTAAGTTACTAACAAAATATACCATTAGAATACTTAAAAGTTATAGTTTGCAAAAATAAACTAATGTGATCTTTTGGCCTTTTTTTCTACAACGCTAAAAATTAAAACTACTCTATTTGCACTTCTGCCCACAAACACAGGAAACACTGTTATGTTTACTTAGGAACTCATTTTTACTTTTTGTTTTTAGTTCCTTATATTGACCAATTGATTATGAATATATATATATAGTCAGTTTGATTCCAGGTCACGAGTGAAAGAAAGTTCGTAAACGCTGGAACAGAACATTTCGGGCAGTGATAAATGCAGATTCAGTTCTCAGTACAATTCTTTTCTCAGAATTAAAGATAAAAATATTGATGCAGTTATAACCAAATCATTAACGTATGGACAAGTCTAATCCTTAACAGTTTTTATACAGGCAAAGAATCCTCCTTAAAAATGAATTTCCTCATAAAAAGAATGGCAGTCCCTTAACCATACTTTTTCATGAGCTCTATTTACATAAAACATATCCCCAGTACAACACTGGCATCATGGTTCATTCCATAAAGAGTAAATTTGGCCAAAGCATATTAAAATATCTGTAGATAATGTCATAATACTGCAAACACATGGATTTTAGTACTTTTAAAAGTGTAAGAAGAGCCTCAGTTATACTAACAACAGAAAAAACAAATACTAAGAATTGTGCAACATTTAATAAATGTTAACTAAAAATGGCACCATGTTAAAAAGAACTACCAAGACCTCAAATGGGAAAATAAAATTCTATACCAGATTGTGAGGTTTATTACAGAAATTTAGAAGTGGAGGAAAAAGTCAGTGAAAGCTATTTCTCCTTGTCTCCTATTAAAAATTATTTAATTTTTTGTATTTCAGAAAAATTTTCAGAATTTCAAAATTTATGCTCTCATAGAAAAACTGAAGAAACTCAGAAAAATACAAATAATAAGGGATTTTAGCTTGTGAACATAAGCTTGGCCAAGTATTATCTGATTCAAAATATTAAACTGAGCAAAACTATTATATGCACTTTGTATTTAACTCTCAATGAAGTCTTAGTAGAGATAAATATTAGACAGAAATGCATTTGGTAAAAGATTGGGGAAGATATGTCTCCATATACAGGTGAATTTTTCATCTTAAATTTCCTTTAGAAAACACAGATTCAGTATTTCATAGTATGTACTTCAGACTTTTAAAGTTAAAAAATCAGCAGATGATTAGTAATATTTTTATATCATTTTCACTTTAAAGACTAATTCTGTATGAAAATTCATGATAGTAGTCAACATTTTTGGGAGCAGACTTAAAAACAATGCTGACACAATTTTGTAATACTGATTTATTCTTACAGGGTGGCTGTAGAATAGTGTAAAATGTCGTGCTAGTAAAGATCTACTCTAAAAACTCAGCCCTCCTTTAGTAACTCTTATTTTGGTTCAGAAACCAAATGCAACCATCTGTTCCATTATTTATGTAACTTGAAACCGAGCCTAATTCTTCATTCCTAGAATTTGTTCATTGCTTTGGGTTATCAGGCATTAGAATGATCACCTACTTTCCCCCCCCTCCAAATTATCTTCAGATATAACTTCCTAATATTTTCTTTGCTAGTACTGAATATTTTAAAGACATTCAGAATCTCAACAAATCACACTTGCTTATCTTCTGCTTATAGCTCAAACAAAACTCAAATATTAAGATAAAAAATTAGTTCAAGAAATTCATGCTGTTGCAAGGTTAATGAAGTTTCCTAAAATACATCGTTCTTTAAAAAGGGGCTTTAGATCATTACTTTTGGAAAAAGAGAAAAGATTTGATGCTGGAATAATATATAGTAGCAGCTTATTTTGAAACCAAGGTTCACATAGTCAAGCGTGATTTGAAGCAGCTTCTGTGTAACAAACCGTTATAGTAGCAATGACGATTTGTTTTGCATTGACAGAGCACACATATATTTTCAAATTAAGAAATCCTAATTGGTATCCTAGTTTTAGAGGCAACTAGTTGTCTTTAAATGTTCTAAAAACACATGTATATATGAGGTATATGCATGTATTTTATATACAAAGATACATGAAGAGATTATTCATGTACATATATGTATATAAAATATGAACTTTTTTTTTAGTAGTGTTTATAATGAGCAGTATTCCTGCAGCTAAATCTGTACAAATTGACTTCTGAGAAACCAACCACAGTATCAATTCTGCTTGATGAGAAATCTGTTCCTGAGGAATAAGTCATGTACTTCTGAAGATACTCTTGGGCCTATGGCAGATTAGTGGGCCGGCACCAGCACCTAAGTGAATCCTAAGGAACTGCTTGTTCACGAGAATCTGGCCCATCTTCACTTTAAGGGTTTAAATTATTTAGCTCACTTCAAAGGTCTCTCTTGATAGTCCCTGCTAATATTTACAGGTGAAACAGGTCTTCACAATGAAGGAGGGTATGGAATGAAACCTGGTAGTGTGGTCTCTCTCAGTAACGAGCGTTTCTCCTATTTTTTCTCTCTTTCTTCCTTTCTTTTTCCCCCAATTATAAATGCAGTACCACTGGCTTATGAACTAGTGGAGAACTTGCCAGCTTTCCTGGATGGTTCGTACGGCACTCTGAGAATGCTGGGCGTCTCCTCCATCACCCTTACGAGGAGGTTGTCGATGTAGTCCTCCAGCTCCCGGATGTGAGAGTCTTTCCTCCTAAGGAGCTCTTTGTGTTTTACCAGCTCCTGCAGTACCTCCTCGTAGGTGAGACTACGATAGCCTGCAGTGGCATCAAAAGGGTTGCTGTCCTAGAGTAGGATAAAGACGGTTACTTTAATAGACAGCACATCAGGGGCAAATTATGAGTTATTCTGAAGTTCAACTGTTTCAAACCTTCGTCAAACTCTTCTCTATCCTTGGCTAGAACCAGTGTGACAGTTCACAGAATGGCTAGCCAGTTCTGAGGAAAGGACTAAAGCAGATACACCAAAGCCTTGATTACAACTCTAAATTCTTAAATATAAGAAACTGACCACGTAATTTAAGATTAAGTTAAGAGATAAAATGCTCAATAATAAACATAATTAAAAGAGACAAAATCAAAAGATCTGTAAGAATTAACTTTAGGAAATATAAGAAGCTATTGAAAACTATACATTTGGATATTAGTTTAGTCCTCATGGAATTGCTTCCGCTGAACTGTAGTTTAATGTTATGCCTTTGCCTTTTTATTGAAGATGGTTATAAGAAACAGCAATATCAACTCTGCTTCTCCAGTTTGCTATGAAATGTTGATGGCATTCAGAACTAAATCCATGAGCATCCTTTATAAGAAGCTCCATGGGAGTAACTACTGTTTTAACTTATAGGCAAATAGAACCTTTTCTCCTCTGAGTAACTAGTCTATTTTCTCCTCCTAGTACTAATACCTATACAATTTATTTTATTTCCCTTTTTGCCTTGGTTGTCAGGAAACTCAAGAGGAGTTCAACTACAGTCATGCTAACACTTAAGATTAGTATATCTGCATTCTCTCCCATTTCACTTACTTTATTTTGTTTAACCTCATTCTATTGGTGAAAATTCTCTTAACACAAAGGTACAAACATAAACCAAAAAAAAGGCATTGATTCAATTCATTTTTATTACAAAGCATCCTAATATTAAAAGAAAAATATTTCTCAGAAATTTAATCAAAAAGGCACTGTAACATCATCTATTTAAAGTGCATATTTAGATGTTTCATTATCTAAAATATAATGCCAAAATATAAAGTAGCAATCTTTATGCCTTCTTATACATAGTTCTATCACTACATTCAACAACTTAAAATGGTTTTCATCACTTTCTTTTCAAACATTTCCATTTGGCTTTAAAGAAAATAAATTAAAATACTGAGGAAATTGGCCTTGCTCTTAAGGACTAATAGTATCTAATCTATTCAGTGGAGGACGGAGAACGAGGACTGGTGAACGTAGAAAGGTCTTTTTTTTCCTTTTTTGTCATAAGAATAAATTTGTCTGTATTCATTTTCAGGATCTATTTTAATTTGCTATGCATCCAGGAGTTTTCATCAGTAAAGCCAAAGTGTAACTTTTTGTCCCCTCCTTGCCAGGCCCCATGACTTTGCTGCACCAGAGAAACAAGCTAGAACACAGATACCAATTTGATGCTTGTGTTACCCAAGCACACTCCCTTCTCTAGGATAAAGGCAAAACAATATTCCTGGCTGAAAACTTCTCCAATCCATAGAATCTCTCAGGTTTTGCAGAGAAGATATAGCTTGCACTAGGCCTTCAAAGATTTTGCCAGGCAGAAATGCGTAATGGGCACCTCAAGCAGTGGCTCTGCTTGTTCAAAGGAGGAAGCAAGGTTCAAGGCACAGTGGCTAATAAAGGTGATCAGTGGAGCACGGCTGGGAAGTAAGGTTCAGGACAGGGCACAGAGAGAGAGGCTGAAACAGTGGGTTCCAAACAGACCATCAAGGATGTCTGATGCTATCACACTTAGTGCTATGGGAAACAGAAAGCCCATTGAAGGTTTCTAAACAGAGGAAAGATGATTAAAGCTAAGTTTTAGGAAAATGGCAGCAGTGGGTAAGATCATTTAGAGGGACCGCGATTAGTTACAAAGCTATTTAAATAGTAAAGACAAAAGTTAGGAGGAGCCTCTACTAGATTAACAGAATAGAGAGGATGCTAAAAGGAAGTTTAAACATGACTCATTTTACCATTAGAAACTGGGTATAGATACAACTTTATGAATTAGATTACCTTTGTCCCCCAAAACATTTCAGAATATTGTTTTACGACAACTAAAGGACAATTCTGGAGATACGTGTTGGTTTACTTTTTATTCTCTTCTCTTTCAGATCAATTAACTTTTTGTTAGAATAAGTATACACACATATTTACTAGTTTAATTGGTCATAAGTAGTCTAGAGATACAAAACTTAGATTTTCCTAAACACATTCCTACTGACATTTATTATACGCAGCAGGTTTCTATAGAAAAGATAAGCCAAACCATAGAGCTAAGTATATTTTAAACATTAATTAAAAATAAGCTAAAATTTCTTACTTTAACCTAAGTAATTCTGCACAAATTTGAGACTGAAACCCACCTAAGTCTCACTTTCCTTCTCTGATAAATGAGATGTTCTCTAAGGTCCCTTTCAACTCTAACATTTCCTGGTCTGCAAAGAGGTTTTTCAGAACTGCATTCTAAAAAAGTGATTATGTCCAACTAATGTGATTTAATTTTTCTAATACAGTATTTACTGAAAAATAGCAGTTCTTGTGAGAACTGCAGGGATTAATGAAATTAAACTAAATGGGATTCATTACCAATTGACTGTTTTACCTTTTTTCTTAATTTAACATAACAAGAGCATCAGACTGGGCCTCTCTTAAGCAAATTATACATATATGAACTGATTTCTCCAAACTAATTAAGTGATAATATGCAGTTAGAAAATCATTTATATTGTTACATTTAACACTATACCAGTGCTAGCAGAGAATGTAGTTAAAATAATTTTTTAACATTTCTCTACAGACAATGAGGATGAAAGACATGTCAAAAAATTCTTATTTTGATATAAGGAGTTTAAATTAATGCCATGATACAAATCAATCTAAAATTTAATCTCTCAAAATAATCAATTATTATCCCACAATATTGTTCAACACTTAAGATATAAGCCATAATCTAGAATATACAAATCCATTATTTGGCTTATTTTTCCCCCTCACAACCATCTAATACTTATGGATAAGCAGATTTCTTGGAAATACAGTTCTGACCTTTTCAATAAATTTTCCATTTGTCCTTTTATGTGAAAAATTTACCCCAAATTTCTGCATCAAGTTTTTATGCAAAAAAACATCTTAGAAACACATGTACTATAAACTATATTCTGGAAAAGAATATAAAATAATTAAAAACAGTTTTATGCTTAGTTCCACATTTTATCCCATATTTGAAAATCATGTAAACCTTCTAATTTTAGGCATAAGATTCTTAAATGGACTAATATACTCAATAAATACATCTATCCTTCTGTTTGTTGATATAATTCCAAATAAAATAAAGATTAATATTAACTAAATACAGTAGGAAATTAAAATATTTTCTGGTTACAAAAATTATTTTGCTTAAAGAGGAAAACTCTCAGGCAAATATAAAAATGAATTATTTTTTCAGAAGATACTTTTAATACTATTCTTAGAAAAACTAAAATTGAGAAATCTCCAAACTGGTAAAGACTCAAATAACCTAACATGGGACTCCTAAGTACTCAATAGTTTTTCCTCTAGCACTCCATATAGATGGCACATATGTTTTTAAGATGTCTTCTTATATTGAAATTTAATGTAAATTTTTCTTCTCTCTTCCCGTTTCATAACCAATCCTTTTTCATTCCTACCCAAACTCTGTTAAAAATTTCCATATGCAGATATAAGAAAATAAGAGTTGGGTGAGTGAAGAGAATTATTACATTAAGTTGTCTAACTGGAATTTTAAATAACAGTTGTGCAAAATACTTTGAGAATTACTAGTGATCTATTTTTACTTTACTCACAGTCTAGCCTTTTAAACTAGGAAATGTATATTTTTTACAATATTTAAATTTCAACAAAAGCAAATTATCAAGACTCAAAATAACTGAAGATTTAAAGAAAGGTTGTCCTGGTAACCAAATATTGGTGGGGTACTAACTGACATCCAAGGCAACTAGAGGAGAGAGAGAGAGATAAGATGAAGGCTTGGCATTCTCTGATCATCTCATTATTGTTCTAATGAGGAACTTTGCTCTGGGAATATCATCTCAGCTACTTTCACATCTTTTGTGCTACTCCCTTCATCTCCCTTTCAGTTCTTAATTAGGCCTTAAAGAGCTCACACTGCCCTTTCAACTGGCTACTGCTCCTGTTTAAACACTGCTTTCACAGACAGGTGTTGGCACTAGCATATAAGACATACAAACTTAATTACAAAATACTATGTCCAGAAGGGAAAAAAATATAACTTGGTGGACAGCTATTATTAAAGAACGTAAGGTAAATTACTTCAAACATCTTATAATCTTCAACATAAAACTTGTTCAAATACTTTTTTTCTATAACGATCAGTATGAGGATGAGCTTTCTCCTCTTAATTGTATCTTGCAGTAAATTAACAACACCTAGTAATCCTTTAACTGTCATTTAGAATAGTTAGTATTCCAGAGAAAAATAATCACACATCAAGGATTCTTTTATCACCTTTAAATCCCTGAACTAAAACAATTTTCACATTTTATTTCTTTAAAGAATTCTAAGGATGCTTTTACAGCAATAAATTACAAGATTTGGAAAAGTACATTTACAAGCACATAGAAATTGTAATTAAGGTTACTTAATAAACAATAGCTGCACATTAAATCGATTTTTTGATGTCGCATTTTGTTTGAGATTAAGTAACCGCCTGATAGAATTCATTTTACTATCTGATCAAAGGCTGACTCCATATATTCTGACGTTTCTCGCCAGTCTGCCATAATATAAAGACTTGAGTATTTATGAAACATCAAAACGTACACATCATGTACATTAAAACAGCAAAAACACAGTACAAAGTCCTCTGCCTCTATAGTGTTTTCTACCATTTTAAAGACAAATGACTGCATTTAGAATGGTTTACACAACACCATGGTTTCTTAGCCTATCGCACCATAGAAGATTGTGATATGCTATTGCTTCGAAAAATTATTACACATCTGGATCACACACATTAAGGACAGATGGTTCAAACAGCAACCACCAGCCTCTTGGAATAAAGGCTCTATTTCTGTTATTCAGTGAGAATTTAGTTTCCTACCAAGACATGTGCCCATATTTTTGTAAAGCAACTTATTCTCTCTAGGCTTAGTATAGTATTTAGAATAGACTGAAGATGTACCGGACCTCGGAACAGAGGTCGAAAACTGGACTTCAAATAACAATGAAATGAAGTTAAGATATCTGAATAATCCTTGCAAAATATGTGAGCTAATTTGGCTGGTCGCTAGGAAGCCTGTTAATATATTTGGTTTTGTTCTGACTTGGAATGTAAGTGTCCTAAAGGATCTTTCACACACACTCCTGGTTAAATGGGTCTCTGGCCAGGAAGCTCTTCCTACTGTTAAATGTTCACAAGCAGGTTTATTCTCCCCTCAACCTGATTTACAACAACAGTAACAAAATGCCAGCTTTCTCCACATGCTCTTATTTCACAACTATAATGTTGACCTGACATACAGCTTTCATATCGATTTTTAAACAGTCTGCAAACAAAACCTGTATATTCTAAATTGGCTTCAATTATAACTATGTTTGCGTACACTTCCATAGATCATACATAAGTCACACCCTATGGTATATTAAAGATAAAGTTTGAATTTTGCTGTTTTTCTTTCTCCCTAAATCATCATACTAAGCTATAATCTGTGGATAACTGAGGGATTCAAGGAGACGGAGGCCTTTTTTAGAAATGTGCCCCAGACAGAAAGACAGCTTGTCGCTTGGTTTTTGGTAATTCTCTAACCCCCTCTGCAACTTACCGGGATTTTCCTGAGGTCTTCATTACTTGTCGGATTCATATGAAAACTGAGCAATAAAAGGCAAACATAAATGTTAAAAGCGTATCATAGTACATGTGGGAGGAAACATAAAAACAGAACATTTTAACCAACACTGCAATAACAATTTCTTAACTCCTATATTACCTGAGTGAGTGAAATTTAATCCAGGATGTAAAAGAAAAACAATATTTACTAAACATTCTAAAGCAGCTACAATTTTAAACTTTGAAGGAAAACCCTTCAGTATTATTAGAACTGAAGAACTGTACCTCTAACATGTACTTTCTAAACATCTTTAAATATAAGCGATTTTACCTAGTAAGATGTTTTATAAAAGTAAATTCTATAATGTTATTATTCATTTTATATACACACACTCACTTACCTTAGGGCTTCTGATATAAAACTATAGAGACTTAAATAAATTTAGGTTGGGAAGACTGTAGACTAAAAGAGTTGAAGCAGTCTTTTAAAACAATTATTTCTATAGCTATTAGAAAAAATAACCTTTAAATGTTATCCTATCAAGGAGAATGAATTCGGAGCTGTGTGAACCATTTCTGTCATTAATGAATTTCTAAGTAGCTGGTCTTCAAAATTTAAATACCCAAATGGACCAAAACAAAATGGATTTCTTGCATGCACAGAGGACGAAAACATCACAGCTGAATGCTATAATCGTTTTCTTCTTTGAAACATGTCCATTAGGAAGGGGACTGGAACCAAAAAGAAGCTAAACTTCAAAGCCATCTGGTGAGTAAATATTTCATCGTTGCTATTCAAGTTTAATTTTTACCCGGCACTTAAGAGTATTAGCCATTAGAACCTCTACAAAGCATTACTGTCCTAGGAACCTTTTTATTCCCCCCCCCCCCCCCCCAAAAAAAAGACTTAACTGTAAAATATATTTTTTCATTATCTGTGCTTTATCAGCCAAATAACTGGAATCCTTTGAAGAAATTCACTTTTAAAACTTTTGACTGTATGCACAAAAAGTCTGGACACTGAAAAGTATCCATTATTACAAGTACATATCCCCAGCTGTAAATCTACAGGGCATGCAGGCATGTACAACCACCTCAAGAGAATTTCTCACATATCCAAGGTTTCATTTGTTATGACTAAGATTTGTAGTACTAGCTTCCAGAACCGGTTGCTGACCTTTTCTACCTAGAACTCCTGTGGATAAATCTGGTATTTCAGTAGAGCTGGGTGACATGGTAGGGAAGATTGAAACATGTTTTAAATACCTACGATGCACCATTTACAGGCCGACTCGGCTGACACATTTTCTCATTCCCTGCACCTCACTGTCTTTACGGTGTTCTGTATGGTCCCAGACTAGAGTCACTGTACTGGCAAAGTCTCAAAAGCCTGACAGAAAAGTGGCTTAAAAGAAAACAAATACAAACCCAAAATACATTATCATGTGGTACCCCTAGGTCTAGAGTGCCGGGGGAGCAGCTGATAACACGCACAGTTCTCAGCCTCCCTGATTCTCAGTCCAAGGAGGTCAACATCAGAGACCAGTGGGACTACTTTCTCTTGCCCTGTGATCTCATAGCATGTTGCTCTCTAATAGGTCAAGAAACGCATTCTGCTGCATCTCTCTCCATCCGACTGTGACATTCTCGAGGACAAACTGATTTTCATTCAGTGTAACGGCACACCTTACTGGTTACAGGCAGAAAAGTGCTTCAGGGCCCTGGAACCAGGTGGTGTGAACTCAAATCCTGGTTCTGCCCTCTACTTACTTGCCTTTGAGTGTGTCTGGGTTCCTTCCTCTGTAAAATGGGGATGGTAACAGGATCTACCATGTAAGACTACCGGGAAGATTAAATGAGTTGAGCACATGTAAAACACTCAGCACAGTGGTTAACAGACAGAACATGTTCAGTAAATTATTTTATTTAATAAACATCTGCATAGCACTTAGAAAGTGCCAGATACTGTGCTAAGCACTTTACCAAAATTAACTCATTTAATCTTCGTAACCCTTAAGGTAGGTATGATCTTCATTTTCAAAAGAAGGAAATGAATCACAGAGAGGTTAGGTAGCTTGTGTGAGGTTGTCCAGTGGATGAGGGTTGGAGGTGACACAGTCCTAGCCCTGTTTTCTGCTCATAGATCTACCTAGTGAGCACAGGCCGCACTGCTGAAGCCCTGAACACACAGGACGCGTGGATTAATCTGATGTTTTGAGTAAGCACACAGGAGAGGTGCCCTTGTAGGGGGAGAGCACCCCTGAGAGTTCAATTCTTAGACCACCCAGAGGAAGGAAACGTTCTATCGCAGCATTAGTCAAGGAAGGTCTACTAAGTCAAAGAAAAAGCAGAACTTAAAATTACATGACGGTTAGGTTCGGCAGGCCAGAGAAAGAGGGCTCTGAAGACACATGCTGTCTGGGGCTGCCGGACAGCGGTGCCACTGCAGGACACAGAGCAGACTGGCACACAGGCAGCGGGATGGGAAGGAGCCCCTGAAGGGTTGTCATGCAGAAGATGAGGCTCTTAAGAGCTGATCCATAGAGCAACAGGCCATTTTTGACAAATTTAATCTTTCATAAATGTTATTTAGATGTTTCATATCTATCCTATCACATCCTTGAAGAATAAACAGTATTATGACTGTATAAATTTCATTATATGTCTCAGGAAGAAATTATTGAACTGAAAAATAGAAACGCTGGTATTATATTAATTGTAATAAGAGTTTTGAAGGAACAGACATTTAGGACAAAAATTTTATCAAAATCACGAACCTAACCATATGTACTATCCAACGTCTTCAGCCTATGGGGCTAAAGTGAAACTCAGTGACAACCTGCGAAGTGTCTGAGAATTCTCAAGAATGGTCACAGCTGTGAGGGAAAGGGGTGTGGAACACGGCGAGCCCCAGCTCTTTGCCATTGTACCTGAGTGTACCTTAAGCTCGCCCACACTCTCCAGCAGCCCAGTGCAGCGATCTGAGGCCAGGGCTCTGGTGCTGGCCATTGTCTGGAATCTAAAGGCAGAACCCCGCCCCTGTGTTCAGCTTTATATTCACAAACTGACGTGTGAAATACATGACCAACTCAGTCATTCACAGCTGCTTTTTTTGATCTGTCCTTAAGTGGGAAAAAAAAAAGTTAACTGAACTGGATGAATTAGCTTGGGGAAAAATGTCTCTTTCGAAGTGTGGCACCAATTTGTGCTATCCTTCTTTTTGGACTGCTTCCTCATGTCAGACAAGATACTGAACAATGTAGTCTGCTCAACTGAGTTGCTGACAGGTTAAGGAAAATGGTGTTTTTAGTCATGTATAAAAATAAACTTAGACATGCTCACACTGAAAAAGTCTACACAAATTTAAACTTCAGAATTCAAAAAAATTAATTTTTGAAATCAGAACTGAGTTTGGTGGCAGCAGAGGATTTTAAAGTAACTTTGAGACTGATAAAAATATTTTTAAATTCGTATTTTAAAAAATAGTTTAAACTAATAAAATGCTTTACCTTAACATTCTGAAGTCTTTAGGTTTAATAAAAGCTTATTTTTTACCTTGTGATCTTTCCAAATTTTAAAGAATTTTTCCTGGTAAACTCTAAATTTTAAAATTAACAGTACTCAAATGTATTTCAAGGAATCATTAGTATCTCTTCACATTAATTTACTTTGAAGTTAGGATAAATACTGAGTAAGTAAATTGGTGAAACTCGAAACTGTCCTTCAATTTCTGCTATGGACTAGTCTTCCATAGATAAGCCAGAAAAGCAAACCAACATTTATAAAGTGATAAAACTGACCACTACAGAAATCACTAAAGCATCTGTCAGTGATCAGAGTTTTCTTCTATGTCCTTCCTTTTCTCTTTTTAAAACTCTTTTTGCTCTCTTTTGGAGCAATACACCTAAGAAAGGGAAGAGACTATTAACAGTGAAAAAGTCCGTCATGACAAAAAAAAAAAAAAAAAAAAAAAAAGCCCACAGAAGAACAAAGATCTATTAAAACTGATTAACTAGCTGCCTTGTCAGTATAAGACAATGCAAACTGTGTAAATTCCTGGCTCTAGGGTTTTAATCTTTCAAGGAGAAGTCACGTAACAACACCTGAAGTTCTTTCCAAGGCATTTAAAAACAACTATTATTACATCTTCCATGATACCTCTTTCCAAGCCCTGTTACTGCTAGAATTATAAAGCTAAGTCCACTTTGGCCTACAACTTGACTCATTTTGTATTTAATAAGTCAATTAAAGTTATTTGCAAAACTCAGGAGGTGTCCTGCTTGTCTGGGAGGTGGGGCAAAGAGAGGAAAGCAGAGTGGAGGAGTAACTTTCTTAAACACCATTCAATTTCTTATGGTGTATAGGAAATAAGTATAACTTTATCACAGAAGAACTTCGGACATTAATTCTTTTCAAAGGAGAGTATCCTACTGATCTTCTTGTTTAGCTGGCAGAGTGGGCTCTGGAGACCTGGCGCTTCACTTTGGTGACAAATGTAGTTGAGGGGGAGGGGCGTAAACTGAGGACTATACCATAATACAAAACCTTTAATGAGTCTGAAAGGAAAAGAAAAATACACCATTTACAGTGAAGCAAGGGCAGAGAGTAATGACACCGGCCTAGCAACGACTGGTATTACTGGACTTTAACCATGAGCTCAGAGACAGCTGGTTTCAAGGAGGCCAACACAATTTCCTGAGGATTCTTCCAGTCAGAATGACTAAGAAAAGTGCAAGACTTAGACAATCTTAAAGAGACAGAACGAAGGCTGAAAAGCAACAGGTACTGAATTTTTTCCTGTTTGCCTCTCCTGCTCCATTCTGCCCCTCCCTGCACCCCAGAAGGCTGATCTCTGGAAAGGGCATCGCCTGGGTCCCCTTGCCCATTGGCTTCCAGTTGTGCTCTGCCACTGGGAGGCACCTGCAAGAGACTGGAGGACAGAAAGAAGGGGAGACAGGGTATTTATTCCAGCCCCATCCTACCAACCTCTTCAGTCCCCCTGCTGCACTGCAGCTTTACCAGTAGCTTCTGTACAGACAGCCACAGCTGTTCCTTCACACCTAAGCATGGCAGTCCCTTCCAGATACTGCTGGTCCCTAGTGCTCTACTATCCCTTCCTTGGTGTCCTAACCCTAGCCACCCCTCTATAAATGATATCTTCACTAAACTTTCTTCAATTACTCATTTTGAGTGTGTCAAAATGTTTCCTGCTAGGACTTTAACTGATACAAGAGTATATAATAAATGCCAAAAACTATTCACTTAATAATTTAAAATAGGAGAGAAAGAAAGGAAGCCAAAGAAAAACTGCACTTTTGAAATGGTATAACTGAAGTGACTGGGATTTGAATAGTACCACTGCACATTTATACACTGCCTTACAATTTATAACACATTTTCACAAATGGAGTTTCTCTCAACTGAGGAACAGTAATCAATAAGGTGGGATGCGATCACTCACAGAAGGATCTCATCCAACTGAAATTCCATCTGATCCATCTCACCTTCCGATTCTCCCACTCCGTCACCCCATCAGACCTGCTCTGTGGACCCCCACTGTCATCCCAATTGTTTCCTAACCTGTTTGTATTTCCTCACCCATCTCACCAGAGCATACTTATGGTCCGTTACCCCTCAGATGTTCCACCACTTTTATTTTGCCAATCTCTAATCCCTCCCAGGTCCCTCACAAGTAACTCCTGCTGTCTTCGTTACTTCACTGCCTCACCTTCTATAACCTGAAACACATCCCCCCGTCACCGATACACATGGCCAACAAATGATTTTTACTTAAGGTAACAGCCTCATTCTCTTTAACCTCTCAGCTCCCTTTGATGACTGTTCTTTCTGAGACTCTCCCCCTCTGTGATAAGTGGTGGCCTAAATTTTCTCCTATGTTTCTGATTACGTGTCTTCTTCCCCGTTTCACCCTAGGTGGGAAACACTATTTCTTTTTTTTTTTTTTTTTTTTTTTTTTGCAGTACGTGGGCCTCTCACTGTTATGGCCTCTCCCGTCGCGGAGCACAGGCTCTGGATGCTCAGGCTCAGCGGCCATGGCTCACGGGCCCAGCCGCTCCACGGCATGTGGGATCCTCCCGGACCGGGGCACGAACCCGTGTTCCCTGCATCGGCAGGCAGACTCTCAACCACTGCGCCACCAGGGAAGCCCCAACACTAGCTATTTCTTAACGTTCTGTTTTCAAACCTCTTTTTCCACTCTAGCTTGGAAATCACTACTTCAACTGCCACCATTATATGGACGGATGATTGCTAAATCTTTGATCTTCAACCACAATCACTTTATCCTTTGCAATACCGCCTTTACAAATGTCTGTTTAGTCTCAGACTGGATATCTTACCTGCACTTAACTTATCTCAAAGTTCTCCCAAACCAATCATCATCTTGACTTTTCTATCAGTTCTGTTTCTTCCTTCTGGTACAACCAGTCTCCTGGTCACCAAAGGTGAAGCCTCAGAGGCACCCCTGAGTCCAGCCTCCAGCCTGTATGCCTCATCAGTAAGCTGCCAGATTCTCCCCATTCAGCTTCTGGACATGGATCTCTCTTTGTTTCCTCACTACTCATTTTCACAGCTACCTTTCTGCTCACAAAACCACATGACCACCTAGACTGTAACAGCCCAGACTGCTGTAATAGCCTCCTCTCAGTCTCTGTCACTCCTCCTTTGTCCCATCCAGCCTATGCAACATGGCTGGGTAGGACATTCTAAAGCTAAAGTCTAACCTCATTATTCTTCTGTCAATAAACTTCTGGGGCTTCCCTGGTGGTGCAGTGGTTGAGAGTCTGCCTGCCGATGCAGGGAACACGGGTTCGTGCCCCGGTCCGGGAGGATCCCACATGCCGCGGAGCGGCTGGGCCCGTGAGCCATGGCCGCTGAGCCTGCGCGTCCGGAGCCTGTGCTCCGCAACGGGAGAGGCCACAACAGTGAGAGGCCCGCGTACTGCAAAAAAAAAAAAAAAAAAACTTCTGGCCTCCACCTTCCTCTGGAACAATAACAAAATTTCTTGGCCTGGCTTTCAAAGCCTATTGGGCTTGACTATATTTATCTTTCCAAACCTACTGCCCACCACCCAGTACCCAGGTACAACCTATTAAATTGCTCTAAATTTCATATTTTATTTTTAATCAAGAAATAGACATTTCACCACCTATTTCAAAGAATTAGGATTAAAAGAGAGTTAAAATGGAATGTTTTGTATGACGAAGTGCTATTGCAATTTCAGATATATGAACCTAAATACAGACCTTACATAAAAATCAGCTCAAAATTGATCACAGACCCAAACGTAAAGCACAAAACTATAAAACTCCTAGAAGATAACACAGAGAAAATGTAGATGATCTTGGGTATGGTAGTAATTTTTTAGATACAACACCAAAGGCAGGATCCACGAAACAAAGAATTTATAAGCTGGACTTCATTAAAATTAAAAATTTCTGCTGTGCAAAAAACACTGTTAAATAGAATGAAAAGACTGGGAGAAGATATATGAAAAAGACATAGCTGATAAAGGACTGTTACCCAAAATATACAAAGAACTCTTAAAAGTAAACAATAAGAAAAAAAAAATCCAATTTAAAAATGGGCCAAAGATCCCAACAGATACAAAGTATACAGATGGTAATAGGCATAAAAAGGTGTTCCACATCATATGATATCCAGGAAAAGCAAATTAAAACGAGATACCACCACACACCTACTGCCATGGCCAAAATCCGCAACACTGACACCACCTAATGCTGACAAAGATATGGAGCAACAGGAACTTGTACCATAAGATCCAGCCATTGCACTCCATGGTATTTACCCAAAGGAGTTGAAATGTATGTCCACACAAAAACCTACACACAAATGTTTATAGAAGCTTTATTCATAACTGCCCAAACTTGCAAGCACCCAAGATGTCCTTCAGCAGGTAAATGGATAAATTAGTACATCCAGACAATGGAATATTATCCAGTGCTTAAAAAAAGAATGAACTCTCAAACCATGAAAAGACATGGAGGAACCTTAAATGCATATTACTTAGTGAAAGAAGCCAATCTGAAAAGGCTACAGACTGTATGATTCCAACTATATGACATTCTGGAAAAGGCAAAAACTATGGAGGCAGTAAAAACATCAGCAGTTTCCAAGGGCTTGGGGGGAGGCACCAGTCAATAGGCAGAGCACAAAAGATTTTTAGGGCAGTAGAAATACTCTGTATGATACTATAAAGATGAACGCACACCATTATATTAATACATTTGTCAAAAGCCACAGAATATACCACATCAAGAATGAACCCTAATGTAAAATATGGACTATGTATAATTATGACTTGTCAACGTAGGTCCATCAATTTTAGCAAATGTACCACTCTCTTGGGGAATGTTGCTAATGGGAGAGGCTATGTGTGCGCAGGTAAGATGTATATAGGAAATCTCATGCCTTCCGCTCAATTCTGCTGTGATTTCAAACTGCTCTAAAAATGAAATTTTTTTTAAGTTTGCATTTTGGGTATCTATCCTAATCCCTGGCCTCCCCACCTCTTTCTACTACAAACTGCTTAAAGGAAGGAATGATATCTCAATCTTTTCAGCCCTAGCATCTGACATAGTACCTAGGGTATGGCAGATGCTTAACAAATGTATGCTGAATAAATTAACAGCCAGTGCTTAATAAAAACTGGGCTAATAGTTGACTGAGTAAATCAATAGTAGGTCAATACAGGTTTCGACAACAAGGTATCCCAAAGAGCAGAGGATATCGTTTTTCTGAATAACAAAGATCACTTTTATCTAGACCTGAGCATATTAATGGAATATTTTTCCATTCTTTTTAAGACAGAAAGAATTACTCTGATACTTAAAACTGCCAATATGAATTGAAATAAGTTTCAAATTGGTGACTTCTAATATAATCCATTCAACTAGCCAGTTTATCCAGTTTACCAACCAGGTCTACCAGTTTAGGTATTTGACCACAATACAGATTCAACTGAAAATTTTCTGGTAAATCCTGAGAACATTTAGTCCATAGAGGTTCAATGTTAAAGGAGTTTAAATAAATGTTCTTAATGATTCCTTTTATAAAAGCCCTAAAAAATGAAGTGTCCAAAGAGAGATTCCACTAGTAAACTCAACCTTTAGCACATTTCAATCATGTCTAACACATGCAAATAGGGCTTAAGAGCCACAGTGCAACTCAATACTGCTTTTTTCCTTTTTTTTTTTTTGGGGGGGGGGGAGTGAGTACCAAATCAAATTAATGCTATTAGAGATTAAAATACTCCATTATCTCTCTTGGGACTGGGCATGCACACTAATACCACGATGGCAAAACAGAACCTTATTTGTAAATGTCTATGGGGATTAACAGTAATTTACTTATTATTACTCTCACAGGATATTTTTTATGAGATCTCGTAGGCAAGACAATTAGGAAATTGTGGTCAGTGACACCAAAGATCATGGACAGCAAATTCAGACCTAACTGGTTTTCCATCATGAAATGGTAATGACAATACTGTTGAAGAGTCCTAAAACTTGAAGACTGAAAGATATCCATGAAATTAAGCCATGTTTCAATCAAGAATATCACATTCAATCAAGTTTAACTTACTATTTTCTCCTGGTGAAGAAAAGAAATGATTATTTAAAATACAGTCAATCAAACAATTCACAAATTTCCAAACATAATCTCTATGAATTCCCAAAATTCTCTATTTCTTTACAACTAAGCTTCTCAAACTTTGTTCTCTTTAGTACCCCTGATCCATGAGAATAAATCTGACAACAAGCATAAAATTGCCTCGACATCTCAAATTTAACTTAAAAATTCAGGTAGATTTTTACGTTTTACTCCCTATCATAATTGTGCTTCTCTTAACAGAAAAAGAAGCTTTTCTCCTTAAATCTTTAGGAAACTTGTCACTCTGGGAAATTGTGATTAACCTGTTGCTCTGAGTAGACCCCGGTCCACTGCCTGCCATATATCCACTAGAGTCTATCTGAGGGTACAGGGGAGTGGAAAGCAAGTTCTGTTTACTTTGGAAGCCAAACAGTGAAACTGGACAGAAGCGATGAGAACAAAGCACCAGGGCCCTTGACAGGGCCTGACGGAGCACAGGTTCTGTCTGCGATCAAGGCCAACCCAGCATCCCTGATCAGCCTTTTCCTATGAGGAGAGGTTGAGGACAACCTGGGCAGAAGTAACTCTTTCAGGAAGGTGGAGGGCGAAGCAAGTTGGCTCACAACACCCTTGGCCAAAAGTACCACAAGCTGGCTCTGTACCCAGGACGAAGCCAAGTTCTGGAAAAGAAGCCTTGGTGCCCTCTGGTCACCAGGAAGGCCTCCAATGTTCAAGAACACCCTGCAATGAGGCCCCTGGCCAGAAAGCAACTGCTTCCTTAACCTGTCATCTCTGCAGACCCTTCAAGGAGAGGCACTCAAGGCAGCCAGACTTCCTGGGGACCCTCCATTTGGTGACACAAACCCCAAACTCCTGTGTATCCTCCTTGGAAGCAGAGCTGCTGGGGTGACTGGGGGATTTCTGGCCATGCTACACCCTAGGCTGAAAAGCCCAGCCTCAAAACATTCTTGGCAAGTAAGAGCTGGTTTCACAGGACTACGAAATTAATAAAATTTTGCTAGAAAAGAATTTACTGTTTTGTGTTAAGATACGCTCTCCAGCCCCCTCCCCAAAATAGATAAGTATAATGATTTTACTGGAAATTATACTATCTCTCAGAACGCTGAGCTCGGAGACTACTCGAGTCGAATCTTAAACTTTTGCTTAAAAAACAAAGACAGGGGCTTCCCTGGTGGCGCAGTGGTTGAGACTCCACCTGCCGATGCAGGGAACACGGGTTCATGCCCCGGTCCGGGAGGATCCCACATGCCGCGGAGCGGCTGGGCCCGTGAGCCATGGCCGCTGAGCCTGCGCGTCCGGAGCCTGTGCTCCGCAACGGGAGAGGCCACAACAGCGAGAGGCCCGCGTACCGCAAAAACAAAAACAAAAAAAAACAAAGACAAAAGAGTGTACTTTCACTGACAAAGAAATGAAAGAGCCGACTTCTAAACCTTGGTTAGAAGGGATATACTACTACCTGTGTGAACTTCCTAAGGCAGGGACCCTCTTCCCAAAGGGGTCTCTGAGGAGTTGTTTTTTTTTTTTTTTTTGCAAAACGCGGGCCTCTCCCTGTTTGGGCCTTCTCCC
>NW_006797481.1:3764886-3774462 GCF_000442215.2 Lipotes vexillifer | reverse complement strand
CGAACCCGTGTCCCCTGCATCGGCAGGCGCACTCTCAACCACTGCGCCACCAGGGAAGCCCTCTGAGGAGTTTTTGATAAGCGGCATTTATCTTTCTTGCTATGATAGTTTTGAACAATTTAATTTGAACTCAGTCATGTGAGTTTATGAAAACATCATCATCCTTTAAGGTAAAGCCACAGCTTAGATATTTACCCTGCACTGTCCTTATTAGTGCTATGCGATAATTTCTGGACACAGGATTTTATAGCAATACTGATTACAATACCTTTGCCTTGAAAGTCATAAAATAAATTTTCTACTTAATACAGGGAATACTTTTACTTAATTTCAATGTGGTTTAGTTTATTTCATCAAAGACTATTACTGAACATACATCTTGAAAAAAACTTTTATCGAGTTTATTGTTTTCTACCAAATGTATGTCCTTTATCAGTCAGTGAAAAACATGAGCTCTTAAGTTCTTTTATTTACGGTTTTTAAAGTTGAGAATATATTGTTACTTGTAAATAATTTCATTTAACTTATTTAAACCAATTGTTACAGATTCTGTAGATGCTTTGTAATAAGATCATAGCAAGAGCTACCATTTCCGGTTTACCATGTGGCAAACCTACCTTCAGCACTTTATGTGCCTTACATCATTTAATCTCTTCCACAACACACCAAGGTTGTTATTCCATTTTACAATGAGGCTTAGGAAGGCTAAGTAAGGTCATATAGCTATTCCAAAGACTCAAATCCAGACCCGAGTCCTAAACCTGAATTCTTAAACCTATCCTATACTCGCTTTAGGATATTCTAGTATTACTGTATTTAGATATTCTATTACTATATTTATACTTTCATGTAACACTGAAAAATCCTCAGGTAGAAGTCGTTAATCAAATATACCTTCTGAATCAAATATTAAATTATGTTTGGTATGATTTCCATTTTAAATTTATTTGGGGCATTTAATTTCTTTTAAAGTGAAAAAATCTACGTGAAACAATATACTGTACACCTCAAGTAAACAAAATATGTGATTAACCTGAATACCCCCATTCCCACACCAGGCTCCATAACAAAGAGGTTGTTATACTTAATGCAGAGCTGCTGCAGGGCACTCACTAATTGGCTCCTGGTAGCCTAAAGTAACAAACATACTTCCTCAGGAACCTACCAGGCAGGGAATGACAGACAAAGACTATGGTTCCAACTAGAAAAGCAATGGTAAAATTACTAAGTAGTTAGCAGACAACTAATGATATAATAGTACACAGTCACAATTTATAAAACATTCCTTCCAAAGGCATCTCATAATTTTTAAAATAAACTTTCTTGCTATTTACTAAAACAATTGTCTATCTACTCATTCCCCAACGTAAAAAATCATGTTCAATGGTCAGGAACAAAAGTTCAAAGGCCTCTTCCTTGAAGAAGCATTTCCTAGTTTCTAGCAAGCTGTTCCTCTCCCTTCCCGCAGCAAATGCTGTGTTCAACACAGTTCACTCTGCCTGGATTACAGGTCACTGCTTACACATCCCTCTCCCTAGTTTATGAGGCTACTAGTAACCTATGAATCTTATCTTCAACCCATCCAACCCCTAGCCTTAGTAGAGTTTTACAGACATGTTTGTGAAAATAATTTTAAAAATTGGCAATTTGAATTAAGTTTTGTCCTTAAGTGGTATTAGCACTTTTGTCAGAAAGATATGTAAGCTTAAAATAAATATATAAAATACTTAAAACATTTTTACTTGATGTATAACATATTCAAAATAGTTACATAATACTGTAGTTTAATATTTATATTAATCTTACACATTTACATTATAATTATCTGTCATATAATAATACTGAATTATATTTAACACATCAAATAATCAGGTAACACTACCACCATATATTAAATATATAGAAGCAGCACCCGTATTTTAAAAATTAAAGCTTTATTGCTATGAAAAAAGGTAACCACAGGTGATATGGTCACAGTAGTCCAAAAGGAAATGTTCTAAACATAGAAGCAGGAGGCCTGGAAAAGTGGTATACAGAAGTAAGGGAAAAGTATAAAAGAAAGAAGTTATTCTCTTAGTGAGAAGCTAACAAAAGGGGGCAAGGTTTGGTAAAGCCAAAAGCCACTGGAGAGAAATACATGGAGTAATTACAGTGTTAAGGTGAACACATTTTAAATGCATTAAGTCCACAAGCAGTTACAGAACACATTCTTGTGTTCAAAGAAGCCAAAATATTTTCCAGCTTTCAACAACAAATTCTCAAGAACTGTTATTATGTTGATACTAACTTGCTTGTCTCGCATAACTCAAAACACATAATTCCTATTCTCTAAAAACAAAATTCTAAAATAAACAAGACAGCACCTCATTAAAAACACAAAAAAACATAACCCTCTCCATCAAGACTGAAACGCCAAGTTTGATTCAAGACTACAGACCTGACATTGCTGTAATACAGTTTTTACAGTACTGTGATTCATCAAATTGAAGACACATCATTGGAATAATCCTCCTTGTTTTTTCTCCTTTACTAGCCCCCCACCATCCCTCCCCTACACACACACACACACACACACACACACACACGCAGAATGGTTAAATCCCATCTATATTAGCCCAGAAATGTATCTCAGAGAGGTTCCCTTCTTCTCCATCCTTACTGTCAAGTGACCTCCATCAACTCTCACCTCAACAATCACGGTAACTTCCCAACTTGTTCTCTTGCCCCAAAGCCTCCTCCCTGTTCCCACTCCTGGCCCCAGCAGACCCCCCCACCATGCTACAGAGTTATCTATTACTCTGATCATATCACAACCCAACTGAAAAGTCTTTCATAGTACCCCAACGCCTATACAATGTCCAGTCCTGAGCATGGAATTCAGACCTAATATTTACATGACTGCTTTTATGAGCTCTGAGAGCAGGATTTATATCTTAATAACCTCTGCTGTCCTTGTCTATAGCAAGTATTGCTCTACCTTATTAAAGTACTGCTGTTCATCCAAAAATAATAAAAATGAAAATATCATTTGATTGTCAGATCTGAAATTCGGAAAAAGTCATACTGATGGCCTGGAGCAGCCACACGTCGGAAGCAGTGGAATGAATCAGACCTGCAGGGCTTTCTTCATATTCTTAATCTTCAGAGTGTAACATGTTTATAATAAAGGTTTGCTGACTGGGAGTTTTCTGAACCAGAACTCGATTCATACTCCAACAATTTCAAATTTACACTGGAAATGATTAGACCAAGTATCTGAAATTGGGACTCTCGAGTCTCAGACTTAAAGGTACCATAAGATCAAGACTTGAGGGACCTTTGCATATTATGTAAAAAACAAACTGAGGAAGGATAGTCTTCTCTCTGCCCTAGATCCTGACAGTCTTAAACTGGACAAGGAAAGTAGACTGCCAATTTGGAATAGACAATTTTAGCCAAAAGGCCACAGGCAAAAAGTAAAGGGAATAAAAGTCTAAATTTAGAATCACATAATTTATGTCTCTCCAATGTACTGCTCTTAAAATATACATGTTCATTAATGGCAATTAACAAAGCTTATTAATCTACATGCAACAAGCTTCTCTGCTTGTTGATTTTGCAAATAATCCTCTCAAATTCTATCTTAAAGCAAAAAATTTATATATGATTTACAAAAATTAGTGCACTAAGGTCATTGGAATAAAATCTTACTACTCTCCTATCAGAAACTTGAAGAAGACTTACATACTACATCTTGTATTTGACCATAACAACCTGTTCTCTTTAACTATTGGACTCACTATGTGTTATCCTGTGTCCAGCGCCTAAGAGCTCGTTAATTACCTAAACTATATCTCCATAGGTCTTGTTAATTACCCAGTCTCCTGTCTCAGAGGACCTTGTTAATAACTTGTACAGTCTCTCTAAAGAGGTCCTAACAACACATTAAAATTAAAGATGCTTTTCTTTTAGCACCTGTCAAGTGCTGTAAATTGAGAAATTTTCACATCAGTTTATTAGCCTACAGTAGTTTTTGTGGATTTTTTTGGCTTGTTTTCTTCTCTCACAGATTCTCTGTGTATCTCAATCTCTCAGCTCGAAATAATAATAATGATAATAACTTAGCAAAGTCTGTCTTTTTGTTAGAGCTTTTATTGTTTTCAATTTTGAAGTCCATAAATATCAATTTGCATTAGTAAGTTAGCAAAAGGATGGCATGGTTGGTGTCTGCAAATTAACCCATGGGGAGATGTACCAATTAATGAGAACTATTATAATGAGTATTAGGATGACAAAGGGTAAAAAAGTTTCAAGTAGTATCTGGGGAGTTAAGCATAAAAGTTCTAGTTAGTGTTAAGGGAACTAATCACATCGCATATTTCATGCTCCTAGTCATTGTTTCATTAGACACATTCTGTAAATCCCTGGGCACTAATGGATTAATGGCTCCAAAATTCATGTCAAGTTTTTGTTTTCTGTCTCATAAATGAAGCTACAAATTTTCAGCTGTGTAAAAGACTTATAGGCTGCTATGAATAACAGGGAGATTATCTTTAATATTAGACAAATAAGGATAAAAATAAATATTGCTATTAAAGTAAACCTTATGCAGGATAAGATTTATTAAGCCAAAGACTGAGCTTTAAACTTATACAGGAAAAAAAAAAAATGTCCATAAGGAGCATTATAAAAATGAAGGTTTTAAAACTATGAATAGGTCTTTTCTTTAGGATCATCTGTTTACTATAACTTTTTAAAATAAAAATATAAGTCTACAGTAAAGTCTTTTTTATGGACATATTATACAACTTCATAATAATGGTTACATGCTTAAAAGCCTATGGTGATTTTTGATTTGAGAAAATGAGAGACACATTTAAATATACATTCTAGATAACTAATTTTTTTGCAGCTTTTAAGAAAGGTATGGTACAATCATCACCGGAATTGATTAAAGAAAGCAGGGACGGAGGAAGGGAAAAGAGAAGTAGGTTAACCTGATCCGGAAAGGAAAAGGCATACTATCATGCAAAATTATAAAATATTAGTGATAAATATGAGATTGTCATCTCAGACACTATTTATGTACTGCCCTAAAAATTACCTCTTTGGCCTAAGTTCAGAGCCAAGAAGTAGACAGGTTCTTCCACAGCAAATACTGCAAAAGGAAATATATGCATACATGCTCTAATAAAATCAATGATACTAGGCATGTTATTATACAACATACCATTAAGTTCTCGTAGCGCAACTAAGAGTGTGCTACATGGTATATTCACAACTACAACAAGGCAGAAAATAATGAAGGGAAAGTGTGTTCTTTGTGCAGGTCATAAATAGAAGGATGTTCCCAAAACAAAATTCTCTGGTAAAAATATCTCCCGTAAGGTCTTGCTCTCTGATGAGCTACCTCTAACATCAAACAACATTAGCTCATCCTACAGAGTATGCTTATATTACTGACAGTATTTTTTTAAATTTCAGAATAAGACATACACCACAAATTTTCTCCTTATATTAATGAACTCCCTTAATTAACCAGGAGGTATTCTTCAGTCCTAAACTGGAACCTCAGAAGAATATACCTCACAAATGCAGTCTCTTCAATTTATTATAGGCAGCATACAAACACAAGCATATTTTTAAAATGTTGTTCATCACTACTGATGCCTTGGTGTTACCTGAATCCTGAAAAACCACCCATCCACAGATGCCATAAATATTTACCGCTCAGACATTTCCGCCTGGTCTTCAGTGCCTAAGTAAATTCAGATGTTTCTTAGCCATTCAACCAAATCCATACTCTTCTCCACACCCCCGTTTTAGTCAAGCCCATCTCCTCACTAATCCCTTTACTTAGTTAGGGCCCTGTAGACAAAGCTAATATGACTAAACTGTCCATTCAACTATGGCTTTACCAGCACAACTCCTGATTCCTATTCATAAATAAGTACTTACTGAACTTTTATGAAATAGATGATATAATTTAGATCAACAATTTTTTTTTTCCTTTTTCCTTTTTTTTTTTTTTTTTTTTTGCGATATGTGGGCCTCTCACTGTCGTGGCCTTTCCCGTTGCCAGACGCGCAAGCTCAGCGGCCATGGCTCACGGGCCCAGCCGCTCCGCGGCATGTGGGATCCTCCCAGACCGGGGCACGAACCCGCGTCCCCTGCATCGGCAGGTGGACTCTCAACCACTGCGCCACCAGGGAGGCCCTAGATCAACAATTTTTAAGCCTGAGAATCAGCAGGAAGTTTTTTTTCTTTAAATGCTGACTTTTATTTCAGGGCCTACTCACTGAAGATTCTAGCACTGATGACATGCAGTGATCTAGGTGCTGCAGGCACCCACAAAAGAAGATTCAGCACAACTGTTCAGCAGTTGATACAGGTTAGTTGGGACAACTAAAACTGAGACACAATGAACATCGTACAGCAATTATGTTCTATATCAGCAGAATTCCACAGAAGGGAACACTATGTTATCAATCAAAATAGGATTAAAGAGTTTTCAACATCAAGGATAGCTAGGCTTAGGACACTCAGAGATGAGTGAAGAGTGCATTCCACAGCTGAGCCAAGGAATAGAGTTGGCCAGGCTTATAGGGACCGCAGGGTAGAGAGGTGCAGTAAGGAAATGAACTCACCTGGCACAGAAAGGTGAGGAATTGTAAAAGAAAAGTTGGGTAGTTAAGAAAAGCCTAAAATACAATAATCCTTGAAAATTAGGAACAAGAGTTTGGATTTGGTGTTGCACACCAGTGGTCCTGAAAGGTTTTTGAATTAGGCTTTCTTAAAAAGAACAAGAGGCACCATGGCCTCTGTGTGGTAAATGATAAATAATAATGATGCTAAGTGCTATAATAAATAAATGCAAAAAGCACAGTAACTTAATATTCTGAAAATTTATCATTCAAGACAAGGTTCAACAGTTATTCTTGTTTATCAGGTGGCCTTCCACATGCATTCAGGGACCCAGGTTGTCCCTATCTTATGGCTCTGCCCTTCTTAAAGACCTCCATCCAGCTAGTACAGGGTTCAGCAAACTATCTCTGTAAAAGGTCAAATAATAAATATTTTTGGCTTTGTAGGTCATACAGTCTCTGTCATAACTACTCAACTCTACCATTATAGCACAAAAGCAGCCATAAACAAACGGGCGAACTGCACTCCAAGAAAACCTTATTTGCAAAAACAGGCAGCAAGCCAGATTTGGCAACCTTCAGCCTAGGGTATGGAGGAAGACAGGCAATATGGAGGACTGTATAGAAGGTTTTCATGGGACTAGACCTGAAACTGGTATACAGTCATCCCTTGGTATCTGTGGGGTACTGGTTCTAGGACCCCAGGAGATTACTCAACTCTCTGGATGCTCAAGTCCCTTATATAAAATGCCATAGTATTTGCATGTAACCTGCACACATCCTTCCCATATACTTTAAGTCACCTCTAGATTACTAACAACACCCAATACAATGTAAGTGCTACGTGAATACTGTAAATACAATGTAAATGCTATGTAAGTAGCTGCCAGCATGCAGCAAATTCAAGTTTTACTTTTTGGAACTTTCTAGAATTTTTTCGACCCGAGATTGATTCCACGAATGCAGAACCTGGGGATATGGAGGGCCCACCGTACATCTCTTCCACTAAGTCTTCAATAAGCCAGAACTTGGTCACATGTCCCCACCTAAGTGAACGGTCTAGCTCCATCTCTGTAAAAAAAAAGGGAAATCTGGTTTGGTGAACATACCCACCTATTTCCACTTTCCAGAGGGAAAATAACCCAGTATTAAAGAAGAACTGGTTGTGAACAAATTATTGAAAATGGTATAACAAACATTCAGGAGTACTTGTTTTTGGAAAGTTAATTACTGCTGATGCAAAAAATCATTATTTTACAAATTGTAGGGTTAACCACATAACAAATTAGTCGATACTGATTCTGCTAAACTACCTGTGATTTGTAATTAAAAAGCAAAAGGAACAGCAATTTTAAAATACAAACAACTCAATACCAATAGTAAATTAAGAAAACATTTTCCTGAAAATTACAATCCCAGCTACCCTTTCACATACATGTGTAGTAGGACTCTTACAGCATGCCAAGTGTTAGACAGTGTCCACACTCCTTAGAACTGGCATCCAGGACACACACAATACGGTACACTCACCACACCCAATTCAGTGTCCTCTGGGTCCACAGCTAAACCATGTTTCTTAACTGGCTGCACTCAGGTTGGGACATGACTGAGCGCTGCCTAATGGGACACACGTGGAAGTAATGGGTACCACTGCCAGGCCTGGCACATAAAGACGTCCCACATGTGATCCTCCACTCTCTCTCCCTGCTGCACGGCCTTGGAGGATGGGTGTTAAAGGGTGGCATCACAAGAAGGAAGGAGCCTGGTTCCTGAGCAACTGTGTTGAGCTGAGCAATAGCATGGAACAAAGCAGCCACTTCTTCCAGCCCCGTCTCAGAGAATTCAATTGTGACAACAAGGAAAAATAAACTTTTACTGGAACAAACCAATGAGATCTGAAGTTGTTTATTGCAGCTAATAACCTAACCTAATTAATACAGAGTTCTTAACAAAGTCCAGAAATATGTTAATTAGGATATGAATATTAAATTTTGGTAGTCCCTTAAAACTCACTTAGATTTCTAATCGTGTTTAGTTGTATATAAAAATGCACACACCTGCCTTTATGGATCTGTTGTTGGTGTTAGCAGGTGTCTCAGTGTTATTAGCCCACACTGAGCTGGAAGCAGGAGACTAAGGGAATGAGAGAATGAAAGTAGCATTTTAGGAAATCCATCTGCTATACCGTGTTCATTTATTTAAAAAATGCTTTCCAATACCAGCTACTTCCCATCATGCTGGAGATGAAGGGTTGAAAGATGAATGAAATGCGCACTGCCCTAATGTTGTTCATGGAGGTGAGAGGGAAAAAAAGTGGCTGGTCACATCAGTGAACAATGAGGTGCCCACAGAAAGGAAGATTAGGTAAGAACATGCTGCAGCACAAGGAACAGCTACCTCTTCCTACAAGAGTTAAGAGAGGCTTCAAAGAAGTAGGGGTAGGTAAGAGGAAAGAGACTGAGACTTAGTAACTGCAGGGAAAGGTGTTTCAAAGAGCCCTGCTCTTTGTTGAAGTAACCCAACAAAAAGCCTAACACATTTCCTCTCTCAGTTTTATGTAAGACTATGGGATCTATTCCAAGAACAGAACCAAAATGCAGTAATTTTTGTGATTACGAGGTGATTTCTTCAGGTGGACTTTACTTACAAAGAAATAAAAACTAACTTTCAAGAAAGCGTTCCTTAGTATTTAAAATTTTTTTGGCATAAAGAAAATTCTACGGTTGTAATCATACACATTATTCACCCAGAGGGTAATAATATGGTTCCTGTGTACCTGCAATCATAGCGGAGACAGTTCACTAAAGAACAAAATCCGGTTCCACAGCTACATATTCTACCCTTCACTTTGTTCAGCATTCTCAAAAACATTCGGGCTTCCTCCCTGGTGGCGCAGTGGTTGAGAGTCCGCCTGCCGATGCAGGGGACACGGGGTCGTGCCCTGGTCCAGGAA
>NW_006797481.1:3665082-3764796 GCF_000442215.2 Lipotes vexillifer | reverse complement strand
CCCCAAAAAAAAAAAAAAAAAAAAAATCAGTCACAAGTGTCCAACAGAGGACTTCCCTGGTGGCGCAAGTGGTTAAGAATCCGCCTGCCAAAGGCCTATGCAGGGGACACGAGTTCAAGCCCTGGTCCGGGAAGATCCCACATTCTGTGGAGCAACTAAGCCCGTGCACCACAACTACAGAGCCTGCACTCTAGAGCCCGCGAGCCACAACTACTGAGCCCACGTGCCACAACTACTGAAGCCTGCACGCCTCCATGACAAGAGAAGCTACTGCAATGAGAAGCCCACGCACCGCAACAAAGAATAGCCCCCTCTCGCCACAACTAGAGAAAGCCCACATGCAGCAACGAAGACCCAACACAGCCAAAAAAATAAGTTAATGAAAATAAATTAAAAAAAAAAAAGAGTCCAGGAGACTCTGTAAATGGATTTAGCACTACAGAAAAAAATAATTCACAGCATGTGTCCTAGTGATGTGAGTCTATAGCTTCAAAAGTGCATTTGGTTTAGATGTTAAGGTGAGAAATCTAAAATGTCCCATATAACTGAGGAATGATACTGGGAGGATAAATATGAATAGACTAAACTACCTCAGACTATATCCTTCCTAATTCCACTCGAGACAAAGTTGCTTTCCAAGAATTTGAACTGCACTCTCTTCCTAGATCTATTTATATTCAATCCTTCTTTTTTTATACTATTAATTAGACCTACCCCTTTATTGCAAATGTTTTACATTTATCACAAAGACGGTTTGTGACACAAAAAGGAAGAGTAACTTCTCAGGAATCTACAAATGTTTCTGTTCTTATAGCTGGCATCTCATGAATATGAAGAAGAGAAATTCTTAAAATTAAAAAAAACCTATTGTTTTTCACATATTTGCAATCATTTTATACAAATATCATGAAACAGCTAATTCTGATACAGTATTAATACTGAAGTAACCCAAAACAAAGCCTGAATTTCACAAAATGCCACACTCACTTTTAAAACATTAATTTTTAGGTCCACGTAAATAAGCCCAAGTATAAGGCAATTAAAAATTTGAGGACACCTATTTTTCCATATGCTGCCATAATTTAAAATTATTTTCCTATTGTTTCCCATTTTTCTAGCTTTTCTTTGACTTTAACATTATGTAAATTATCCAATCTCTAAGTTATCTCAGTTCTTTACAGTAATCCTCTTCAAAAAAAGTTCAGTTAAAGAGGGGAAAAAAGCAAATACATTTCTATTTACCTCTGTAGTTTAAGACTTAACCGCAATATGTGAAGTACACTATGTAAAATACCAAAATGAAATGCTTGAGAATAGCATAAAAAAACCATGGACTCTTCAATAAAATATTAATACCATATGATAAAAACATATTTCTTTGGAGTACAGTCTATAAAGAAAACTGAACAATACTTTCTAAAGCCACAACAAATACCCATTTATTGATAAAAGAAACACAAACTTTCCCTGGAAAACTCTAAATGCATGTTTTAGAAGATCAGAAGACAGGCAGGAGATCACATGCCTAAAAGGGCAATTGTTAGTACTATTTTCTGTTTATAGTAAGACAACACAAAGCACTGTTCTTGAACAAAGTATGACATGGCAATGTAAACAGCAACCACCGTTTATGGGTTCCCTATTTGGGGCCTGCCTTTGTACCATGTACTTTATCATTTATCGTCTCCCAATCCTATCAAGTAGATATCATTTTCCTTATTTCAAAGATGGAGATGCTGAGGTTGAGAGAGGTCACAGAGCTACTGAGCCAGGTTTCCCACTGGGGTCTGAACACCATACGTCCTTGCCTTGGGAAAGAACGTCTATGTTACATGGCAAACAGTCTACCATGCTCTTCCATGATGACTGCTTAAGATTCCAATAAATTCATCTTACTCTTTGCTTGAGGTTTCCTTAATCAGCTATTCCACCATTCACTTCTGCAAAATCTATCATTTTATTTAAACCATACAGTTCCAACCTGTACTAAGGAATTAGAAAAGTACTATTACATAACTGAGAACAGATTTTGAAAATCTAAACCTTATCATGATAGATTATTTCTATAAGTCATCATTACAGATACTCTTTGATGTATTTATAGTACCCACAAGGTTTACTGAATTCCGATAAACATTCACAAATAAAAACTACTTTAAATAGCCATTTAATAAGGCTGGTTAACACCTATTATGAAAACCATTAATACTTAAGCCAGCATTTCTTAAAGAATAGTCCATAGGCTGCTATTGGTCCATAACTAATCTCCAGAAAATAACATCTAGAAACACAACTTATCACCTAAATTTCTGGCTTGAATTAACACCCACTGGTGATTCACTCCCACTACGCCTCATCAAAAGCTATGCTGTTTTCTCTGTAAGTTTCGGTGAGCTTCTGGCTAACATAAGTAGAAATAAACTACAGTGGGGATTAAGAATCTTTTATCCTTCTAAGATAAAAAGTTCAATTCCAAAGATGTATGCAACACTACCCGGCTCCAAAATTAATTATAAAAATAAGATAAGAATTATTTTTCAAGTAAAATAAAAGGAATTTAAAAAGGATATTTGATACTTTCAAGTACAGTATTTTCCAAAATAGCACAATTTCCCCCCGTTAAGCTTACCTTGAAGATGGCATTATATTTGAAGCCCTGAATTTTGTTGTAAACGGATTAGTTGACTCATAATCAAAATAGTCCTGACGATTTTCACTAAATGCATTAGGTGATTTCAAGTCACAAGGGCTATCAGATCCCCCATTGTTAAGTCTATCAGATCTTCTGCTGTCTTTTTTTCCAGTCACTCTTTCAAACAGGCTAACTTTCTCCCTTTTTTCTCTTTTATTTTCTTTTCTTACTTCAGTTGATTTTGAAAATAAATTCATGCTGCTGTCCCATGATTCGCTGCTTTCTTCAAATGGATTTTTCTTCCTTGGCAGTGTTGCAAATTTTTGGGGTAATGAAGCAGTCACATTTGTAAATGGGTCATTTTGTCTTCCGAAAGACGATTCACCTTCACCCACACTGCTGTCAGGTTGGTTCATTTTAGAAGTATCAAAGCTTAATGTTCTTCTGTGTGGAGATCTGAGACTTCCTGCAAACAATTTTGTAGTTAGTACATAATCAGTGACACATTACATCACACTATTTGACATGTTCTGTGTGCATACTGCTGTTTTTAGAATGAGAGCAATTAGCTATTTAAAGATATTAACCTTTTAAAATAATCAAGGAAAACAACCTTAAAATGCTAAGGTACAGCGGTATGTAGGCTAATAACAATTAGTATCTTGCTAGACAATTAGTAATTTACTCAGCTCAGAAAGAAACAATCACATAAACAAATTATAATGTCAAAACTAAAGGTTCTGCTTGGCATCACAGTGCTATAAATTCTCAGACTTTTCTTCATCATTAGCATTACATTTACTTTCTTACTTCTGAACATTAAAGGTTTCTTTTCTAGGAACTTTCTGATGAAACGGAATATTCATTTATGCTTCAGGCTTTTGAGACAGGAGAAACGGCAGTTAAGAAAAAGAAGCCAGGCCATGAAAAGAAACCACGACTCATTTTTATTCTCTAATAATATAAATACAGTACTGAATGCAGACAAGCTCTGCCTTTAATAAACTTACCAATTTTGAGTACAGTAGGTACTCAATAAATATTTGATGACTAAATTTAGAAAATACTAGCAAGAAACTCCCAATTTTTATTCTCTAACTTTGAAGTCAAACTTTAAAAATTAAGAGGGTAGTTCAAACCATGGAGGATCAACAAGAAAGAATGCATGAGTCACTTACCACTTTCCGGAACTGCTCCAAAGGAACCTATCTGGTGTCCGAGAAGATGCGTTTGAGCAACGGTGCCAGACTTCAGCTTCTCCGTGGATACATGGGCCCCAGTTAAATCAGACATTGAATGCGCTGAAGAGAGTCGCTGAGGACCCAAAAGGAAAGGCTTTTTTGGTTTAGATTTCATCTGTATTTCACTACTTGAAAATTCAGTATTGGCATCAGGCATGTGAGAACTTGGAATGATTGCAGAAGATGTATCAGAAAATGTCCCATCATTTTTTCTACCTTTCATCTTATCTTTTAATTTTGCAAAAGGAGATCTTGTTTTGTCCTTCATTGATAAGTCAAACATACTTGCTGTCATATTGTTCCTCATAAATTGAATATTGACCTTTATCTCACCCCTGTTTTTGGCTCTTTTTCCTTGTTTGGATTCTAAACTAAACCACCTTAAAGAGAAGGAAAAACTGGGTTGTAACATGTAATGAAGAGAGGATTATTGAGCTCTGTTGTATACAAACAGCTTTTTAGGTAAAGTTACTCTACATCAAGGCAATCTAAGCACTAAACGAGAAATTGTCAGCCAGAGTGCTTCTGATTTTATTCAATGCTTCATTTAAAAAACAGATAAGTCTCTGTCATGTGGCATATACAGAAGGAATCAGTCTTTTTTGAAAAGCTATTTAGACAACTTTTTCTTTCATGATTTGAAAATCACTCATCATCAAAAATTCTTACCAACCATAGCCTATTATGTTTCCATCTGGGGTAAGTGTTGCTAATGGCTGAAGAACATTTTTTAGCATTAAAGGACACTAAGATAGAGACCCTGAAATAATTCATAAATACAAACTATTTTTGAGCACCATAAAATGATGACTAATTTTTTAATAAAATAATAAATATTTAGCCTCTATCTCAAAATAGTTGCCCTGCAAAAGCTATTAAAAGAATTTTGATAATATGGGAGACTACTCCATATAGTTTGCTAATCAAGAAAATCGCATATGATAAAATTTACATTCATATAAAATGGGTCAAAGCCTCTTCCTGAATAAAATATGCAAATTAAATAAAATGCAAGAAGTGACAAATAGTAATAAATCTTGTAAAGCGTTTTTGATGAAAAAAGAAAGCTTACATGCTTCCTCTTAGAATCTATTTGTTTCATTAACTATTGGTACTGTGACAATACCAAATAAAACTTATTTTAACTGGAGCCATATCCTATGCTTTTAGTCACTTCAGTGAATTACACTGCCCATTTTTAAATGATGTGTAAGAAGCAAAGTTTATTTTGGTTTTGTTTACAGTATTTTTATCCATGAGAACCTCTCCAACTGTTGGTGTCACAAATGGTCAGTCTACAGGGCAAACAGCCAAAAAAACTACAAACTCCAGCCTAGGAGAGAGTTTCCACAATGCTTTCACATTACTTAACAATGAAGTATATTATCCGTCCCGTATATATCCGTATATTATCGGAGACAGGTCATCATTTAAATACAGCTCTGCAAGTGTTAAATTTTCTTAGCTACAAAAGGAACTCTGATCTAATTTTACAGGATATACCAGAAGAAGCTACACTTACTATCAATTGCAAGACTGGTTCAAAGGCCTTTCCAGGCAAAAGAAAACTGGCACATAATACATATACCAGCTACATCTTAGCAAGTAACATGCAAGAGAAATTTTTTCTATTTAATTTGAAGCAATTCAATCAATTAAGATCTAGTTGCATCAAAACAAGCAACTTTTTAAAAAGAGAATATTTTATAATAGAAAGCATTAACATGAGACCCTAAATAGAGAAAATCCCTTATCTGAGGCAAATGGTGAAATTTGAAAACTCAGAGACTAGAAATAAAAAATTACAGCAATAAATTCTGTGGAATAGAGAACCTTCAACAAAACAAAGTTGAGCACTCGAAAAGCCTGGAAATGAAACAAGGTTATATACCCAATTATTAACTCACAGTTTGGGGAAACAGAGCATTTTCCATGGGGGAGAAATCCTTCCGATGGATGGCCCATGAGAAATGCTCTATTAACAACTCAGGTTATATAGAAAATAGGTGAATCCACTTTGCAAGAAATGCACCCCCCAACCCCACAAATCCCCAAACAAAACGGACCAAACAAAAACTCCAAGCATATAGGGTTTGCATGTGTATAACAAATCAAAGCAAATCTGAGGAAAAAATGAAGCAATAACCCAATAAATGTAAGGGAGTAAGGGTAATCGAAATTCATAGAATTTTAGAAATGAGACCAAATAAATCATCTAGTCTAACATCCTTATTTCACATATGAGGAAACTGAGGCACAGAGAATAAGTAACTTCTCAATGTCAGATTGGAGTCAACAAGGAAAATAGCCAAAATTGATGAATAACAGCTGCATGAAAATAGTAGTTCTTTTGTATCTAATGAATCACATATGTTAATAAGGTTAAACGCATATCAGGTTGTACCTTACAGGACACTGTATTTAATCAGGAGACATGAGAGCGAACAAAGAAGGCAATGTAGGTTTTGTCCTGCTAGAGTGTAAGCTCCTTGAAGGCAGTTTGCCTTGCACTAAATAAATGTTTACTGAATTTTCATTTCTAGAACTATATTCTTAAAACAGTCATGCTACAACCCTGTGTGTGTGTGTGTGTGTGTGTATGTGTGTGTGTGTATGTGTTGCACTGTTTTGTTCTTTGGTAAGGAAAGATAAAGACTTAGGTAAGCTTTAATGGATAAAGCAAGTCAGTGTTTGAATATAAACTGTAAAAACAGTATTTTCCTTCCTCCTCGTCAAAAAAAAACCCTCCAAAAACCCAACTGCGAAGAACTTTAATATACCAACTGAAAATATAGGCATGACAAATAACTCTAGCTGCTTTGTTTTGAAAGTGATATAATAGGGAAGTCTTAATGAGACCTTCAAGAATCATTCCAGAGATAGCACTTGTTTTCCCAGGCTTCAAAAAGATAAAATGAAGACATAGCATTTGAGGCTTAGTGGATTAATGCTGATTTTTTTTTCACCTCTGGAGTGCTGGATTTAAACTGTATATGGCCTCTGTTCAATTTTTAGTGGGCACAGGTCCATATTCAAAAACCACCACACATGTGGGAACTATTCCCAAGCAATTGGTACTGTGTGGTCAGAAATGGGACAAGATTGGCAGTAAGGGTGCCAGAGGCCAGGACGCAGGTGCACTGCAGAGCTGCACACAAAAGTCCTAAAATCTGCATGTGTTTGAGTCATACCTAACTCTAGGGACTCTGATGGTTACTACTTTTCATGAGCATTAAAAAAAAAAAAAATCAACATCACCCACTTCTGTTAAAAAAAAAAAAATCAATCGGTATTACATAACAGCACGAACTATTTTACCATTCTATTATTAAATACTGTGTTGTTTCCTTAAATCTCGTGCCAGAACCAACCCAGACATCCATTAAAGTGGGAGATACAGAAGTTCTCTTTCCATGCCCCACTCAAAGTGTTCTGGCTCAGGCCCCTCTTCCCCTCTCCTTGAAAGAAAAAAAAAGGCTTTTAATTTCAAGGTATAAAAATAAGTAAAATGATAGTTTTAGCCACCACACTTCTTGGCCTGTCACAACACAACTGGAAGACAAGCTGTAAATACTTGTCTTCAGTGTCAAGAGCAGAAACTGTCACACCCAGCAGTTCCATGGGACTTCTAAATCAGCTGGTAGCCTTCATCACTCATACCGGTTTTCTAAAAAGCACTTGGGAATATGCTGACAAGGCTCAACAATGTGCAGAATATTAAATATCTTTCTTGCAACACACCGGTGACTCAAGTCTGTCTCTTACTGGGCCATATGTACAGCTGTGCTGGAAAAGGAAGCTATTAACTATATTAAAAAACTAGAAATATTACCAATAAAGAGATCTCATCAAATACGTGGTCCCCATTTACCCACAAAGAAAGAAAATGTTAGGGATTTAATAACACATGAAAATCACTTTGAATGCAGTAACATCACAAGCGCTCCTGATAACATTTAAAAGCATTTTCCTTCCCGAAGTTCTAATCCATTTCATATAGTAGCCAATAGAGAATTTCTGTAGGGAGACTACAATATTGGAGTATCGCTTACAGCCAACTTTATTGTAATTGTGACGCTGCCAAAGATAAGGAGTAAAACAAGAAGAAACTTTAAAAGCGTATTTCATTCTCAGAATCTCTGGGTTCACACAGTTGGGCCTACTTTCACTCGGAAAACTTATATTTCAGAGAAGGCCTGTAGTATATCATCCATTAACACTAAAAGTACGGTAAATGCAGTATGAAATTTGAAGATGCAATATACTTAAAAGTTTACATTCAAAACACTTCTAAATATTATTTAGTAAGGTCATCTAAAATTGGCAATTTGAAATAAATTATTTGGTGATTATCCATTTTTCAGTTTAAATTTGATGAAGAACTCCTCAGAAGTAACTGAATGCTACTTTGTAGGTATCAAACAGTGTTATTAAAATCATTGATATATATTCAACTTTACACTCTTCTTTAAACCCTTTTCTCTCCTTTTAAAATATTTTCATCTCTTCAAATATTTATCATTTTCCTCCAGCATTCCTAGTATTACTTATCTCTCTACCCTTTTACCCTACATATATTAAACTAAAGACCTGATTAAAAAAATTTTTTTTCAATAAAAACTCCAACCAAGAGAAGCTTGCAGGAAGATATGTACAGAAAGAACATGAGATGGCTGTTTTAAAATATAAGAAAATAACATGAACTTCAAGAAAGTTATTATAAAAGTTCTTAAAAGCATAAATAAATTTCAGTCATAACTGAAACAGCAAAGCTATTTTTGAAATCTGAAGTCCTCATAAATTCAACCTATATTTTTCTCTCACTAATTACATCAACTTTAATGTTCTCTCAGACTAGAGAAATTATAAGTTTAAGCAAGGGGTGAGTATCTCTATCTCAGAAAACATACTATTTTCAATTTAAGACATATATCCTAGTTTTAACTTATATTATGGTTTTTTAAATTAGAATACATCTAACCTAAGTATGTAAGTCACATTAAAAAGCCCATGTTTTTATTGAAGATGTCATTAAATCACTTCATCACAAGAATTTAATCACTGTCTCCAATCTGACTAGCATTTAATATGGTCTAAACACACTGGCTTTACAGAACTAACTTTGAAGTAATTGCATTCAAGGTTGAGGATATCTGTACATACTTTTAAAACTTCTCTTTTAATAGCTTTAGACTCCATCAAGATGTACTGACCCTTAAATTTGAGCTAAAATAAAAGTCAACTGTGTTTATAATTATGAAATAAAATACTGAGTTCTAAATTTGGTAGTTTACCACTTAACAGCTTCAGAATTCAATTAAAAAAAAAATATATATATATAAGACGTCATATTGGCAGACTTAATTTTCTGATGTTCCATTTTCTGAAAAACTGTTAATGTTTAAAGATTGTAACAATTTACATATATGTTGTTTTACTTGGTCAACACTATGGTCCAGTCCTCTTATTAAGTAGTGAAACAATGTTTACTTAAAACCCTGCGCAAAATATTCAATTATTGAAGATGTTTACCTCAAACAAATGAGAGAGTAATGGATCATTAAAGACTCCACTTAAAAAATGTTTCTTCACAAGGGCTATTTTTACTTCAGATTCATGCAAATATGGTGTTTAAAACTGGGTCATATTTCAGTCCAAAAACCAATGCCCCAGATAGACAAATAATTTCCAAGAACAGGAAATCCATAAATGAGATAATAGTTAAACTCCCCCCAATTCAAAATAAATTACATAACTTACTCTGTTTTCCTTCTTTGTTTGTCCTCAAAGATGTCATTGAGATTGATGGCCACCTGCCCTAAAAACTTATCCAGACCCACCAGGGACCTGTGCATAACTATGAGGAAAAGGATGTATTTCTCTGGATTCCCCTGCATTAGCAAACCAGGCAGCTCAAAAGAGGCCTCTTCCTTCCAGACTGGCTCAAGGGTTTTCTCGGCTACAGAGGTGGAGTACTTTTCCTTGCCCAGCTGAATTATAGTGTATGTGTCATTGGTGCCACTTTTGCCTTTTGGCTTAAGATCTTTGGCTTGGAGCACTGTGACCTGCACGTGGGTCGGAAACCACTTTTGGGCTTGCTCGGAAAGCATCATTCTGTCCTTTTTCTCTGAACCGAGTTCACCAGCGCAGGCAGGGCCCCTCCCGCAGGGAGAGCCTGATGCCTTAAATCACTGCATCCTAAGGACACTTAACGGAGACAGGCAAACTCACAGCTGCCCGACTTCCCTACGGCTGATGTCCAAACGGCTTGCTGGGGCAGCCTGGGGGCACAGCTGCTCTGGGGGTCCCCTTTCCTCTGGAGAAGCACAGGGGCCCACCATCACCTGGCCGCGCAGTCCAGGCCTCCGCGCGGAGGCCCGCGCCTCGCGTCCGCACCTCCACGCTCCGCCGGCCCCGGGGACTGGCCCTCGGCGGCGACTGGTGGCTCCCAGGCCTCCGGGCAGGTGAGGCCAGGCCGCCAAGGCCCGAACGGAGGGCGGCAGAGGTGGGAGAGCGCCCCCGCCCCAATTCGCAGCCCCGGGCTTTCCGCCCGCCTCCTCCGCGCCTCCCGCCCGCCCGGCGCTGGTCCGCGGGCCCGGCTGGGCTCCTCCTCCCGACCCCGGTAATACGAACCGCCGGCGGCTCGTGCGGCCTCGCTCCCTCTCGCAAACCTCACCCGCCTCCTCCCCCTCGCCTCGGCTCCTCCTCTCGGGCGGGCCTGGGGGCGGGGGCGGGTCGCTGTGGGGTGGAGTGGGACCCGGGGCGGGGAACGCTGCCGCTCCGGCGCGGAAGGACCGCGGGGTGGGCCGCTGGCGGAAGGACGGCGGGCGCGGGTCTCGGCCTAGCCGAGCCGGCGGCTCCTAGCACCAGGCAGGCGGCGGCACTTCCGGGTTGTTCTTCTCCATCTTGATCTCGGGAATGCGACGGGGCGGGGCAGGGCCGGGCGGGGCCCGGGGTCAAGGGTCAGCACCTCCCCGGTTGCCGTGGTGACCGGGGGCGTGTCCTGCGGGCGCTGAGGCCGTGAGCTAGGCGCCCAGTGCTGGAGGTTCCTCGAGCAGGGGGGCTCTGGGGACAGCGGGAGACTGCTCCGAGAGGAGACAGTCAAGGCCCAGGGCACGCCCAGTCTTGGGAGAGACCCAGTTTCAATCTTTGGAAGCTGTCTTTGCTGTACCGTGGATGCCCAGTGCCTGGCACCGAGCTGGCGTTGGATGAGTGGTGGTGAAATAAATCAGCCCCTTTAACTGGCCGGCCGAAAACATACTTTTCCCCAACCCCTTATCCACTCTTCCCTTTTTGAAACGAGAGAAGGCTGCTAATAGACTGGAATGACATCCCCCACTCAGACGACAGGAAAAAGGGAAGCGGATAAAAGATTCCAAAGCTAACACAGGGGTTAATAAATTAGATCCTGGGAGGCACTGGGCTGGAGTCAGAAGACCTGGTTCTGATCCCACATCTGCCACCATCGAATGTATGACCTTGGTCAAGTCATTTCCCCTCCCTGAGCCTCGTTTTCTTCACAGGTAAAACAGGTCTCCGTAAAGTCTGAGACACCATCGCCACTCTGTGGGCGTCCAAAGGACCCCCTTGGGCACTCACAGTCTGTTAGTCTATCTAACTTCAGAAGCCAAACGCAGCGGTGATTCTGGTCCTATTCAGCTAAGAAAAGCAAACAGCCTCTCTCACCAAGGGCAACCGACAAGTTCCTTACCTGCCCTGAGGGCAAGTCCTGAGGGACACCAGCGCTGTTGGAATGGAAGGGACGGTGTTAAGAGAAGAAAATGTGGATGTGTTAATACTGCATTTTTTCTGAAACCAGCCTGATCTAATGGGAAAAGTTTGGGTAATGGCTGATGAGTCAGGAGCCTTGCTTGATGTTCTGATTGCCAGAAATTCAGTACAAAGCTTGTGATGGGCACTTAGCTTCCTGAGACAAGGAACTTAGATTCTGGGAGCCTGGATTTCCTAGTCCATAAATTGTTGATAAAATTGCTACTATAGAGTTGGGAGGGGTATTAATAGATTATACATATTCATTTCCTGGCATAGTATGGAACATAATTCTAAGTGTCCCTTCCTCCCTCTATTTATTACAAGATACATTCTATCTTTATTGTATTTATTTCTGTTCATGTCTTATCCTCCCAAGGAAAGTCTAACCTCTTTGGATTGCCTTGTGTATCATGGATCATCACTTCACAGTGTTTAGCAGGCAATAGACACTCAATTATTGAATGCCCTTCTCCCTTTACAAGACTAATTCTGAGAGTAAAACAATATGATAGATGTGCATACACTTTTCCAACTTAAAATGACTATAAAAGTGTAGGGTATTGTGTTTATTATTTTCAGGCAATGTTTAAAACTTTTCAATTTGGGGAGAACATTGTGTTCTCTATGTTTTCTCGCTATCCTCATGGATACTAGCTGCAGCACTTAAAACTCTTAAGAAACAAGGGTCTTTTCATTGTTTTTTGAATGGAGGTATGGGAGGGCCCAATGCATTTGTGTCAGAAGAGCAACCGTACAGTTGGAAAACCTTAGGGGGAGAGGGGTTAACGTTATATATTATTTTAATCTTATGGAAAGAAGATACTCTCCTGACTCTAAAGGACAGCACCACAAACCTCAAAACTACTCAGATTCTAGCACATTCTTTCAGGGACCCACTGACACTTGCTCGCATCTATAGATTTCATTTATTGGAAACCACAGTTTTTTAGTGCTGCTTACACACAGTGGCTGGTGTATGTTCTGTATGAAGTAGGCACTCTAAAAAGAGACATTAGATTAATTTATCACCAAGATATTCAGGGAAGCAAACTACAGATGAATCTTGAATAATCTTGATCCATCTAGAATGAAAAGACCTGGTTTTAGGTCATTCTGATGAAAGTTTACTATAAAATGTAAAAAAGAGGCAGAATTTTCCATCTCTGAGAGACAGTGTATGAAAAAGCCATGTGTAGAAAACAGAACAAAATCATCATACTGTTAATATTGCACCTGGATCCCAGAGTGGGCAGTTGTCAACCTGAAAGAAAAATATTCTCAGGGATTTTTAAAGGGTGCATTGGAATAGTCAACAGTGAAATTTCAACCAGTATGTCCAGGGAGAAATAAATTGACACCTGAAACTTACAAAAACAAGATAAACATCATGAAAAAAACTTAAGTGTAGAATTGTTATAAATTGCATTTTAAAAGTCATCATGTCTCTATTAAAAGTTGTAATTAAATAAGAAATAGGCAACTATAATAGTGAATGTGTGTTTCTAAAGAGCTTAAAATTGTTTGGTAAGCTTTATCAATGATTATAAACTTGTTTACAAGTATCATTTCACCCATCTGAAATATAGCCATCTCTAGGGTGGAAGTTGGCAGCAATGATTCACAGCAACGCAGTAACAGACTTCAACAAAATTCAGGGAATACTCTAAAAGCAAGAGCTGAACAAATGGAATTACTAACATCTCTCCCTGTTGCACCTAAATTTCTTTTGAGTTTTCCAAAAACTTGGCTAGAGCCAAAATTGTTTAGTTTTACTATCTGGCAAGATCAGAAGTCATGACTTAATGTTCTAAGCCAAAATAAGAAAATAGTATATTTTTGCCCCGGAGAAAGCAAATAAACAAACAAATCAAAATGAACTAAATAGAATCTTGAATTGCATTATAAAAGTGTTTTTCTATAAGAAGGTTTTTTTTTTCTTTTTTGATTATTTGTACGAAGAGTAAAAACATGTCAGTCGAGTCAAATATATGGTTGGCTCACTGTGAAATATAATGGTAATTATGTAAGATCTGAGATCAAAGTGGTTCTACAAAAATGTTTGTTGTCTTACAGTCTAAAGATTCTTTTTACTAATTTAAAAATATACAAGGACCATAATTTAAACAGGGAAAAAGGATTGCATTCATAAGGACAACATACCAGAATTAAAGGAGTCACTTTTTAAAAATTACCCTATGACTAATGATATGTCCAGAAATGTTTGGTGTAATTCCAAAAATCAAGGGCTTGGAAAAATAACATATCTTAAAGGAGGAAAATGCTGAAATTTCTAACTGTTAACAATACTGCTGCAATGAATAAAAATGATTTGGCCAGAAAGTAAAAATAATCAATATTTATTCTTCAATAGCGGAGGATTCCACAGACGAAAATATTTACTAAATGCTGCACCTTTAATAAAATCCCATAAGGATACTTATTCTAAGCATCATCGTGAATCTTTCAATTTTTTTCCCCCTTTGGACATCAGCATCTTCAAAATTAAGACTTGCAAATCTATTGTAGGACAATTATAGTGCTCTTAGTTTTTAAATAGCCCACATATACATTGCATAACATATATATTATGTACCAGATATTGTTTTCCAGATGGAGGTTCAGAAACACAGGGCAACAAGAAGCTTTCCCAATGTACAATCTTCAGACTTCAGATACACACACACACACACACACACACACACACACACACATGCTGCAAATATACATACAACTCAATGTATATAAAATCCCAATGTACAATCTTCAGACTTCAGGTACACACACACACATATGCTGCAAATATACATGCAACTCAATGTATATAAAATCTATATACATATACAGTATGGCAAAACTCAGGGTTATGTTGGAGATACATACATAGATAAACTCCACATAATCAGTCAAAAAGTAGACTTGGCAAGCCGATTAGAAATTATAATAGCTATTAACTAGTATTGGGGTTTTTTGGTGATTGTTTTGTTTGTATCTATCACTGATTAATTTGTCTCCGGGATTGGGCAGTGTATGGACACAGTTTGTGATGCAGGAGAAGCAGTGTGGTGTGCAGTTTAAAGTGCTCTAGTCAACAGCCTGTATCCCAGGGCTACGGGTTCCTAGCTACATATGTTTAGGGAAGTAATTTTCCTTCTTTGGACTTCTGTTTATTCATTTGTAAAGTAAGAGTCTATAATAGGAACCACTTAAAGCATTTTCTGTCATTTAATAATTTGAAGTACGTCCATAACACAAAGAAGCAAATTGCATTATCATTATCTAATTGAATTTGGTCAATATACTAAAGCAGATCCCTTTTTATGTAATTTATTAATGAAGGATTTTCTAATTCAGGAGAAAACGATCTTCAAAATGAGAGCTCTCTCTCCCAGATGAAAATGACCATCACAGAAAGGAAGTAAATATAACTTTTATTTATAGACCCTGCATGAGGAAATCGACACTAACAACTCAAGATTTGGAAGAAATTACATAAAGCGGTTTTGAAAAGTATTAAACTTTTCATTTGTAGTAATAAACGTAACTTCTATTCATATTACTTGTAGCTTTTTCAATGTATGAAGACATGCTGAGATGGGTAAGAATTTGTGGACCAGAATTCATATTTGTACATAAAAATGTTTTGTATGGATGCTTTTTAATTTCCTCTTCATGGTATCTTACTATTATGTTGTGCAATTTTTGTTTCCTCAACAAAGTCAATACATGTTAATGCACAGAACATGAACTGATTTACTTTAATACTTTATAGTATTGGGTCAAATGAATAAGCCCAATTTGATCTTTTCTCCTTCCAAAGGATGTTTAAATTGATTCTAATTTTTCAGTATCATAGACAATGCTGCAGAGATATCCATATATGTCTCCTATGCACATGTGCAGGGAATTTTTTTTTTGGTAATTGTGCCTCTTTTTGACAACTGACAATGAAATTATTAGGAGTTTGTGAATGATAGTGTGAGAAACCCATGGGCCTGAGCATCAGAAGACATGAGTTCTAATTCTGGCTCTGCAGCTAAGGAGTTGTAGATGTGACAAGTCATAATCTTTCTGTGCCTCTGAGGCCCCTTCCACCTCCAGAATTCTCAAAGTTATATATAAAAATAAATAGATAAAATGCTGTACATAATATATTATATATTACATACAACATAATATATTATAAATTTTACACGTTGTATATAGTATATAATATCTAATAACATATCATATATGCATATATAATATGTATAATTTATAATATATTATAATTTAATAGATATATTATAATGTATAATAATGTTATATGTTAATATATATGATTTGTTTCTACGTATACATATATTGTATATATTGATAAAGTAAACTAAGTTAATATATGTATGCAATTACTGAAAAGCAGAGATTATTGCTATTGGAAAAAGGTTTTGCAAATACACAGGTATCTGTCTTCAAGCTGTGGTTGTCACACCATCATGAGTCTTACTGAAATCTTCCAAAACATTGCTACTTGTATGGATTTATGTGGAAGTTAACAAGGACAGGATAACTTTATTATTGAAGGAAATGTTTATCAGAGTTACATAAACTTATCATCCTTGTACTCTGTAAACATCTGTTAATATTTTTTCATGACCAGTTAAAATCCAAGATGGAGGATTTTTAGAAACAAATAATAAGGGATTAGAATTACAATATTTCTGGAACTAATATATATGTTCTTTTGGAGAGCATTTTTTTATACTGGTGAGCAGCTTGCAAAACCATTTGATGGGATGTTTTTCTCCCCCTACATAAGATCTACTGCTCTCTCCCTTTCTACTTATTTAATCTATCCAAAACAAAGTAGAGGACTTTAAAAGTATTTGTTATATTTTGTGTGTTTGATATAAAGCCTGGGGAAAAGCATTTCATTTTGAGGGCTAGACCCAACTCTTCTTGCTCCAAGGTCAGATTTCTGCTAAGCAGTTTTCAATCAGCCTGAACAATGTTTTAGTCCATCTGAATGTCTGATAATAAAAATAGTTTTGGCTTAGAACCGGGTGCTTATCTTTTACATGGTCTGGATTAGGTCACCTTCCGAGCACTTACAGGTTATGATATAGGGAACGATGATTTTGAAACCATATTATAATCATTTTCTAGTTATTGAAATGATCATTGATGATCTACATAGCCAAAATTAAGCGTCGGACTTAGTTTGGCAAAGTAGACCTAAAAGCAATACTTGCTTCCAAAAAGTGAAGGAATAATGGAAGGAACATTGGACTGAGAGAGGCCATCTGGGTCAACCAACCAACAGTATGTATGACCTTGAGCAACTTAAATTCTTCTTTAGTAAAATAGCAACTTGTACATTTCTTCTACTTCCAAACTTGGATCTCAGGTTATCCAGAAATACTTCCCAATGGACTCACATCATCAAGCAGCTGTGTTTTACCGTGGTTGTTTATCAGGCTTACCCAGGAGGATAAGGTATTTAGATTGTGTAATTTGTGCCTGTAACTGTGCTCTTGTAACCTGAGGTCTTAAGAAAAATTAAGGAAGTTTTTTAAAAAAAAACTCCTGTCCAAACTACAAAGTGCATTGTATGAATTTCTAAGCTCAAGTTTTGACTAAATCATCTTTGTAATTTCAAGGGGGTTTTGTTTGCCTTTTCTACATACACTTGGACATTGGAAAGGAATGGAGCAAACTAGCTTTGTAAAAATGAAGTCCGGTGCATTAGGCACCTCAGGAATCAAGGGCTTGCAACATTTTCTAAAACAAGACTTTCTCCAAAGCTCCTGGGATACAGGCACTCACTCAGATAGAAACATTCACTCAACTTTCATTGAGTGTCCATCCCAGGAAAGGTTTTGTCCCTTGGGCACTAACTACCAGTGTGACCTCTGGAAAATGATGTAAACTCTCTAAATTTAGGTTTGCTCATCTGCCAAATGGGTTGTTGGGAGGATGAAATGAGGGGTCATGTAAAGTTCAGAGAAGGCCTGGCACGTAGGAAGTCCTCAAAAGATGTTCATTGCTATTGGGTTGGTGATACAGTTCCAATTCTCTTTGCAATGGCTTTCCTCATATCTGAAGGCAATGGCTAGCAGCTCGGTTGTTCTGGGCTATTCTTCACCAAGGGGTTAAGGGTCTGGAGCTGCAGCAGGTGCTTCTCTAGCTCAGCAGGTGAGAGCCAGCCGGTGGAGACCCTGAGTTACTTTAGTTTCAAGCCAAACCCAATGTTGTTAGACACTTTTTTCCAAATAAAAATAAAATAACTCCTTAATATTTCAGACCTTCATTTAACATTTAATACTGACTTTTTAAAGTATCATTTTAACAACTTTATTAGACAGATTTTGAGTTGAAGAAAAATAACGAAGACTCCCTAAATTATGTACCTTCTATCTCTGCAAGTAGCTGAATTAGAAACTTAAGTAATAGATCATATACCAGATAATATTTTAATATACTAGATTTTTACTTAGAATTGTGATGAATTTAAAAACAAAAGTATGACATCCTTTGGTACACCTAGTAAGATAAACATTCAGCGACTAATCAGTGTTTTCGAACTCCCGTGTACCACTCTAATTTTAAGCATGTTATCTCTGTACTAATAATAATAGCTAATATTTGCTGATTGCTCACCTTACGCTAAATTCTTTAACATTGCATTCTCATTTAATTTGAAAGAGATAAAGCTATAGGCAACACAAACATCACCATTGCCTTTTCCTATCCCATCACAAAGAAGGAGGAAGGTTGTACAGTAGACTGTCCTCTTATGCATTGCTCACACCAGGATGAGGCAGGAAACTTGGAAACCAAATCCTTCATATCCTTTGAACAACTCTTGTACCTCAATTGGCTTTAAGCATTATCGTAGCATCCTTGACACAATCCCAGAGCCTAACACTGCTTTGGTGAAAGCGCAGAGACAAACAAAAGACAGTTGATCTATTTTGCAGCTCATGGCATACTCCCTGGAGCAGCAGCCTGTTCTGTGGTGTTTGGCATCCACAAACTACAGAGGGATTGTAATGTATTAGTGAACGCTATCCATTGAAAAACAAGTCACTTTTGATATCACTTCATTCTTCTGCTTTCACAGCTCAATGTTGGGAAATTGTTGGGTTTTCATTCAGGAGACCAAGGCTCACGTAGCACCTCAGCCTACTAATTATATTTATTAGACATTTGCTGGAGAGTAAAACACAATAATGTATGGAAAAACATGCTGTAAACTATAAAGAATTTTACAAATATGAAATTTTATCAGAGGTTTTAGTCCTGTATCTCTCACATGCATGCCTACTAGCATTCACACTTTTTCTTCTAGCATCAATAGTTGTTTAGAATGATAAGTGTTGGACAGATTTAAAAGAAAGAAAATTCTAGTTTACCATCATTCAAGCTAAGTTCAACTCAATCAAATTTATAGGGTAATGAATAAATAATAACTTGAAAGCTACATAGATAAATATATGTGATGGGTCAAATACACTGTACTTAGACAGACTAAATTTAAATTTATTATGGAAGGAGAATCCCAGTACCCTCTTGGAAAAACACACCTTAGCAAGCTCATGTGGTTGTTAAGGTTGATAATACGTTGATAACACCTTACGTGCTTCTCATTCTTAGTTATACCTGGTCCCCTTGTGACTTTCCTCATAGTTTCAGGCAGCAGCTAGGAAAACCAGACTTACTGCACCAGGGTCCAGTATCAGCTTTGCCATGTCAAAGTAACCAGTAAGGGAAGAGGTAACAAAAGCCAGAGTTTATGCAGTAAACAAAGAATTTTGGAAGAATGCAATTGATGGAAGAATTACACTGGACATTTTACTGGTCAGGGAGAAGGGAAAAAATAAGGATACTGGCACAGAAGGTCAAGCTTGTTTGATATTTTTTAATGTGTGCATGACATTTCTCTTCCAGCTTTTGTTGAGCATAAGAATTGGGCATATTGTTGATAGAGCCTCCAGACCAAAAGCGGTTATCGCTTGTATCTTGTCTCCTGGGAGGGTCCTTGAAAGTGAGCAAGGTACTAGAGCTCCCCACTCTTTTGCACCACGCTGCCTTGGAGCAGCAACTGTAGCAGTAGAACATCAGGGCAGGGGAACCCTAGGTAGAGAAGATCCAAGGTAACCCCCTGAGACTCCTGTCATCAGAGAGGCACCAGAAAACTACTGAGAATTTCATCTTCCCCAGAGAGGTCTGAAAGTGACTAAGAAACCACTGGTAGACTTAAATGATCGTCCAAATCTGGACTGGAAAGGTTTGGAGTACACGGATCCAAGACCAGGAACTGACCATGATGGCACCTACACATATTGCTATACATAAGGAGATGCTATTGGGAACAGATTCCAACAGCCATGGACGCACCCTGGCTGGTCCCCTGGGCCTCAAATTCATTTCAGCCCTTAGAATTTCAGTTCTGTCCCAGGGAGAAGGGTAGGGAGGCAGAAATTATTACCTGAGTTTAAAACCTGAAATTATTAAATTTATCCAGTTATGTTTTCTGGATGAATTTTGACAGGGATAGAAATGGGAGTATCAAAACAGAGATTAAGTTGAATAATAGGCAAAGTAGTTACATTTCTTACATATCACCCCAGGCTGTGGCCTAACATACTATACTCACCACAAGGGGTAATACATTATAAGCAAAGTGAAGTGATTGCCAGAGCCCATGGATTTGAGGGGTCCCTCCATGATGCTATAAGATGGTGTTGGATCCCCTTTTCTACTGGCTTATGGTGGTACATTAGGACTAAATGTTAAAATGTATTAGCATATATAACAAACACTACAAATGTGTTAACCTGAAGTGATGTCTCTAGTGAACTTGGTCCTAAAAATCGCCTGCGGTGGATTGGACACCTGACCTCTCAACAGCAAACGGAAAAGATGTAGAGCCTTGGTTGATTCCAGTGGCAGTTGAAATTGATATTGTGGTGAGGCTTCTTGCAAAGTTAATGCAAATTTTGCATGCATCCATGGAAGTGTAGTCCATGAAGGTGCTCCAGTATTCCCCTTCACTCCCCTCTCCTGTTGCAGCGGATCACTGATCTGTGCCCCGACCCGAGGACCTTTCCTCTGCACAGGTAAGGCGTCTCATCCCTTGTCAAGGTTCTGCGTCTTCCATTCTCCCTTCTCCCTCCTGCATCTCAGCTGTTTTCTTCTCTACTAAATCTCATCAATATACATATTCTCCAATACTTCGCATAGTAAAACAATAATCGCTCATTTGACCTTACATCCCCTCCAGCTACCACCCCACTTTTCTATTTCTTTTTGGAGGAAAACTTCCTGAAAGTCTTGTCAAGATTTGCTCTCTCTTTCTCCCATTTTCTACTGAATGTGCTCCAATCAGATTTTGTCTTCCCTACTCTACACCAACATGTTGCCAGGGTCAATGGTCAGTCCTCATCTTATTGGGCAGATTAGCAACATTTGATACAGTTAATCACTTAAAGCTTTCTTTCATTCATGAGGTAAAACTGATGTTAGAATTTAGGGAGCAAAGACGTCTTAGAACAACACCAAGGTTCAAAGTGATGGCCTACTCTGTTACAGTATTGGGTGTATTATAGTTTAATGTCATTGTGATATATGATGATTAGTAACGAAAATATAAACCAAGAGCTAGTTTCCTGTACTCATTTAGTGTATTTTTTTTCAATTATATTTAAAATATGTTTTATATCCACCCACTGCTTCCACCATAAAAGTTATCAAACAGGCTATACTAGGTGCTTCTCTAAAAAGCATGATCACTAAAGACAACTCTTATTTGGTAGCTCTAACAAGAGACTTGGAGCTTGGACTTCAGGTGTAAATATCTGCATCCTGGGACCTTTCTCTGGTTCGGTGATGTTAAGAGTCTCACAGACCCAGTTCAGCTTTTCTTGAGGCAGGGCATATCAGAGTAGCTCTGACGCTATCCCCATGGCTGTGGCTGGATGGAGGGAGAAAGCTGGGACCCCACAGTTTGCAGAGGATTTCACCTTTATCAGGGATGTGGACAGAGCCAATTCTCTTGGACTAGGCTGTTGGTAGGCAACTACGATGAATGACATATAAAACATTAAAACACAGACATTGAAGACTTTTGGTGTGGGTCAAGTTTCAGGGTCAAGCTTCATATAGGAACAAAAATGCATTCTATTTCTCAGCTTAAATGAAATGAAGTGTTCACAATCACTAAATGTAAGCTCTTGTAATGTCGATGTTGTATGATGGAAGCCCATATTACTCCAAGTATTTATTTCTACATTCTATTAGTGTTTGTAGATTTTTTTCTTTCAATTGTTGGACTAATAATGACTGCAAATTATAATTGCTAATATTCTCTAGAGTAGAAAGCTTTCAAATCACCTCCCAGCGTTAATACCTATTTAAAAAAAACTGAGTTGCATTTGGAATTTCCTGGATTCTTCTGTTTGTCATGCAAATATTCAGCTCTGCTCTTTTTATGATAATATGAAATAAAGTAGTTTCTCATAGTAACATTGTAAATCATTTGCTTTCTATTACATACAGCTGGTTTTATTACTGTAATGATTTTCTGTGAGCGCCTATTGCAGAACGCATAAGATGCAATGTGATATTCCTTTATTCAGAATTTATATGTAATTATTGTTTGCCCAGAAATAATGAGACAATTTGGAAATACAGTAATTTATTGTAATACATTTCTTTTTAATATGTATCTACAATGAGGGGGAAAAATCTAAATTTCTAAAAATGACATGCCATCTCTTTTTGTTGTATAGACTAGAGTTTTCATCTCACTGAAAATTCAGAATCAAAATCAAAAACAGCTGAGGTAGTTACTCGGGTGCCTTCCTTCAGCTTATTCAAAAGAATATAGGATGAACGGTAAGAATTAAGTAAACCACAAATTATTTTGGAGTGTCTGGTTTGCATTATAAATAAATTTTTCACTGCTGGTTGTTTTTTCAAAAATATTGCCTGTATTTTTGATATTCATTCCTGTGATCTAATGTAAACTATGTCCTACCAGTTTAACGTATTGTTTGTTCATGATTACATTTTTTTATTACAGTCATATGCTGTAAATATTTCTCACTCTGCTCTTTTGGCTCTCCCCCAAATAGCAATAGTCTTTAAGACATGTCATGGAAAGTGTTATTAAGAAAACTATCCCCCTTTCATGTTGGCACATACTAATTTCACACCTTGAATAGAGTCTAACCACATCAACAACGACATATCCATTTTTAAGACATGGAATTAAAGTTTATTTATTAAGAGGCAACAACAACAAAAAGTCAAAATAAAGCATCACTCTGGCACCAAAATTTTTTTCCTTATTGGTCTGGACAAGAATTTTAAAATACTTGATGGTAAATTTGCATTAGTTTGTAGTTTGTAGTTTGGTTTGTGAACCTTTTCTTATACTTGAAAATGGTAAATTTAGATAATATTCTCATATTTCATTCTTAATTACAAAGGTAGTATCACCATCACAATGTATCCTGTATAACAGGGAAGAAAGAAGATTTCTAGGTATTGTCTGCAGGCCATATATTTTAGAAGTGTGTTTAATTCTCACTACAGTGTTCTGTTTTATTCTCATTTTCTTGGTGGCTCCGTATGAAGGAGCAGAAAGTTTATGAGAGGGGGCAGAGCAGGGCAACACTGTACCAAGAAAGGTTTTGTGAGGCAGGTGTGATGGATAGGATTCTCTTCTTTGAAAAGGGCATTAGTCGTGGCGGGGGCAGCGTGATGCTGACTGTGCCCAGAGAAAGCCATGGGCACCTTCTACACAGGGGCCACCATATTGGTGGACATAGGGACCCAGGGAACCAGCTAGAGCAGCAATATGAGAAAAACCTCTCCACACAGCCAGCTAGTGACCAGTTACCTTCCTCTTCCCAGGAGTGTGAGTTCTTCAGAGGGGGAAGGGTCATCTCAAGCCATGTCCCCTCTCCCTCTTGCCTCACCCCCACTTTAAAGGAAGGCCAACCCACCTTGCCCTCCCAGGTCCCTTGAGCCACACATCTGGGGTAAAGTAAGGTTGGGTGAGTGCTTTGAAGATGTAAATTGAACTTTATAAGCCAGACCAGATAGGTTTGTGTTTTAATTCCAGAGTGGCCAGAATATTATGAGAGCTGCTGACGATATTCTGAAGGGATGTGTTGATCATTAACTTCTTAAAAAGCCACAAGAATACCAATTCATCAAGCTGGGAGAAGTTTATTAGATCTACTGCAATAAGAGAGAACACCACCTTGACAAAGTCTCAGGGGTGCCTCAAAGTGGGGAGTTGGGAAAGGGCCTAAGGGTCTGGGCTGGTGATGCTAGGGCAGGTTTTGCGAGGCAGGAGTAGGGGTCACTGGTTGAGACCGGGCAGTCTGTGACGTAACAGCTTTGGTTAAGTGCAAATCAAGACTCCAGTCTTGGAATGAACCTTGTTGAGCAAGTAGCTAGTCTTGATCAGTAAGCTATTTAGTTGACTCTTGTCTTCCAGAATGGGTTTATGATGTTCTCTTCCAAAACAAGTGTTTTCCGGACCAAACTGCCTAGTGATTTTGCTTGATCTAAGTAACGTTTAACACGGGGACCAGACATTTTTCCTGGCGTCAGTACTGCTTATCCCACGGATAAGAAATTACAAGCCTTCCAATGAGAAAGATAGGCTTTCCCAAAACAATGTTAAAAGCAGTGACTGGATAAACGTAAAGCCAGTTCATGTTTATACCCCACTTCATTGAGACTTTGAAATAAATCAGTTGCACTATACCGTTATCCTCAATTGCATTTGGAAACTAACCTTGTCCAAGATCACAAAACGAATCAGAGGAAGAGTCCGGATTCAAACCCAAGTCTGCCTAAGAACCCTCTGGCTTAGATATTTGCCACCCCACTGACCTGGGTTGCTACGCTCTGACCTTAAAAATCTGTTTTTGTTTTTGTTTTTTTTCCCCACTGTACCATACTACCTCCAATGAAAGTAGAGCTAAGCCATTTTTCTTAGCAGAGCTTCAGTACAATTTATTTTTTCCTTTAGTGCTTAAAACAAGAATGTGTCCTTGGCAGGACACGTATTGGTACTTCGTTTCATGCTCTCTTGCACCGTCTGTTATTTCTGTCTTTTCTCTTCAATAACATTGCAAAAAGCTGGAGCTGCTTCTTACAGTTCTTTGATACCTTCCAGCACTTAGAGGGTGCTAAGCATAGACTAGGAAAGCAATACTACATTGAATTGAATTGAAATGTTTACCACTCCTTGGGTAATCATATCTCCACTATAGAGTTTTAGCTGCTATTTAAAACACAGTTGCTCTGCCAAATATTTGTTGTAAAGAATAAGCAAATATTTCCCAAAATGTTCAGGCAAGCACATTACCACTGCAAACAGATATTTTACTGGGAAGTTTTTCTCTTACATCTTAAAAAAAAAAAGTCACGGTGCCTCATCTGCATCAGAAGTAAAGATAAAACTACAGACACATTTGTAAAACAAAGACCAACTGGCATTTCAGCTCCAAAACAGAGGGTGGATTTTCTCCATATGTTAATCAAAGATGGTCGTTTCAGCCCCTGCCTGGTGGGACTATGACAGCAACTCATGAGATGGTGGCGGTTGGTCCCCAAATATGCTAAATAAAAACAAAACGAACAAACAAACAAAACCTCTTATAGGGAGTGGAGCGAGGATGGAAAAATGTGTGTGTGTGTGTGTTGGGGGGGGCGGGGTACTTGTTTTCCTGAGAACATTCTTCAGAAGCTGTAGCCTTTTAAGTCTCCTTAGCTGCCCCTCCCCACCTCCACAGACCACCTGCAGACCCTCTGGCTGACCTTTTGCCCTTTAGGGTTGCCACAAAGACTCACATCACTTGACTTTTTTTTACCTGGATTAAAATGCTGGCAACTGGGGACCTTATGCGATGTTATTTCTGGAGGGACCCACATTCATCTAGGGACAGCCAGAGCTCCAACCATTTTCATGAAAAGTACTTGTTTTCCATAAAATTTTGGACTGTTAAAAGATGAAGGAAACAAGCACAAGGTGGCCAGTGGTCACAGTGCTTTTAGTGGTTTATTTTGAAATTTAGTGAAACAGACATTTTACTGTCAGCGTTTTGATGATGATCACTCACTGGTTCTTGGAGGGGGCGCGAGGTAGTCAGAAGCAGCTCTTAACCGCGGGTAATGGATAGGGCATCTGCCCAGTTAAAAACTTCCAAACAAATGGAGCGTGTGCATTGCAGACTCTAAGAAACCGTTTGTTCTTTTTCCGATGAAGATCAACTAGCAGAGCAGAATGGAAAACCAGGTAATTCTTTTAGATCCCAAAGCTTTGATTTCAAATTACCTAGAAAATGTATGGGTTGCATTTTGGGGGTGGTGTTGAAACTGAAGCAATTTTTGGAGTTATTTAGCAAACAGCTTTAATTATCCATTTTATTAAGTGATCAGACTCAACGACAAACATGCAGGGAATTCAGAAAAAAATCTAGTCTTCCATGAGGATAATTTGCAACAGAAATGAGCTCTTTTTATCTGACAGGTGAAACATGCTCCCCTGCTTTGGAGAGAAAACACATTAACCCTCCCTCTCCCTACCTCTCATTTCTCCTCTCTTCTTTGCTTTTTACTTTTCTCCACTTTCCCTCTACTTCCAGTGCAAACTCATTAGTTTATTGTTCCTAGTTCGGAATGCTTGGAGTTGTATAGACAAAACATTTCATTGTTTGATAAAGAAATTGCCATTTTTATACAAGGTCACGTTCAAGTTACTGCCTACAGTGTCATTACAGTTTCTTATATATTTACCTCCTTTGGAGCTTCTCTTTTCAAACTATACCCTTTTAACCAAAAAACAAACTAAAATGACTTGTTCTGGGTGGCCTTTGAGTAAGGGCCTTTTATCATGAGACCCTCCATAAGGCCACATGAATGTCACAAAGGCCTTTCAGGTAAGGGGGCTGTGATTGTCCAGATACAGAAGCTCTGCAGAGAAATATTTCTCCCAGCATTTGATGGCTAGGAGGGAACGAACACTTTGATTCTGAAGAATGTCACCTATTCCTCAGCTTTTATCTCTGTTTGGTTTTCGGGGAGTTGGCCTCCGGTTTGATAACAGGTCTCGACCTTGTCTTGTGACCAAACCTTCTGGTACCTGGTCCCTGTGTTCTGCTTCCTCAGTGCCCACTCTGTCCTTTTGTCTCCTTGTTTTGACCTTGGTTTATTAACCTCATTAACTCAGGCTATATAAACCTCTAGCGGAGGCCAACTGTACCCTCAGGCACAGGGCTGCCCCCTCCTGATGCACCCGCTGCTGCAAACCCAGGCCCAGCTAACGGAGAACAGACACTTCCACTTGCTTAGGATCTTCCCTCAGGGAGCCAGAGTTGAGTTCAAGTAGGTTAAAGCATTACATTTGTAAATTTGTAAAGGATCAAGTTGTGAGAAGAAGGGCAATCTTGTTCTTTGAGACTTTATTAGCCAGTAAATGCAACATGATACATTTATAGGAGCGAAGACCCAGATTTTCTGAACTTCACTGAGCCAGAAAGATGTGTTTTATTTCATAGAGTTTATGGAATAACTGCAGCATAGGTATGTTTTTACAAGGCACGACATTGACTTGAGGTAATCATAAAGTAAAAATGGGCAGAGACTACCTTCAGGTCTAAGTATAATTTATATACATATTTACCCAATCAAATGCAAAGACCCCAAACCAGATGTTTTTAATTTTTGCTTTAATTTTTAAGCTCTTTAGTTGCTTTTTCGATGTAAAAGAAGTTGGATTAACCTTTATAAAAAATGTTGCTTGCAAGCTGGTATAGAATGCATAATAGAATGCACTGACTATGGCAACAAACATTCATATCAGCAAAAAGTGACATGAGGTCATATTAAAAAGTTCCTCACTGTGGCAAAATAAATCAGAACGCTTTACAGCTTGTTATCATTTTGCTAAGAAAACAGAGCTACTGAAACATTTAGATGGAAAACCTGAACATAGGCAAGAAAGGTTTTACAGATGATCCCAAAATTCTAGAGCTGTATGTTGACACAGGTCTACTTTAATATTGTTATTTTTGTTATGCATTCTTGTTATTTTTCCATTCTATTCTTGTCATTTCTTGGCTCCTGAAAACTAAATGTTATGTGGGGAAACAGCTATAAATTTTAGGACCAGCATGAAGGGCAGTACAAACTATTTAGGGAAGGCAGAGAGTATAAATAACAGGGATAGAAAATTGTTAGATAAGTAGGTAGATAGGTAGATGTTAGATGACAGATAGATAGACAGATAGATGATAAATAGATGGTGACCCTTAATTTCGAATCTCTTGTTTGTATTTATCATATGCTGGAAAATTAGCTGACTTAGCAAGAAGTTTTCAAGGAAGGACATAAATAAATTTAGATGGTTGGCTTAAAAATATTTATTATTTTTAATTATTGAAGTGTTTTTTTTCCATTTAGAATGGCAAAAATGTGATAGCACTTCATTAATTTCTACTCTTGTGCATTCTTAGTGCACATGAGACAAACAAATCAAGTGACACAAAACAAAGCATGAGAGTCTCTGATCACCCTCCTACTCTTGTGTCCCACTCAAAGGTGGGCGTGGTCAGAGTTGGATGTACATTCTTTCAGTCCTTTTCTATGTGTTTCACACGTATATGTACCTATCTATATGTATCTTGTTTATATACATAAGATCAACACATATATATATATGTATATAAATTCTTCAGTTTCTTAAGCTCCATATGTCATGGAGCTCTTTTTGGGTGAGTAGACATAAGTCAACTTCTTTCTTTTTATTGGCCTCTTAGAATTTCATAGCATGAATCTATCATTATTCAGTTCTCTATTATAGTACATTGTAGTCATTTCCAGTGTTTTACTGTTATAAAATTCTACAGTGAATATCCCTGTGAATTGCTTTTTAAAAAGTGGGAGTATTGGGACTTCCCTGGTGGCACAGTGGTTAAGAATCCACCTGACAATTCAGGGGACACGGGTTTAAGCCCTGGTCTGGGAAGATCCCACATGCTGTGGAGCAACTAAGCCCGTGCGCCACAACTACTGAGCTTGTGCTCTAGAGCCCGCGAGCCACAAGTACTAAGCCTGCATGCTGCAACTACTGAAGCCTGTGCTCCTAGAGCCCATGCTCCGCAACCACAATGAGAAGCCTGCACACCGCAATGAAGAGTAGCCCCCGCTCGCCACAGCTAGAGAAAGCCTGAGTGCAGCAATGAAGACCCAACGCAGCCCCCCAAAAAATACCGGTAAAACTGTAAAAAAAAAAAAAAAAGTGGGAGTATTTCTTTAGGATAGTTTCCCAGAAATGAAATTCCTGGGTCAAATAGTAAGCCTTTTTAAAATTTTATAGATTTTGCTAAACTGCCTTCCAAAAAGCTTATCTTTTCACTAAATGTATGAGTGCCTGTTTTCTCACCTCCTTAAAAGCCCTTGAGTTTACACATCATTTTTTTGTTTGTTTTATCTTTTCAATTGTGTGAGTGAACATTTATATTTTATTATTTATTTATTTATTTATTTTTTTTGTGGTACGCGGGCCTCTCACTGTTGTGGCCTCACCCGTTGCGGAGCACAGGCTCCGGACGCCGCAGCCTCAGCGGCCATGGCTCACGGGCCTAGCCGCTCCGGGGCATGTGGGATCTTCCCAGACCAGGGCACGAACACGTGTCCCCTGCATCGGCAGGCGGACTTTCAACCACTGTGCCACCAGGGAAGCCCCTTATTATTGTTTTGATAATTTATTTACTTAATTATAAGTAAACTTAATTGAGCATTTATTTCTTTATTTAATATACAGTTTCTTTGTGAATTGCCTATTCATATTTTGTCCATTTTTCTTTTTTTAAAATTTATCTTCAGTAATTTGTTGAAGCTTTTATGTATTTTGGATTTAATCTTCTCTCTGTTAAGTTTATTGCAAGTATTTTGTACTAGTCTTTTTTTTCTTTCTTTTTTTTTTTTTGCTTTGTTTATTTTTGAATACTGTTGGAGCATGTAAAACTATTGCTAGCACTTAAACATTTCAAGAAATCAGTTAGCTAACATATATATATATATATATATATATATATATATATATATATATACAGTTATACATCATGTACTACATACACACACATGCATATACAGACAGCAAGTTATTTTAACCTAGAAAGATTGTCTTAAAGGTAGATAAAATGTCTGTTTTCCTTGTCCACTTTTTAATTTTCAGTTATGAAAACAATTCTCTGCATAAAGTCTGTGGAATTTCATTACTCGAAATTTAAAAATATATATTTTTCAACAAATCTTATTTGAACATGTGTACGAAAAAAATATATATATATATATATATATATATATATATGAAAGATTTATTTTAACACCTGTGGCAGACAGACCCTAAGGTGACCCCCAATGAACCCTGCCTTCCGATGTTCACATCCTTATATAATGTCCTCCCTTTGAGTGTGGGCAGGACCTGTGACTTGCTTTTAACTCTTAGAATGTGGCAAAGATGATGGGATGTGACTCCCATTACATCACATTATATGACTTTCTTTCTAGATCTCAGTCTAATGCTGCTCTTGAAGAATTAAGCTGCCATGTTGTGAACTGCCTATGGAGAAGTTCATGTGGCAAGTAGCATGGACAGCCTCTAGGAACTAAGGATGTCTGTCAAAGAGCACCAAGAAATGAATTCTATCAACCACCAGAATGAGCATGGAAACAGATTCTTCCCCAGTTGAGTCTTCAGATGAGATTACAACATAGCTAGTACTTTGACTGTAGCATTGCTAGACTCTTAGCAGAGCAGCTATGCTATGCCAAACTCCTGAACCACAGAAACTTTAATAAACATGTATTGTTTTAAGCTGCTATGTTCATAGTAGTTTGTTACACAGCAATAGGTAGCTAAAATAGCACCCACATTTGAAATACACCCAGATATCTTTAGGGAAAAAAAAGTGGTAAGGACTAGAGAATTGAATTATCAGTTCTTTGGCACTATACATAATCATATTAGAAAGCTGTGCCATAAAGTATAATGCTTTATGAAATAGGAAATTGTTATGTTTTTCTAGCCCTTATAATGTAGTTTCAAGATTGCATTATACTGTTAATGTACTAGAGGAAGCCTAGAAACTAAGGGAAACTGATAAACTAAGTTTTAAAATGCCTGGAAGTATGTTGGATAAAATGCCTATAGCATAATTAATGATGACTCTAACTAGTGGTATTTCACTTATGTAGACATTAAAACAAATACAGCCACCACACTGGAGCTTTCAGACTCACAGCTATTTATATGTTTCATGAACAAAGCTGTAACTGACAATAAGAAGTGAGAAAACAAAATCTTCTTTTCAACAGAGGAATTTCTAACTCTCTTGCATCACCAGCCTTCCTCTGCTCCCCCCTCCCCAGCCCCCTATTTCTCTCAGTGATAACTTTCCTGATTTGTCTTTCATTTCACATTTTCCTTTTCTTGCTTGCTTTTTCCCTCCCTTTTGCTCATCATGTATATAAATCCAAATATTGAGATACTGTTTTTTTAAAAAAATTTACTAGCTTTAAGGATTCAGCTTTAAAAAATCTAATATCAAATAATTCTGTGGTCAAACAATATTTTTTCAGATTCAGCATGTAAAAAAAAAGTGTCATTGTTAAACTGCTTAAGGTACAGAGATAAATGACTTCATTCCCTTTGTGCTATGAGGATTCCCCTGAGACATGTGTTCTGGTTCATGTCTGAGCCCCTTTAAACTTGCTCTAGTGTAGTGCATGTTTATTTCAAGTTTAACAGTCTTTGCCTTTCTCCAGCCTTCACCCTTGTCAATCTTGATATGAGACTCCCTTTCTGCCCAAAAGGTCTAGACAACGAATTTCATGCCACTTGACATCTCGGTTCTCACCTTTTCCAACTTTGCCTGTATTTATAAGTGTCAGGATAAATTTCCAGCTTATTTTCCAAAATTGCACAGCACTTTTCACTTTCTTCCTTGCATTATTATTATTATTTCTGCACCTGTCTTATCTTTAGTTTTTGGAGAGCTGAATCCCATAATTCCTGGAACTACACTTTGCAAATAATAAGCAAAATAAATGACTAAGTATATGAGTACCTATGAAATGTTAAAGATGCTTTAAAGACATTTAATCCAGTGGTTCTTGGATGTCAGATTTCACAGACCGGGGAAATTAGAAGGTGGGTGACTTAGAATTGCCAGTTTTTAGTTTGCCAAGAAGTATAAATGAACAATTATCTTCTATCATCATTTCATAAAACACAATAGAAAAACAAAATGGGGTTTATAAATAAACTTCAACATGCACAAACAAAATTCAAAGGACATAATGTCAGGGTAAAAGATTGGTCCTTCCCGCAAGCGGCTATATCAATTTTAAAATAACTTGTGTACTTTATTCTCCTTGCTTTTCTCATTTAGCAGCAGACAGCTGAAATCTTCATATTGTACTGGCACAGTCTGTGTATTTTAGAAATCACTGAGGTAGCCTGACCTTCCACTCAATGAAAGCATCCTCTTTAAACCACCTTGGATAAGATATGCTTGTTTCACATCAGCCTTCAGACAGTTTCCTGACTCTTGCTTGAGATTAGTGATAGGTGGGGAAAAGGATCGCAGTGGGAGGTCCCCCCAAATCTGCCGTCTACCTTTCTGGCATTTAGAGAAAGGAAGATGTGTAAAAGAAAGCAGGGCTTTTTATTCTGTGCTGAAATACATATTAAAACAAGGTGCTAGTGAAAACTGAGACTTTTCTACACTCTTTGTTGTTTCATTCTTCCATTTTGGGCAGAGGGTAAGAGTGGGTGTATGTTAGAGGTGGTTTTTACCAGTATTTCCAATGAAACCCCAAACTTGAAAAGATTATTCAGATGAATTAAGAAATAACCCATTTTATATTTTAACTTTTTATTTGGAAATAATTTAAGAATCACAGGAATTTGCCAAAATGGTGGAGTTCCCATATATCCTTCACCTAGCTTGCCCCAATGATAATACCTTATATAACCATAGTACCTTAGGGAACTGACATTGGTACAGTGCTATTAGCTAAACTATAGGCCCTGTTCAGATTTTATCAGTTTTTACATGTACCACCCCCTTTTTTTGATGTGTAGTATTACATCACATGTATAGGTTCATGTAACCACCAACACTATCCAGTACAGAAGCATTCCATCACCACAATGAAACACTCTTGGGTACCCTTTTACATTGCAAATTTTTAATAATTTGTTTTATTAGCATGGGGTGATCATAACCATATTCATTTAAACTCAAGAGGTGAAGGGTGGAATTTTCTGAGAGCTGGAATTGGAGGGTACACTTTGAGCCATAGAGAGCTGGAGTAACATTGGAGTTTCTGGTGATACCCTTACTGCCTTGCCTAGCCTTAGATTTACCCAAGGCATGGATGGTGAATCAAAGATCATGGGAGAGTCAGTGAATGAGAGATCATGGAAAATGGTTGAGAAGAAAATGAGCCAATCCCAGAGGCAAAGCCATAAGCCAAGAAGAATTGTGCTGGAACCTTTTAGATAGGACTTGTTAGGGGTTATCACAAGTTTTGTGAGGCTTAAACATAAATGACTTGGGTAAATATTCATTTAGAAGGGGGATCAAGCAAATGAAGGGCCCTGAAAGTTAAGTGAATCTGCCTCTGGATTAGTCTTAAATGAAGAATTCTTAGCTAAATAGATTCATTAATTTGTATACTTCTTTAATATTATAAATACCCACCCAGAAAGACTTAAGCAGACACTTAGTTTGCCATGGGGTGAATTAGTTTCATCAGCTTCTCTGGATCTTTTACTAGGTTGCGGGGAGGATAAGAGGTCATTTTTGAGCACCAGATATGGAGTCCTTGGGCCGGTCACAGGGGACCCTGGGGCACAAACATTGCAGTCATTGGGGACAGGGAGAGACAGACAGAAATATGAAAATGACAGACATCTTTGCCTCTTTCACAGTTTGACTATAGCTAGCCTTCTTTTTAAGGAAGCACATGGTTAAAATGCTAGACATCAGCCACTTGCACACACTAGAAACATTTATGGAATGTTTTTGTCTAAGGTAAAGACACTCGGTGAGCCCGTCTCTCCACTAAGAATCTGATATCACAGAATCTAAAGAAGTCAGACTTCTCATGACTGTTTGGAAAAGAGTACCAATGTCTAAGTGATAAACAGGGTGGTTACAAAAACACTGTACATTTTTCAAAATGAAATTAAATGTAATGTATATAAAGCACAAAGCCTCTCATATAGCAGATCTTCAATAAATGGTAGGTATTTTTATCATCATTTTATTTATATTATCTCCTTCAATCCACCTGAAAACATTGGGAAGCATCCATTATTATCCCCATCTTCACAGAAGTGGAAACAAGGTAAGAAAAAATAAACACTTTCCATTAGATCACAGAGTGAGGTGAGATTTCATTTCAGTCTCTTCTGATTCTAGTTTTAGTTTTAAGTCCTTTTCCCTGTGATACAATAGTGTCCCAAATTGAGAGATCTTACCTCCTTGTTTTCCTTGTTATTATAGTTATAATTTCTTTATTAACCTTCCCCCATCTTTCAATCTCAGATAACGTATATTCTTTTCTATGCTATTATTTAGTAGCCTGTTAAGGAAATGATGAAACCTGGGCAAAAGCTAACTTGGTTTCTATCCAAGACTTCTCTTAACTCTGGACTTACAAGCAAGAAAGGTTTACTGACCCCTGTCTCAGACTCATAATCCATCTCCGATCACCTCCCCCCTCTCAATTCCCTTTCCCCAGCCTTTTTATTCAATAAAACTTTATTGAACACTATTATATCCCTATAGACTTAGATGCTGGGAATGGAAAGAAGCAAGACGAGGTCCTTGCCCTCCACGATTTTCACTTGAGTAACGAGACAGGCACCTAGACAATTAACCATAATGTGAGGAAAGGGATCAGATGAAGTGGAATCATTGCGAAAACAATGGATGCTGACAGGACCATTGTTACTCTTATGACAGGACACGTGAAGTGGCGTTTGAGCTGGTCCTTGAAAGAAAAGGAAGAATAAGGAGAAAGGTTGTTCAAGCAGCAGAAGAAAAGGATGAGAACACTGAACATCACGGGCAAGCCACGCACGCACCGCCAGTGGTCCATCACGCGGAGCTGAGCGTTCCCGACCAGAGGCAGGGAGCCTGGAGAGACAGGGGGGACCAAATCACAAAAGGGCCTCTGCCTCGCTTAGGAGTTGGGCTAAGCAGCCGAAGCCCGGCAAAGGATTTTAAGCAGAGATGTGATATAATCACATTTTTCCCCCTGAAAATAAAGACCATTCTGGTGTTAGTGTGGAGAATGGATTAAAAGGGTGAGAGATTGGAAACCGTGGAAGATCACTTTAGAGGCCAACTTTTACAATAGCCTCTTCCCTCTAGGAAATAAACTCATCTACCTCCTGGTGAGGTTCAAATTAGGAAGAAAAGGGTGAGTTCTTTTTTTTTTCTTATGAAAAACTAAGGATGAAAGTGGAGATGCTTCCCCACAACGGGTGCTTTAATTGAAATTTCTTACGTTAAGGACAGTTCTAAAAACTGCAACTCGCTTAAATTTGATTTTTTTTTTTCGTCAGACAACTTTTTATGGGACCTCTTGTGTTCAGACATCTTCTTGGGGCGCTTGAGGGGCAAATGGGCAAGAAATGCTATGAGAGGATATAGTGAAATTAATCATTTTTTTTTTCCAGTATGACATAAGCCCTTCACTAAGGTACTAAAAGAATGATTATCTTTAAGCAGAAGAAACAAATTTTAGAAGTAATTCTTTAGTTTCAGCTAGAAAGCCTGACAGCTGCTGTTCTACTACTGGATGGCACTGAGTTTTTTTGTATCTATATCTGCCTCACAGGATGAGCCACATAAAAAGCAACCACCTCAAATACCTAGCACTAACGGTTTAATTTGACAATTTGTAGATAGTATTCTTATATTACCCTTTAGGACCTTAATAATTAGTTTTTCTTTAGTGCAGTATTAAAGCATTAAAGGTCATAAATTCCACAGTCACCTGTATCCATTTATTGCTAATTTATTATGGAACATATCATAAAACTTTCCTTGACATATAGGCCTCTTCATAACTATAAATCTTTTTTCAACTGTTTAGATAACTTATGCTTAAGTTCAAGAAGAGACCTCTAGGAGCAAATATTTAAAACATCTATTTATTTCCCATTAACGGTGCCATGTGAAGTATTCATTTCCATTCGGTACATTTATCACTTCAAACCGTTATAAAGATAAATTTGTTTTCAAGAGGGAAAAATGTTAAATGTCAAGTAGCTGTTTTACTAAGTGCTTTAAAATGTCCAGATGAATAAAGCGATCTTTCTAGTTAGTATATAACACACACAAAAATGTTTCCATTGAGATTAAATTTGTCACTAGTAACCTCCATTAAGCTTAAAAACTTTTCCAACTTGAAGGCTGTCCTTTCAGATGACAAATGTATCATGTTATTTGACAGAGAGGTGGTTTCCTTTTGTTTTAGTTATGGAGATGATAATGTAGTAAAAAAAAACTCACAGTTACCGAATGCATTTACCTTACTGTTTAAATTCTGTATGGATGCACATTTATGGCGCACACATTCAGAAAGGGAGAGGAGAAAATCAACTTGCTGGAAAACCAGTTTGTCAAGTGAGCAATTTGCTGAAAATCAAATCATTTCCATTAACTTTGTCTAATACTATCAGTAACCATGATGCATGAGATGGTTGCAATACCTTTAAGGATTTTTTTTTCTTTCAAAACTTTCATTTGGCTTTAGTTTTTCTGCAGCTGCAGTGGTTAGCCAAACCAGAATATCATAGGTTTTACCATAGTCTGACTTTAAGAAAGAAAAATGTCTTGTGTATTTCAAATTACAAATGTAATTGTATTGACTTCTTATGATTTATAAACAATGGGATGGGTTTTTATTTTAACATATTTTCAAGCCAGCCTTCTCTACTTCTCTTAATTCGCTGTTAATCAGTCAGCATGAACATTTTGCATGTGTTTTAAGCTTTTGAGAAGTGCTCAATGTCTCAAGTATTAAACACCTGAAACTTAACCTATAACTGAACTGCACTGACAATTCCACCTCAAATGACCAGGGTGAAAAAAAATACTATAAAACTAAAACTGAATTAAAACCAAAACTTTGATAAACTTGAACACTTGAGCCGTGTGATTTGCTGAAATCTTGCTTCCTAATAGAAACCATGGGGTAGTGTCCTCTGGACAGCGTATCCACATGCAGGAGTGAAGTGAAGATACAAAGAGGGGGCTACTATACTTACTGTGAGCAGAAGAAACTCAAACTCAAAATACATTAGCCATGAATAAAGAATTATGCAAGAAAGAGTAACCTGGTAACAAATCCTTAAAGAACACTAAAAGATGAAAAAAGTAAGGCCAAAACAAACAAATAACTAGGAAGATACAGGGGCCACCACATTGTAAATTACATTTTGGCCTCTAGTTGACAAACGTAACAACTTGAAGTTGCTGTGTGACAGGAAGTTAGTAAAATCATCTGAAAAAGGCTCAAGGGGGCTTCCCTGGTGGTGCAGTGGTTGAGAGTCTGCCTGCGGATGCAGGGGACACGGGTTCATGCCCCGGTCTGGGAGGATCCCACATGCTGCGGAGCGGCTGGGCCCGTGAGCCATGGCCGCTGAGCCTGCGCGTCCGGAGCCTGTGCTCCGCAACGGGAGAGGCCACAGCAGTGAGAGGACCGCGCTGCGGAGCGGCTGGGCCCGTGAGCCATGGCCGCTGAGCCTGCGCGTCCGGAGCCTGTGCTCCGCAACGGGAGAGGCCACAGCAGTGAGAGGCCCGCGTACCACAAAAAAAAAAAAAAAAAAAAAAGGCTCAAGGGTCAGTCAAAATAGAAAAAAGGAATTTATAAAAAACTTTTTAGGGCTTCCTTAAAGTGGCACAGTGGTTAAGAATCTGCCTGCCAGTGCAGGGGACACGGGTTTGAGCCCTGGTCCGGGAAGATCCCACATGCCACGGGGCAACCCAGCCCGTGCACCACAACTACTGAGCCTGCACTCTAGAGCCCACGAGCCACGACTACTGAGCCCACGTGCTGCAACTACTGAAGCCCAAGTGACTAGAGACCACACTCTGCAACAAAGAGTAGCCCCTGCTTGCTGCAACTAGAGAAAGCCCAGGTGCAGCAATGAAGACCCAACGCAGCCAAAAAAATAAAATAAATAAATTAAAAAAAAAAACTTTTTAAACTTGTAATGTGTTAGTCTGCTTGGGCTGCCATAACAGAATACCACAGACTGGGTAATTTAAATACAGAAATTTATCTTCTCATAGTTCTGGTGACTGGAAATCTAAAATCAAGGTTCTGGCAGACTTGGTTTCTTATGAGATCTTTCTTCCTGGCTTGCAGATGGCACCTTGTCACTGGCCTCACGTAGCCTTTCCTCCGTGTGTGAATATTCCTGGGGTCTCTTCCTCTTCTTGTAAGGACACTAGTCCTATTAGATTAGGACTCCTTCCTTATGACCTTATTTTACCTTAATTACCTCCTTAGAGGCCCCATCTCTAAATACAGTCAAACTAGGTGTTAGGGCTTCACCCTATAAATTTGTCGGAGATACGATTCAGCCCATAACAGTGTGAACTACAACATTTCTGTATTAAAAGTCATAAGTCTCACAGTCACCTATATTCATTTTTTGCTTTACCAATAGTTACTGAAAATTTTGGTTCCTTTTCCAAATATTAAGTATATTCACAAGACTAAATCACCCTATGATCTCTAGCTTTTTTTTAAAATAAGTTTTAAAATTTATTTTATTATTTATTTATTTATTTTTGGTTGTGTTGGGTCTTTGTTGCTGTGTGCGGGCTTTTCCCTAGCTGTGGCGAGCGGGGGCTGCTCTTCATTGCGGTGTACAGGCTTCTCATTGCGGTGGCTTCACTTGTTGTGGAGCACGGGCTCTAGGCGCACGGCCTCAGTAGTTGTGGCTCGCAGGCTCTAGAGTGCAGGCTCGGAAGTTGTGGCGCACAGGCTTAGTTGCTCTGCGGCATGTGGGATCTTCCGGGACCAGGGCTCAAACCCGTGTCCCCTGCATTGGCAGGCAGATTCTTAACCACTGCACCACCAGGAAAGTCCCCTGATCTCTAGTTTTTGATAAATTTAATATTCCTGTTAAAACTGTAGAAATCATCGCCTCCATTACCAAGTTATACAAACTTTATGATAGGCAACAATATCAAATTTTGAAAAGTTTTGGTGGTAAATTTTATAGATTTGGCAAATTGGTAATTCAGAGAATTATTATTATTTGTAAATTATCCTTTGGCCACAGAGAAGTACATTAGGAATAGTAGTAGTCTCACCAATAGCACATTTGGCAGCCCAATGCTCTTGTGTGTGGTGGTGGCTACATGAGGACTCCAGAATTTTTTGGATATCATTTTAAATATCCCTAAGAGTTGTATGGTACTAAGAATAGGAAAGAATGCAAGATTCTATCAGGTTAGGTAGAAAATACATTTGTATAGCTAAGGCTCTCATTGGATCCAAAGACCTTTAGTATTTTGGAACATGTGTATAAATCATAAGAGCCAAAGAAATGAAAAATCTAGTCAAGGGCTCAACTTAGGCAAGCGTTTCAGAGTTCTGTGAGTAGACAAAGAGCTAGGCAATATAAACTGAGACCAATCACCTTCACATTTAAAAAATATTTTTCAGAGCCTTATTGACATATAATTTCCTTATGATACAATTCATTCATTTAAAATGTACAATTCAGTGGTTTATAGTTTATTTGCAGATATATGCAATCATCACCACAGTCAATTTTGGAACAATTTCATCATCTCAAAAAGAAACCTTGAACCTTTAGCTATCAGCCCCCTATCTCTGCATAATTCTCCCCCCAGCCCCAAGCAACCACTAATCTACTTTCTGTCTCTATAAATGTTTTCCTGTTCTGGATTTTCATATGAATAGAATCATATGATATATGGTTTTTTATGACTGACTTCTTTCACTTAGCATGATGTTTTCAAGGTTCATCCATGTTATTAGCATGTATCAGCACTTCATTTTTCTTCTGGCTTCAAGTGTTTTTTATCTTTGATTTTCTACAGTTAGAATAGGATATGCCTAGATGTAGTATTTTGGGCATTTATCCTGCTTGGTATTCTCTAAGCTTCCTGGATATCTGACATTAATTTGGGGAAATTCATAGTTTTTTGTTTTTTGTTTTTTTTTGCAGTACGCGGGCCTCTCACCGCTGTGGCCTCTCCTGTTGCGGAGCACAGGCTCCGGACGCGCAGGCTCAGCGGCCATGGCTCACGGGCCCAGCCGCTCTGCGGCATGTGGGATCTTCCCGGACCGGGGCACGAACCTGCGTCCCCTGCATCGGCGGGCGGACTCTCAACCACTGTGCCACCAGGGAAGCCCCATAGTCATTATTGCTTCCAAAGTTTCTTCTGTTCCTTTCTCTCTTCTCTTTCTGGTATTACCATTATGCATATATTACATCTTTTGTAGTTGTTCACAGTCCTTGAATATTCTGTTCCATCTTCTTCAGTGTTTTTGCTCTTTGCTTTTCAGTTTTGGAAGTTTCTATTGACATATCCTCATATGGTAACTCTACGTTTAGTCATTTGAGGAACTGCCGGGCTGTTTTACTTTCTCATCAGCAGTGCAGGAGGGTTCTTATTTCTACACATCTTCATCATTGCAGGTCGTTATCAAACTTTTTGATTCTTAACATAATTAAAAACACTTTTTAATTGTGGTAAAATATACACAACATAAAATTTACCGTAGCAACCATTTTTAAGTGTACAGTTCAGTAATCTTAAGTACGTTAAAATTGTTAAGAAGCTAGTCTCCAGAACTCTTTCTATCTTGTAAAACTAAAACTCTCTATACCCATTAAATGTCAACCTCCCATCTCCCTATACTCCCAGCTCCTGGAAACCACAGTTCATACTTTTTGCCTCTATGAATTTGACTACTCTAAGTACCTCATATAAGTAGAATCATATAATATTTCTCCTTTTTGTGACTGGGTTATTTCACCTAAAATAATGTTCTCTAGGTCCACCCATGTTGAGGCATGTATCAAATTTTCCTTCCTTTTTAAGACTGAATAATATTCCATTGTATGTATATACCACATTCTATCCATTCATCCGTCAATGGACATATATGTTGCTTCTACTTTTTGGTTATTATGAATAATATTGCCATGAATATGGGTGTTCAAATATCTCTTAGAGACCCTGCTTTCAGTTCTTTTACGTATGTACCCAGAAGTGAAACTGTTGGATCATGTAGTATAATTCTATTTCAAATTTTTTGAGGAACAGCCATACCGTTTTCCATAGTGGCTGCACCATTTCACATTCCCACCAACAGTGCACAAGTGTTCCAATTTCTTCCCATTGTTGCCAGCACTTGTTATTTTCTGTTTGTTTGGTTTTGACACCAGCCATCATAGTGGATGTGAAGTATATCTAATTGTGGTTTTTATTTGCATTTCCCTTATGATTAGTAATGTTGAGCTCACCTTTATCATTTGAAGCCCATGATATTTCAACCATAAAACAAGATTCAGTGAGATTCATCAGAGTCTTTAACAAAATTCCAGTCCCCGTTTAGGCCAAAATCTCTGTTCACAAGTAACCTACATTACTTGGTATGGCAACAAGCTTCCTTCGGTGGGTAAAAGTCTTTTAACTCTGGGAAGATTTAGAATTAAGTATAGAAGGGGTTACAATGATTAAAATTGAAGTATTAATGTTTGGGGGCTATGAAGGGGGTCATTCAGATTTGTTATTTTATGTATTTGGCCTATTTGGAATGACAGTCTTATAACTTCAATTGAAAATTGTAATTGTGAGTTTTACTCAGGGTGACCAACTTGTCCTGGTTTTACTCAAAGCTGTCTTTGTTTTAAAACTGAAAGTCCTGCATCCTCGACACTCTTCAGTTTAGTGTAATTGGTCATTTTATTTTGACTAGAGTTTTTCAAATGAAATCTTACTAAACTTGTATACAATATTGTATCATTTAAGAGAACTTTAGTGTCACTGTGTCTTTAATGTACTAAATATATAAAAGCTATATAAGTATATATTGGGCTTTCTGTAGCTCAGATATTTGAAGTACTTAAAATGAAAATATAATATATTAAATGTAAAAACAAAGTTTAAAATGTTTGAAGGTTTTTAACTAATGAAACCAAACATTATTCAAAACCCCTTTAGAAACTTAATATTTCCTATACTTATACATAAACTAAAGAGATTTGTGAGCTACCCTTAAAGTCTATTGATGCAGAAGAGACTAACTGACGATCTGGAAGACAAAAATCTCATTTCATTTGTGTTGCCACAACCCAACCTTAAGTATAACGTTTTCCTTAGGTAAATTGAATGCCAGTGGTTTAAACCAAAATAAATTGAGAAACGGTTTTTTGGATATACTAAAGCTATTCTAAAGGACACCAAAAACTGACATCAACTGTAACCCAAGATGTTTGAAAATATCTCCATTTAGTGGGGTTTCAAAAGGAGTCAGATTATCCTGGTAACATGGGGCCCATTAACACTTGTCAAGTTAATCAATAAAACACATCAATTACCATAAATATACACACATTTGGGATGAAAGCACATCCTTTTTGAGATTGAGGAGATGAATCCAAATTGCTCTTTTTGTTGTTGTTCTGAGACAGCTTAGCTTAACTGTTAAGAAACCAACATTTACTAACATTTTCAGCTAAAAAGTGGATTCCACTCTCATCTTCTCTTGATGGAGTGCTGCCTCTGTAATGTGATTAAAGACCAAACAGGCTCAAAAGCCCATTTTTATAGTTTGTACACAGCACTACAGTTTTGTACACAGCACTACAGTTTATTTTTAAATTGCATATATTTTGACCAGGCTGAAAAGAAAATATCCTCTTATAGACTTCATTATTTTTTATTGCTTTAATTTTTTAATGGTCCTCCTAACTTGTTTCCAGTTTTATGCTATTATAAAAAAAAAAACTCCATCCTTGAAACATACATCTTTGTGAACTGGCCAATAATAAGAGTTTCTTACTGAATAGTAGTTTCTCTGTATTCTAGATGTTATTGTGTTGATTTTATGTAGCAGATATTTTCTCCTTGTGTACTTGTCTTGGTGGCTTTTGTCATATTCATGTTTTAAATAATTATGTAGTCAAGTCTGTTGATCTTTTCCTTTGTCATCTGTTTTGTGGCTTTTGTATTTTTAAATTATTTATATTCATTTCCACAGAGATATTTTCATTTTTAACTGTCACTTGTAAAAACATTTTCTTTTTATAGAATCCTGTGAATGATGGCAAAATGTTAACATGTGATACATTCTGATGGCATGTAATAATCACATAAGGATCAGTGACTATTTTGATTTTGGAATTATGAAATAAATGTAATAAATTCTGGAAAAGCAAAAAGAAAATATCCTCTTAAAGCTCATGATTTTTTTTTTTTTGCCTTTTTGCCTGACAAAAATTATCTACAGAAATGTGGTTCATCCTGCCAACTTTCCCAAAGTGGTAATTTCTGCAGGAAGTCTAAGAAAACATGAAGTCTAAAGAACCATTGAGGTGTAGTCAGCAATATTTATAGGCACTTGGATTCATGCAAGCTCTTTTGAGGCTACGATAGGCTTCAAACCAAGCCTTCAGCCTGTTATCCTATTTGGGAAAAGCTAGCACTGGATACTTTGCTTGAGATATCGTGACCAGATGACCAGTGACAATGGCTTCCTAGCTACTTCTCTTTGTTTTTTTATAACATTTTTTAAAATTTTTATTTATTTTATTTGTTTATTTTTGGCTGCGTTGGGTCTTTGCTGCTGTGCGCGGGCTTTCTCCAGTTGCGGTGAGCGGGGGCTACTCTTCATTGCAGTGTGTGGGCTTCTCATGGCGGTGGATTCTCTTGTTGCAGAGCACGGACTCTAAGTTCCCCGGGCTTCAGGAGTTGTGGCTCACGGGCTCTGGACCACAGGCTCAGTAGTTGTGGCGCACGGGCTGAGTTGCTCCATGGCATATGGGATCTTCCCGGACCAGGACTCGAACCCGTGACCCCTGCATTGGCAGGCGGATTCTTAACCACTGCGCCACCAGGGAAGCCCCCTTCTCTTTGTTATATACCTATCTCTGGAATATTTTCCATCTCAAGCCTGGTTCATGGCTATTGGCCTATTTAGGTTGAAAAGCAAGAGAAAAACAGCATTTTGTCTTCCTTTGCAAGCTTTGACACCACGTGCAGTTTTCCTGTTGCAAAGGTACAGAGCAGCCTCACAAAACTCACAGCCTGCAACCAACTGCCACTCTATTACCCAAGAGGAGACTAACTGACAACCTGGAGGACAAAAATCTCGTTTTATTTTATGTTGTCAAAACCCAACCTTAAGCATTAAATACTTCTAGGAAAAAATCATGACATCTTAAAAGATGTCTTATTTTATTATAAGGGATGTGCTATTACATTAAAGAACACTGCAGCCTTCCAATTAGTTCTTAGACAGTTTAAAAGTATCATGGCTAAAGGGAAAAAGCTAAGTTAATAATACGAAGACATTTTTATCAACATGAGTCTGAAATACCTTTGAAAACCCTGCTATATATCTTATTATAAAGGACAGATTTTCCAAAAGGTTAATATTTATTCTTACAAAGAATGATTTCTTAAATTAAAGTTTTAAAACATTAATAATTGCCAATGGTTTCAAACAGACCTCCTTTTATCGAGGAGCTGGAATCTTTCGGTTCACTAGACCTCCTTGATCTTAGTCTGTATGAATTGTTTAGTTTTATTTGGTGCCACAGTGACTCCACCAAACTTATCAGAAGCCTCAGTTTAATACAGAAAAAGAGAGGCTCAGAACATGTCAATATAATACTGTTAATGTTTTCCACGTTTATGATTCCAAGGTCAAAGTCAAACCTCTTATTGTATTAATAATAGCAAAGCAAAAATAGGCTTTGTAGTTGTGAATTCATGGTTTTAAAGAATAATTTCCCTATGTTTTTATTAATTCAAGCCATGCATTGAACCATTCAAAGATTCCATTATGGATTCCAATGATATATCTCATATTGTACCTTTAACTTTGGAAGACTGTGAGAATGGATGTGCGTGTGATTCCTTGCAGTCATTATGTCAACTTATAACATTAAACGTGATATTTAGTAAAATAAACCTTAGAGCTTAGTAGTGAAATAATTTTTAAAAAAACAGTTTTCCTCTACTCGTTATTTAAAATAGTAGGATTGACAGTATAGTTCATATGCTGAGCATTACAAAGCAGGGCCTATATTCTGCATTCTGATACTATCTGATTTGTAGATCAGCAAGAATCAGAATTAAAAAAGAAAAAGAAAAAAGCTTTGAGGAAAACTCAGACAGCCTCAGCTCACCAAACCCTTTCCTTTTGAGAGCATATTGACTCCCATCCAGCAGTGAGTAGTGATGAAAGTCAACCAAAGCTGTCCATGTGTTGCAAGAGGCCTTTGCTTGGCCAAAGCTCTCATTTAGGACAAAGCTGGCATTGATGGCTGTCTCAGATGACTGGGCATGAAGAGGGAGTTACTTGGCAGCTTCTTTTTCTACCTGTGGGACTTACTCTCCCATCATTCCCACCTGCACCCTTCCCCACCTTAAACTTAATCTCAGTGGATGGGAATAGGGATTCAAAATACAGCTAAAGATGCTCAAACTCCTGTTTCATGTGGCAGACCTAGCCTGTGTGCCTCTCAAGGGACAAGCTCATCTTTTGTAGAGTCTCCTAAAAAAAATACATTCTTACCTAGCCAAACCTACTTCCCCCACTTATGGTCATATGCAGGCATGTGCAAACAAGCAGTGTTGTTCATTCGACTTTTTGCAGTGGGGCCCATTTAGATCTCTCTGGTGGCTCTGAGAAGGATTCTGGCAGCTGGAATGGCTCATGGTTACATGGTAAAGCCCAGGTTTCAATTACTTTGAAGAACTAAACATTTCTTAACATTCTTTCATCATGAACTTCATGGTTTCATCTGTCACGTTGTTTTGCCAGCGAGGCACTTTTTGAATAGTTCTATTTGGTTTGTATCTCATGAATAGCAATCAAAGAAGTTAAGTTTTATTTTTAAGAGATGGCAAAGACTATCTCGCCTCCTTCCCTTGTTTGATAATTGAGTTACATGGCAGGGGAAGGATGAGAATTGAAACTCAATCCATGTTCACTTCCTCCTGAAATTAGGAGAACATTTATGGTTATAGCTCATTTTCCTATTACAACATTTTGACTTGTAAGGAACCAAAGAAATATTCTGCTTCAGTGTTTGCCATGTTTTATTCTAAACATATTGATTGGTATGTCATGGTCACACAAGTTTGGGTACACTGGGTTAAAGAAAGCTAAAGACATTTCTCTGCCAAGTCTCAGAGGCAGCAGGTCAAAGGAGTCAAGAGTCTGAACTCTGGAGCTCCTGCTGGCTTTGACTCCTGACTCCACCACTAAGACTTAAGTCCCTCAATCTCTCTGCACCTCAGTTTCTTCATCTGCAAAATAGAACTATAAGTAGGATCTATCCCTCAGGGCAATTTTGAGAACCACTTGAGTTGATATATATGAAGCCCTTGGAACAGACCCTGACATAAATACCTTGTATATATTAACTATTATTACTATAATTATTATGTTTCCAAAGAGAAGATAAAATAGTTTTCCCCAACCTTATTCATTCATTCAGTCATTTGGTCATTCGTTTTCTTCTGCCCAATATAAGCAGCCTTGAGTGAGAGAGAGTTTGAGAGTTAACTGGTCAAGTTGAGAAAAAAAAAAAAAGCTTCTGCCTTTAATTCGGCTTTTTTTTTTTTTTTTTTTTTTTTTGCGGTACGCGGGCCTCTCTCTGTTGTGGCCTCTCCCGCTGCAGAGCACAGGCTCCGGACGCGCAGGCTCAGCGGCCATGGCTCACGGGCCCAGCCGCTCCGCGGCATGTGGGATATTCCCGGACCGGGGCACAAACCCGCGTCCCCTGCATCAGCAGGCGGACTCTCAACCACTGCGCCACCAGGGAATCCCTATTTGGGCTTTTTATTGCAGCTGCCTAACTTTCCTGGGATTTGCTATTTCACTTTTTGCTGGTTTTAAAGGTAAGATTAGAGCACAATTTGAGGGATATTCTGTAGAAAGACTGAAAAGATTACATTGTTTATCAATTAATCCCTGCCTGTTTTCCCAAAGCCTTAGAGAGAGAGAGAGAGAGAAAGAAAGAGGGAGATTGAGAGGAAGAATACGGACATTTTGAGAACACAAATTCAAAAATAAATTCATTCCCTTTCTTCATTCATTAAATTTTGTTCGAGTGTCTACATGTGTCAGGGACTGTTCTAGGCACTGGAGATACTCCAGTGAGTGAGATAGACAAACATCCAAGCTTTTGTGGAACTTGGGTTCTGGTGGTCACCGATGTGTAAATATCCAGAAGCCAATAACAGAGTCACAATCAAGTCACTTGTGTTTCTCCAGGTCTCTGAATACATTAAAAAAAGAAAGAAATGGCAACATCAGTTTCTATAAACTTTAGTGAACTTTAAATGATTATATTTAACAAATTAATACTTACAGCATAAAATAAGTAGAATAACAGTATGTTTAATCTCATTTAGAAATAACCTCCAAAGTGGAAATGCAAGGCCCCAACTTGGACCTTAAGGGACTCCTGCAAACCCCCAACCTCACCCTTACCCCACCCCAAGCCTGTGTTAAAATCCCAGCCTTAAACAGAAACCCATCAACTTATCTGCCCTTTATCAGCCGAAACAATGACACTTCTTTCCCTCTCAACCTTTGTTCAGGATAACCTGCTTAGACTTATAGTTTGTATTTTATGTAGACTTTTTTAGTTTAAGGAGCATATAAAACAGCATATTAACATTAAAGCCTTAAATCAGAAAGAAACACGGTTGCAATTTTTTTTTTTTTGAGTTTAAAGGTAGGCAGCCATATGTATCTGTCTCAGACTGGAATCAAGCCCTGAAATAAGACATATGAGGTGGCTACAATTTAACTCATTAATTTTTTGTTCACAGAATGCAATTTTGGTAAGTGACAACGTTGAATAGTTACTATTTTTTATTACAAATTTAAAAATGACACTTAACTGAGCTAGTCACTGGACTTGAAATCATTTTAAGGCAGAAAATTGTGACTATACAAATATTTAGTGTAGGGTCCACAATTCATTAATGAATTAATAGGTACATAATTTTTCTAGTATTTTAATTTGTGTTTGCTTCTTTAGTAATCCGCTCAACACTAACATATAATATTTGATATCTTTGAAAAGTATAGGAGCTCAGAATTATAAACTTTTAGAGCTAAAAGGGGCTTGGAGACCCTTTCATTGGACCCACTCCTTTTACAAATGAGGAAACTGAGGACCGGCATGGGTAGAGTCAGTTGTCTTTTGCCTGAATCAGGATTTTTGTATGAGCAGACTATTATATTTAGGGTTTATTTAAAACAGAATCCTTGTATCCTACTAAAACCTCCTCTATTATGCATAAAATCATCAGTGTCAACAAGCTTGCTAAACAAAATAAACGTTACGTTTAAAGGTACTAAGTTTAAAACAAACTACTTGTTTTTGACATATCTTTTAGGTATAATCTTCATCTTAAAAACAAATCAAATCGAAACAAAAAAAATCCCCATTTTGTCATGCAGCCTTTTTCTAGCTAAATTAAGAAAACTAAAGGGAATAAATGATACTCACTTTTAATTTTTCTGTATTAGTATCTGAGAAGTGCCATATTTCTAAGTCCAGCTCTAGCTTTCTATGTACTCAAATGAAGTGAAATGGAAGGTTAGTTTCCCAGAGGTAAAAGATAGCTTTAATTTTTTTTGTTGTTAACAAGATGCACTTCTTATCACTGTCTAAAAAGAAAAAGGTTTGCCTTAATTTATTATTGCAGTGAATATATTAAAAAAGAGTCAACTCTAATTTTACAATATGGTTTCATGTTTCCAATATGTTGAAAAGCACATGTAACTAACACGCACAATATCAGGCAAGACTGGACGTTGAGTAGGATTTGGGGATGCTTTTCTCAACAGCAAAATAAGGTCTTTGTGTAACGGTGTGCTTACTCTCCTTTGGGTATATGACTGTTTCATGCCTGTTTTTTTTTGGGGGGGGGAAACACAGATTATGAGTAACCTCTATGAGGTAAGGGATAGAAGGAGGGGAAAACACGGTTGTTGGAAGGAATGCTGGAAAAAGTCATGACAGAGGGAACAAAAAGAAGGAGAAGGGAGCCATCAAGCCAAAAAAGGGCGGCGTCCACAAGAGGCTCCCCTGCACGCGGGATTCTGTTGGCTTCCTCACCTAAACCTTTTGATTTTCTTTTCAAAATCTTTCTACTTTTGGATTCTTCAAAACAGTGCTTCCCAAAATGAGATGCTTTCAAATCACAAAATTTTTTCTAGAACTTTTATATACTTAATATGTAATGTTTCAGAAAAATATATATCGCATGTAACTATAATATATAAATATTATTATTAGATATTTATAGATTATAACATAATATATAAAAACACGGAAATATAAAAATATATATGTGAGCAGCACATCTATGGATGGTAGTGAAAGAAATTTCCCCTTAGCAAAATAAATTTATTTTCTTTAAACAAAAAAGATTAGGGGCTTCCCTGGTGGCGGGGGAACAAAGGTTATGAGTTCAGCTATATACCACCTTTCTTCCAGAGTCTGCATATTCTGTGATGTCCCTATGAGGCTGGCAGAGATGGAGAAATTGTACTTTGAAGTCAGAAAGCCCGGTCTTTGCAGCCCAGTTCTATGTGTTCCCTGTGACTCTGGCATGTACATAAACCTCTCTGTTCCTGATCCCTCCTCTACAAAATGAGGATAACGGTGCTGTCCTTAGTGCAGGGTTGCTCTGATTGCCGGAGGCTTACTTCTGAGCCTGGCACATAAAGTTTAAAATCATTAAATCAGGGACCTCCCTGGCAGTCTAGTTGTTAAGACTCTGCGCTCCCACTGCAGGGGGTGAGGGTTCGATCCCTGGTCCGGGAGCTAAGATCCCGCATGCCATGTGGCATGGTTAAAAAAAAAAAAAAAAAAAAAAAAAAAAGATTAAATTTGCTAACGAGGATCAAGGAACTAACAGGATACTTGAATATGCCAAAATTCTGAAGGTCATATACGAATGACAAGTTTAGGATATTTATTCCTATAAAGAGTTTCTGTTTGTGTGTTTATCTTTCAGCCTTTTGAAGCTTAACAGTGTAGGGGAGTGATTCTGAAGAGTATGGGTGTGTATTCCTAGCGGAACTGACTTTTTCAAATTGCACGAGTCCCCTGGTCACCTCTCCCTCTTAAACATTCTGCCCTCCATTAGTCTCTGTACCCTCCATTAGTCCCTCTGTGAATGGTGTGAAGGTAGAGTAGTGAATGAATGAATCCTGTTTCATACAGGTCCAGGGAAGGCAGAAAATATCAGTCACAACAAAGCACCCCCCATACACACACTGCACAATCACACACGTTCCTTACTTGATATATTGCAGGTCATTCAATATAAAGTAGGAAAAAAAGATCTTCAGACAAAACTGTCCACTTGGAAATACATTTTTGTTTAGTTGATTAATTCTGTAGTTTTACATTTTTTGAACAAGGGAGTCCAAGGTATAGTTCATAATATATCTTGGTCTAGTAACATTTCAAGAAAGTAACAATGTTTTTTTAAGGGGCATCTCCAGAGCAAAGCACGTTCATTTTTCAGAGGAACAAAACCCTCATGGACATTTTTTAATGTTGCATTCAAGACTGAGATGAATCCGAAAGGGGCTTGACAGATGTGATTGTCATAGTGTACTGGGACCGAATTCCTCTAGTACAGAGAACTGAATGTTAAAATAAAATTTGAAAGTTCTTTCTTTCCTTGCTGTACCCTTCTCCAAATCTCCAAAGCATTTGTTTTGTAAAATCCTAAGTGGAAACACATTTTGGTGCCATAATTTCAAACAAACCATCTCTTTTTGAACTCTGCAGCCTTGATGCATTAACACAATAGCATATCAAGTTCACAAAATTTCAGATAAACCACGTTCAAGCTATAAAAATGACCGGAAAAAAAAAGTCCTAATTTTTCACACATCTCATTTCCTTTTCCCACACTCCTTTAAGAAAGCCCAGCTTTGGTGTGTCTTTAGTAAGAGGAGTTGCTGCAGACACATATACTGTTGTATGCTAGCTGAATCTATTCACAATTTAGTGTGAGTTAACTGACAGGCTGAGGTGAGGTCATCTCAACCACAAATACCAGTTCATGAGGCAAGGGGTAGACAGCAGGAAGCAACTGGAGACTCCAAGAAATAAATGGGTTAAAATTGGGGTGCACAGGGCTTCCCTGGTGGCACAGTGGTTAAGAATCCGCCTGCCAATGCATGGGACACAGGTTCGAGCCCTGGTCCGGGTAGATCCCACATGCCACAGAGCAGCTGAGCCCGTGTGCCACAACTACTGAGCCTGTGCTCTAGAGCCCATGCTCCACAACAAGAGAAGCCACTGCAGTGAGAAGCCGGCACTCCACAATGAAGAGTAGCCCCTGCTCACCGCAACTAGAGAAAGCCCATGTGCAGCAACAAACACCCAATGCAGCCAAAAATAAATAAATTAATTAAATAAATAAATTAAAAAAAAAATTGGCGTGCACTAACTTTCACATAAGAACTCTGACCAAACTGTTCTTGCAACTCTCTTCTGAGATAGAAAGAAAAATAAATAAAAATATAAAAGTATCACCATTCTGAGCCTTGCATTTTGCCTGAATTAATATGCTTAAAGCAGTTAAACATTTACCACCTTGCTTTTTAAAGTCAACTTAAAATATTTTCATTCAATAAAGTTTATTGAAAATTCAAGAGGATGATGATGATGTTGATGATAATTGGGATAAACATGATTGTCATTACATTAATGTTTTGAAAACGGCATCAGAATAAAACAACCTGAATAATTGACCTGAATAAATAAAATGACCTGAAAATAGGCCAAAATAATTGCAAAGAGGAGTGAGAACCCAGGATTATCCCTCTTCGATCAGGTAGATGTTTTATTATTGCACAAATGCTTTATAAATATACTACAGAAGCTTCAAATTTCAGAAAATATGGCCATTCTTTTGGAAAAGGTGCAAATCTCTAAGAGGTGGGGAAGAAAAATGATTTATTCTGTTTTTCTAGCATTGCTAGTTTCCAGGAGTTCATCTTTTGATCCAGCTACAAGGCAATGATTTTCTGAAGTGGTTTCTGATGGTGTCTGACATCTTTTATAGTACTCTTGAACAATCTTGTAATGTGCTAAACGATACCAAATTTAGTCAGTGGCCAAGAAAAAGAGTCCAGTAGGCCCATGGGTATCATGAGTGTTTTGCTACTTGCTGCTTCTTGCAGCCACTGCTCAGAGGGAAGAAATGAAGTTTTTTGAGTCTCTGAAACCTCAAGTGGTGGATTTGGTGGAGAGCTGTAGCAGGTCTGGGACAAGTATGAAAGGATTCGATAGTCTTACGCATGTAGAAGTTTACAAGTTGTCAGATTTTGTCCCTTTTAGTCACTTGTTTATTCATTCACTCATGCAGTCAATCACCAAATATCTATTGCAGTACTGCTCTCTGTAATGTCTGGTAATATATGTTAGGTGGGAAATAAAGATAAAAGAGATCCTGCTCTTGAGCTCAAGGACTTTATAGTCAGTAAGAGAGATGCATATCAAAATGAATTAAAGATAGAATAATGTGTTGACGTTGAAAGAGGTGTTACATATGAGTTCAGAGGAAAGGGAGATTTCTTCCAGCTGGGGTAACCGAGAAAATATTCACTTATTTATACACTGATTGGTTTACACATGTCCTTAGTCAGGGACTGCTGTGAGCAAAATACAGGTAAAGAAGTGGTTACAATTCATTTATCTGATCATTCAACAAATATATATTTAGGGTCTACTGTATACCAAGGCTTGTTCTAGACTCTGGGCATTGTTTAGTGAATAGGCCAGACTGTGGTGGCTTCAGGATGGGAAAAACTGAATGGGGAAGGAGATATTGAATATCTAGAAGGAAAAGTGAATAATGAAGAGACCTAAAAGGCTGGGAGAGAACAGGATAACCCTTAGGCAGGAAGAGACTGCCTCTTCCCTTGCATCTAAAGGGAAGAAGCCAAGGCTGGTGGCCAAGGTAGGTTTGAAAGTCACATGGCAGAAATTGAGGAAGATCTATTTTGTGACTTATGTTTTTGTAGCCTGAAATATCAGAGGAGCTGAGTCTAGGTGAACGAATCAGGCTTTGCCCGCCACCACTCCATTAGAACTGCTCTTGTCAAGGTCACCATGACCTTCAATGTTGCTGAAAGTCAGTTCTCATCCTACTTATTAATGGCATCTGACACAATGGATCATTTCCTGTTCCCTGGAAAGCTGCCTTTTCTAGCTTTATCAAGTATATATTGTGCATTACTTTAAACTATATGGGCCCCACTTCTTACTCTAGCTATTGCTCTGGGGAACAGTTACGTGAAGACTTCGACCAGCTTTGCAGATGTGCAAGCTGTCTTGCCTCTCTTGCTTTCTGCCCTGGGGCTTCTCTGACACCATGGAATGGGACATCTTATGAGATGCAGGTGGAACTAACTCATGCATGATCCAGCAGTTTGGGGGGGGTTCACATTCCTTGGAGCAGTCCTTGATCAATCAGGGATAGAAGCCAATGGGTAAATGCTTTTTCCATTCTTCCCTGAGCAGACAGTTTGGAGATGCATTTCATAAGACGTTTGTGAAAGTCCTACCAGATAGAGCCATGCAGAGTGTTTTTTCCCTCCGCCTGTGTTTTCCTGTACTTCCCTTACTCCTGCTTTATGGGGTTCATATTCCAAAACAAACCACCAATGATGAGCCTTTGTTTCAGTCTCACTGCATGCCTTAAGTTGATAGTTGGTGATCTGAGCTCATTGTTTCCTCCCTTCCCCAGATTTCTAAAAACTTTAACAAAAGCCAGTCTGCTCCATAATCCACATAATTACTATTGCCCCCAGAACATTCAAGTGCCACAGATGATTTTCACCTATGTCTACATGCCAGGGGTTATCACCATCCCACTTACCACTAGCAATGGGATTCTTATTATCATATGCTTGGTGGGTGATCCAGCTTTAATATCCTACCCAGAGGGCCTGCTTCCTAGGGTCACTCTTGATAACAAGAGTCAGCCTGAACTCCTCAAAAAATGACCCTAAAAACCAAGGTCTATATCTAGGTAGTTTATTTTGAAATGTGATCCCCAGGAATTGGGAGTAAGGGACAAGGACAGTAAAACAAGGAAGGAGGGAAAAAACACTCTGGATACCTCAATCCTGCAGGACCTTCATGAGAGCCTTATGAAGTGCATCTCTAAACTGTTCACTCAGGAAAAGCATTTAACCATTTTAGGCTGGAAGGATGGTGGGAGATGCTTCATGGAACTGAACTCCCAGAGAACGATGGAAATCTGGACTGGAAGAGGCCCTTGGTCAATATAGACAAGATAGATGTGATTACTAACATGAGCTGAAAGGCTGGAGTGGCAATCAGGATGCCTTGACCTTACAGGAACCTGTGGCAATATGTGAAAGACCAACTAGTCAGTTACATGGCTGATATAAAAATAATAGTTCAGAAACGTGAGCTGGCAAGCTGAAAGCTGATATCAGCCACTGCTTTGGAAAATCATGGTCCCTCACCCGAATTCCAGATCTAAGTCAGTTCACAGACGCAGAGAGCTTTGATTAAAAGGATGCTGGGTCCTCTAGAACAGTTGTTTTCAACTGGGGACCCCAAAGGGTATTTGGCCATGTCTAAAGACATTTTTGGTTTGTAATAACTGGGGGAGGGATGGAACGGGATGCCACTGGCTTCTAGTGGGTACAGGCTAGGCAAACTGCTAAAATAGCAAACAGTACATCAGAAGTAATATTACATCTCAGGGGGAGTTGCTAGGATCACCTGCAAAGACCTCAGGTCACAGGGCTAGTGGTCTCCATTATACCCCTGTACATTTCGTCTGTCTGGCAAAATATGACGGACCTTGGTGAATACAGTGGACATGGTGGATGATGTTGGTGTTGCCCTCTGATCCCCTCAGTTCTCTTCGTCCCTCTTTTGTGCAATCCCTCTCGCATCTTAGTGTGCTTTTTCTTTGAAAACCCAGCATCTGAAGTTCTTCTTTGGAGGATGGTCCTTGGGTTACAGAAGGCTGCCTGACCTGTAGGAGATGAGAGCTGGAGAGGACTGGGAATTTACTGCCCCTCACTAAGGTCCTAATGATGGTGCAACTGATCTGTAGCTTGGCCCAAATGATGAAACATATTCTGAAGGTGGCTTCTGTTGTGTGTAAGGATGCTCTGCATCATCTCTGGAAAGCCCTTTGGAGGGTCACATCGTAGCCCTCTTCAGTTCTGGAGCAGCGTGCTGCCTCTTATGACAGAGAACCATTTGTCATTTGTAAATTAGCCCCTGATGTTCTTTCTTGGCCCTAGTAATACTGAGCACTTGACTGTGGGACATCAAAGTGTCTGTGCAGGTGGAACTGTCCAGCATAATCTGGATCCTCTGTGTCACAGAGATGGGTAGGCACAGTGGCAATCCATTGTGTTGAAAGGGTACATTTGGAATTGTGTCAAGAAGGCACAAGTAGATTATATAAATAGTCCAGGTGTCCATGGCATTTACCTTTGTTGCACCAACACCTCTCCTTCAACTCATACCTATGACATCATGGGGTGGAAGTAGAAAGGTATAACCTACTTACCGGAAAAAATTTAGGTTTAGTTCACAGATGGCTTGGCATGATATGTTGCTGTTAGCCTAAAAAGGACTATTGCCCCAGTCAAGGGCGGCCCTAAAGTCAGTGGAGAAGGAATGGCCTTCTAGTAGGCACAGCTGTGAGCAGTATGCTTGATAGTTCAGTATGTATGGAGGCAGAATTGACCTAAAGAATGGATAGACACAAATTTCTGGGCAGAAGCAAATGGTTTCACTACTTGGTCAGGAGCCTAGAATGACTAAGATTAAAATATTGTAGGCCATAAAATCTGGAAGGGGCATGTGGATGGACCTTTGGAAAAGGGGAAAAAGCATTCTTGTGTCTCACAGTGATGAGCCCCAGAGAGAATTCACTACAGAGGAAAGAGCCAGTGCCCTGGGCTGACAAAAAGCTGGACCTGTGCCTGTCAGGCGGTTCCTTTCCATGGCCACCTAGTGCTGGTGCAAGGTGTGAGTGAAACGGAGATGGGGCGGGGGACATGGTGGCTGAGAGATGGATCCTAAACATGGGACAAATAGATGAACTTCCTCTCACCAAGCCTCAACTAGCTATTTCCATTTCAACTTGATATTATCCATCTTTTCCACCAACATGGAAACTCCATGAGGGTAGCTATTTTTGTCTGTTTTTGTTCATCATCCACCACCTAGAACTATGTCTTGTACATAATATGGTTTCAATAAATAATTGCTGGATTAAACAATACTGTGATTTGTTTATGCAGCCAGCAATATCAAGAGAGCAGCCTGGGTGGAAGAAACAGCCTAAGCAAGGGCCAGAGGGCAAGAATTTTTAGGTTTTGTTTAAGGAGCAATGATTAGTTGTTTCATTTAGAATAATTTGACTTGCAGAACTACTTTTTAATTTTTTTATTTTTTAAAATTTTTATTGGAGTATAGTTGATTTACAATGTTGTGTTAGTTTCAGGGGTACAGCAAAGGGAATCAGTTATATATATATATATATAGCCAGTTTTTTTTAAGATTCTTTTCCCACATAGGCCATTACAGAGTACTGATAAGAGTTCCCTGTGCTATACAGCAGGTTCTTATTAGTTTCCTATTTTATATACAGTAGTGTGTATATGTCAATCCCAATCTCCCAGTTTATCCTTCCCCCCCATCCCCTGATAACCATAAGTTTGTTTTCTACATCTGTGACTCTACTTCTGTTTGGCAAGTAAGTTCATTCGCACCCTATTTTTTTAGATTCCACATATAAGCAATGTCATATGATATTTGTCTTTCTGTGTCTGACTTACTTCACTCAGTATGGCAATCTCTAGGTCTATCCATGTTGCTGCAAATGGCATTATTTTGTTCTTTTTTTATGGCTGAGTAATATTCCATTGTATATATGTACCACATCTTCTTTATCCATTCCTCTGTTGATGGACATTAGGTTGCTTCCATGTCCTGACTATTGTAAACAGTGCTGCAGTTAACATTGGGGTGCATGTACGTTTCTGAATTATGGTTTTCTCCAGGTATAGAAATGTAAATTGGCATAGCCACTATGGAGAACAGTATGGAGGTTCCTTAAAAAACTAAAAATAGAACTGTCATATGATGTAAAACTACTTTTTATACAGAACTTTTGGTAAACTTTATTGTATAGCAGCTTATAATCTCAATGTTTTCAAAGAAAAGAAGGTAGAATAAAACCTGTGGGTATTACATCTTTGTACGTACCAAGACTACAGTTCCAATTGCAAGGAGCAAAGATGGCAAGGCTTCCAAAATATCTCTTACCACTTTCTGACTAAAATGTGATGTAATTAGATGACTAAATTGGACAAAGTCTCCTACTGTTAAGGGAAACATATTCTTTACCTGTATCACCCAGATTGTCTAATATCACTTCTCTAAACAGGCTAATTATTCATTTCTCCCTATTGCCTGTGGTAACAATTCCTTAAGATACTAATTATTGAACTTTAATAAGGATAATCAAAAAATTTTGTTTTAAAAATTAAAAATAGAAGAGAAAATCTGAGATCCTATAACTTAACTGCTTTCCAGAAGCCACTAGTAGATGATAGATATGATAAGCCATGGCAGATTCTTTTATGTCACTGCATTCAAATGATCTACCACCTTGGAACAAATCCATCTTGTATTTTTACTCCAGGACTATTTCCTCATCTTTGGCATTGTTCAGAAGTACAGAGTCAGCCTGCGTGCCTTGCAAAGCTACATTTCTGTCAAAAATTTAACACATTGGCTCAAGATCCATCATCTGGTAAGAGGCAAACTCTATGCCCTGTTAGGCTGGGGAGTATTCATTGAGTCTGAGAGCTTATTGGTCATCTTGGAGGGGAACGTGATTGCTGACCTACCATGGTGATGCCTCTGATAGAGCTTGTGCTTCCAAACTGTCTTCTTCCTGTCTGGTTCCCTCTCCCTACATGACACTCCTATTCAATTCACTAACCAACTCATTAAGTCAGTTAGTCCTTGGGACTCTTGGGAAGGTTTACCTCGTCTCCCCTTCCACTCATATTCTTGCAAGGCAGGAAGTGCAAAGGAATGTGACGAGAGCTTTTTAATCCCAGGGTTAATTCTTGATGCGACTCTGGCACCTTCCAATGGAAAAATCTTAGTGAGGCTTTTAGCAGCCTAGTTGAGTCCAAGATTGTAGAAGAAGAGGAAAGACCAACAATGATGGGTAAATTTTCAACATTTCTCCAATAAGAAGGAGCGCATCTCATCATTTTTAGGGCATTGAATAGAAATTACTGCAGCAGTAGCAAATCTGGGTATATCACACAAGTTCTTATGTACATTTTACTTCAAAAGGAAAATCCATGTCACTTTAATGTGCTTATTGGCTGGTGTGATTCTCTTTACTTTCTCTAAGGCTCTAAAGAACAAAGGATTTTCCATTTACAGTGAGGAATTGAGTCAGTGGATCATTCAGTGTGGAATAAGAATTTCTCTCAGCAGCGAGAGCACTTCTGTATATTTTCACTTGGTTATTTAAACTACTTTGGAAGCATAAAAGTGATTTCTTAAGGCAAACTCTCCACTGTTGTTGCAAAGGACCCTCTGGGGAAAGCACACTTAGTTCCTGCTTCTTCCTGCCAGGGCTTTCTGAACAGATAGCTCCAAGAAGATTTCTATCATTTACGTCAATCTAATTTTATTTGTGGGTTTAGTTTGACTAAGAGACAGATACCTAACTTTTTTCTGCTGCTCCATTTCTGTACCTCACAGACTAGAGATATTTCTCTGAAACAATAAACATCTGCATAGAGTTTTGTTTATCGTTCATTTGGAAAAATTGAAAAATGTTATCGGTTACTTGCCTTCTCACTGTTAGCTGGCTTTATTGTTGCAGAAGAGTCTTTATCTGGAATTTTTGTAAAAAAGGAAATGAGTCTTAATTCTGTACCTCACAGACTAGAGATATTTCTCTGAAACAATAAACATCTGCATAGAGTTTTGTTTATCGTTCATTTGGAAAAATTGAAAAATGTTATCGGTTACTTGCCTTCTCACTGTTAGCTGGCTTTATTGTTGCAGAAGAGTCTTTATCTGGAATTTTTGTAAAAAAGGAAATGAGAGTCTTAATCATATATATATATATATATATATATATATATATATATATATATATATAAAATCATGTATATAATCACTATATATGTATATAGTGATTCATGTGCACTTTAAAGCCTTAACACCAGAGGTGACTTTAGAGATTATTCAGCCCAACGCATTTATTTTGCAAATGAGGAAACTGAATTCAACAGAATATAAATTATTTTCCCAATGCTATAGAACTAATTGGTCATAAAGTCAGACTTAGGACCCAGGCCTCCTAACTCTGTTCCAGTACTGTTTTTCTCCGTGCTGTTTCATCTCCAATCTATGGGCAGGGGAAATGGAAATCATGACCTCAAATGACTTAATTCTTTGATCAGCCTTTTTATATCTAGAAACTATTGTATCAATAAAGATACAGACCTTTGTTCCCAAAATTGCCTCTGTCTGTTCATCTCTGCTTTTGGATGTATCTAAGTAAATGTCTTCCACATCCATCAAATTTTGGCTCTCATTTTTTAGGTAATAGTGATAATAATATGCAAGGTTAGGAACTTAAGATACATGAAATCTGGAAAGACGTATAACAGCCTTTTGTAAGAAAAGAATAATGATTTTTGATATCTTATAATAACAGTTAACATGGCTCAGTTATCAAACATGATGACATACTAATATAATTTCTACTTAACTGTATCATCCAAGTGTTTAATTTTCTTTGCAGACGTAAGGCACATTTACATCCCTTTTGGACATATCAAAAGCACATCAATAATTCTGAATGTAACCAAGCTCAATTTCCCTCTATCAGATGGAGAGTTGGTAAGTGTTTAAAGACTGGGGGATAATAGAGGAAGGAAGGGGAGAGAGGCTGTCCTCAAAGCTCAGATGTAAACTAGACAAAGAGACAGAAAGACTATTAGGATGGGTGCCAAAAAGCTAGAGGAGGGTACCTGGTGCACAGATATTATTGTCCTTGGGTAGTCATCAGGTTAGATTTACTTATCAAAAGTAGAAGAGAAGGAAGATTTTAATTCAAAGAATAGTCTACTCTTTAGAAACTTCAAGTAATAGAATGTATGGTGATTATGCATCTAAAGATCTCAATAGCTCTGCCCTCTGATGGTGTCAGTTTTGTTCATACTAGGCTACCTTTGTGATTGCTGGGAACTTTCCAGAAAATCTAGTATTTAGGAATTTCAGTAGGTCTTATCTGTATTCTCATGAAAGAGCAGATTATGGTTATTTCTTTAGGCATGTATGTAACATCCTTCTAAAAATAAACTAGAGGATTTCCTGTTATGTAAAACATAGATATTAAAAAGGGAGAAAAATCCTTTCTCCAGCTAACATTTTCCCACTCATACTTTTTGTATTTTTTCTAGGCATACTTTCCTTTGTTTATATACTAATTAATTCCCCAAAAAAGGCAGCTTACCATAAAACTATGCTCTTCTTTAGAAATAATTAAATCTATATTTTATGAAAAACAGAACTTGTAAAATCAAACAAAAATATATAACAGACAAGAAAGACTGATATAGAGTTAGGTTTTGGAACTAGACTTGGAGATGGTTATATCAGAAAATCTAAATATAATACATTTAAGCAGAAGACTCCTTTCTCATTCTGTGAATTAAGAAGCATTCCACATATTATTCATTCTCCTGAAAGACATTTCTTACCCTATGTTTTGATGTACCTTTCCACTTTTTCCCACAGGTCAAAAATGCCGACTCATTCATGAGTTCCAGAAATCTGCTTTTAAACAATCACCCTGAACATTTCTGAAGCAGGCTGGGGCTAGAGAGGCACGTTCCAAATGAAATATTCCCCTAACTCTTTTTCTCAAAAGAAAAGTAAAATAAAAATAAAACTTTGCAATGCCACTGGCTTTTGAAGGATTTTTCTCCTAAAAGGAGCACAAGAAAAGTGTCTACAGAGTAACTTTATGCAGGAACAAAACAACTAGTTGAAAATCAACATTTCAGACCTTTTGTTTACATAGAGCCAAAACGCCAGTTTGTTTCCATGACGTCTTTGATAATTTGACGTTTTCCTACGTTTACTGATTTAGCAACATAGACACAGATTCAGTTCATGTGTTGTGAAGATTCTCTTCTGAATCAGGCACTGTTAGATTAAAGAATATGGTCCCCTGGTGGACCAGAGTCTGTACCCTATCTGAAGAGGTTGCTTGAATTGGTCCTTTGAGATCCTGATATGTCATTTACACCTACAAAGAGCATTATTTATCTGAACATCAAATCCAGACTTTCTTGCCATTTTGGAGAATTGTTTTTAAATGTTTTCAATATTTGCTCTTTTGTAATATTTTTTCCAGAGTATGCTTTAAAATCCTTCAGAAGGTGGTGAAGTGATGGAATGTGTCTGTTCCCAGCGTCTTGCCTTAGGTACTTGGGGACACCCCCCTGATGCAGCCTCAGGACCCAGACTCAAAGCAGCACTGGTGCATGACAGTGGGAGAGGAAGTGTCTTCAGACTCTGGGCTTTCCTGTACCCTGCCCTGCATTTCTTGGTTTCAGTCATGGCCCTCGTCCTGTCCCTTTCGGATGTGGTAACCTAGTCCTATTCATTACACCTCCTACTTAGAAATCCAGAGAATGTGAGACCTGAAATTTGCTTTCAGACATCCTTGTCTGTAACCTTGGCCACTGAGGTTCCTACAGCTTGTCCCCAAAGAGGCATGTTTAGTACTGTCAGACAGAAGAGCTATGAACTGACTATGACTATCCCATTTTTAAAATGATACAATAACATCACAAAATGCTATCATTATTTCATACAACCCTGTGGTAAACAACCCTACAAATACTTAATTACTCATATTGATATTCTTCCTACATCTGGGGAAATTTTTATTTCCAGCTTTGAGATGTTAATTGAGATAAAGATTGTTCAATTTGTCTCCTTGATTGATCATAGCTTTGAAATGATTTTTTCAAAGCCCTCTAAGGTAACCCAGTAGAAAGAGTAAAGCCTATTCACTCAGGAAAACTGAATGTATTCAGTTCCTTCGAAGAAATTTGGGACAGATGTGCTTCTCTTCTTCAGCGAACCCAGCGGACAAAAAATGTATTTTATTTCTTGTGAAATGCATTTTCCTGTTCATCTCAGTATGTGGGACTGTCAAAGTTTATAACTTTGGCAGTGCTCTAACGTGACCGTTCTGTTCTCCTTTAGAAATTTATTAAATCTATATTTTTATGAAAAACAGAATGTGGTAGATTTTTTTCATCTTTTGACATTTACTTGTTGGTTAGTGTTTTTAAGTCATGCTAGATCTCAAACCAGAATGACAAACCATCCAAGACTTAAGTGTTTTCAAAGCTGATTTTGAAAGGCAACAGAGGCATTGTGAGCAATCATGCCTGGCACTTCTGTACAATATTCTACCTGAGAATCAACAACAATTTTAGAGCCGTGAACTAACTCCTTTAGGTTGGTGTCGGTTTTTCAGAAGGGACAACAAACGGATTATGTCTTTTTTAAGGTTTCTTATACAACAATTCTACTAATTTGCAATGTGTAAACTCCATGGGATTTTTAAAAGTTTTCTTGTGGTCTAGCTTTGAGGCAGGTGGGCAGACTGGATGGGACCTCCAGTTTCCTCCTGGACCTAGGATCCTAAGAGTTTTTTTCTCAGGTCATTTCCTGGAACTCATGACGAGGCTCCAGTAGCCCACCAACACCACTACCACTGAAACCTTCAGGGATCCTCACCAGGGTTCCAGTCTCCTTTGATTTATCAGGCCCATTCATGCTCTAGTTTTAATATCTCAGCTTTGCCTGTCACACTAGATATTTTAAAGAGCTTCAGAGTTGACATTAGTTGTGTCCTAGTGCACCAGAGAAGTTATTCTATCATCTCCAAATTATGATACTGGATGATTGGGTTTAACAGTCTCTAAGAGGGTTTGTTGAGGTCTTTGTTTCATTCCCCTGTGATCATGATGGTATTTTTTTTCATTTGCTAAGAAGCTTTCTGTATTAGAAGAAATGGCTAATTGTCTAATTTCTATCTTTGGCTCATTTTAACTTCTTTTTTTTTTTTGGTTAAATATCCACACTTTACATATTGTGGTTTAAGAATGATAATTATTTATATAAACCATGTTAACAAAATCATAGCATGAGTGGTAGATGAGATTTAATATGTACGGCACATCATCAGATGAAATTGGCATTAGATATGGTTTCCATCTTGTAGTCCATCTCTTAAACCTGCTGGGCTGACAGGGCACAATCTTGGGGGAAGCATGGAAAAATAGAAGAGAAAGAATTCTCCATAGACGTGCATGAACATTCATATGATGGAGGAAAAAAGGAGTGCTATAAGCACTTTTCTATACTCCCTACACTTTAATAGGCTGAATTTTCTCACACTCCATTATTTTCTTGTTGGGTGCAGGAGACAATAACTATTCTGCAGATAACTCACAGAAGAGTGGCCAACGACTACAGTTACATAGAATGCTTTTACACAAATTTTTCCAGAACCCATAACTTGAATGAAAAGCTCTTTTTTCCTTTGCTCCACTGTGATGAGAACAGTTTGTTTGACTCATACCAAACCAAATCAAGCATTTCTGTGGGCACAAAGAGGAATGTGGAGCAAAGAAAGATTTTCTTCCTAAAAAAGGAATATGTGCATGGAAAACAAAATTGCTTCAAATTTCACAACATATTTTACCCTTAAACCTTGGAGGCAGTCGGGTCAGTCCAATTTCCCTTGCAGATATTTGACTTTAAAAATCACATAATTCAACTTTTAAAAATGGATTTGTGTGAAATGATATATAAAAAAATTCCATGCTATGTAAGTCATGATGAGTTTCAGCTTATGTTTACCCTCTGCCTCTTCATCTTTAAGAGATGCAAATTGTCTTCAGGCAATAGTGGAAATGTCTTGTCCTAGTTCCTCCAAATCAGCCCTTAAGACGTTTACATTAGAAACTTGGAGTGACGCTAAAATAAATGAGTTTCTTCAAAAGGCTGGCTGTCCCCTATCTAGGAAATTAAAAGTCATTGGGGAGAATTTTTTTTAAGAAGCAATAACAGATAAGTACACGGTTCTTGGTTTCTTAGCCCAATCCTATTTGTACATTTTAGAATCTCAAATGACTAATCCAGTTTACTACATGGCGAATTTTAAGGGAGAAAGCAAAACTTTTTCTAAGGATCCAAGTCTCATACTCTTTCAGTTGTTCCAAGATCTCAGATTTGTGACTGTACTTATTCAAAGAATGTCATGTATTTGCTTTTCTCTTCAAGAATGTAACGTTACAAATGTATTTAAATGCGATGTGATTCGAAGCTACAGTAATTCTTTGCATGCATTTGGGAACTGCAGACGCTGGCATTAGAGTCAGAAGAGGGTCTCAGCTCCTTTACCCTCAAAACAAAGAAAACATTACCTTGCCCACTTTCTCACAAGGCTGCTGTGAAAACAGTAAATAGTGAAAATCAGATAGTAAAATCGTGAAAAATCAGATAACCAACATGTAGATCAAATCCTTGATAGTTGTCTGCAGCCCAGTGCCCTGCTCAACCATGCACCAACACTTGTGAGTGAGGAGGGCAGGTATCACCATTGTTATGCCTATTTTCCAGATAAGGAAACTGACACTTAATAAGAAGGAATGACTTGTCCATCATCACAGGGTATGTATGAGAGCCAAGATGCAAATTCAATGCTTTTCACTCTAACCTTCATGCTCTCCCAATAAGTTGCCATGAAATTTTTTATAAACTGTAAAGTGCCTTACAAATGTGAGGTGTCACATTATCACATCCCTTAAACCTTATTTTTGACCTTCTGAGGCCAAAGCCAGGAAAAGTAAGGGAAATACTGGAAATTTAAACCACTGGACTTTTCATAGAATAGTTCAGGAGGGAGAGCAAGGAGAAACGGTAGCCATATACCAGATTTCGGGAGCAGAAAACTCAGCTGTAAGACAACAACTGGTCATTAGTTGAGAAAAGAAGTGTTGAGTCAGCAGCCAGAAGAACAAGGCCACAAGAAGGGAAGGTAGCTGAAGAAGTGAGGGGCTGGGGAGAAGGAAAAAGTGGGCACAGAAGAGGCCAAGCTGGGGTACAGGCTGCTGCTAGAATCTGACAGACATGGTTTCATCACTGAGTTCCCTTTACATGATGGTTAGAATCCTTAAAGTGGTGGAATTCCCGTGGCTATATTTGAACCCGGCTGTGCTACGAGCATCTGCACATCCTTCTTCCAGTCTTACTATTGGCCTGCACACTCCTTGTCTCCCAACTGCTAACCCTGGCACCTCTCTACCTGAGGGCCTTTTCTGGTGAGCAGAACCCACTCGGCTAAGCATGGGTGGGCAGGAAGTACATGAGAATTAAAGCCCTCCTTTCATTTGAATGACGGTGGCAGTTGGTGTATAAATACCCCAGCTCTCTCACCCCTCAGAAGTGTAACTCTGAGCACATATTCAACGCTGGTCCCCAGAATTCCCTGTGGGGATTAAGGTCCAGTTATTCACTGTGGTAACTTGCTTGATGATGCTCCTTCGGGGGTTGAATTACCTCCCTGCCTCTTTTCCCCGCTCCCCTACATGTTTCCTTCACCTCCCAAATAAACTACTTGCATATGAATCCTTGTTTCAGAGTTGGCTTCTGCAGGAACTAAAATAAGACCCGTCTCGCTGAGAGCAAATCGTTGCCACCTTAGGGAACAGCAACAACCTGTAGAAGTTGGACCAGGGACCAAGGAAGCGAAGAAAAGGACCAGGAAGATGAAGAGAGTTTAGCCTCATGAAGTCTCACGATAGATAAGAAATTCACCAGAAACAGTAGGTGAGTGTGTGCTCATGGACAGCAGACTGGACGCTAAAGACATTTATTACAGAAGGCAGTTGAGCATCCATCGTCCAGGCAGTCAGGGGCCACAGGCCGGGCATCGTAAGGGGGAGGAAGAGGCATTAGCCCACTAACAAGACGGAGCTGAAGCTCTGAGCAGGGTACTCAGGGACTGTTTGTACTTTCCTTCATAGAAAGAGTCTGTTCTCAAGAAGAGGTGGCTTGGAGTCTCCAGAGTATGTTGCTGGACACAGTGGCTGATGCCAGGAATATTGGGGCAGAGAGAAATTCAGTGCTTCTTTGAGCTAAACATGATCTTGGGCAGGATCTAGTCCAACCTCTCATTCTGAAGATGAGGAACTGAGGATCAGAGAGGATGGATGTCTTATGCTGGGGCAATCACCCCAAGTTAAAGAACCAGGACTGGAATCTGCCACAGTACTTTCCCACCACTCCCTGCTAGAGTGACATGTGGTCAAGTTAGAATTTTGATTCTCAGATATAACAGTTGTTTTTAAAAGAGTACCTAGTCCTCTAGAAATGGAAAATTTAGAATTAAGTCTCAATTTCCTCCTGAATGCTGACAACCACATAGAAGGGTAGATTACATGGTCTAAAGTCTATCTATTTTAGAAAGTGTGTATTATGTCCCTCTGTCACCTAACGGGAATGCTGCTGTGAGTTTTAATTACTCTTCATTAAGGGCACAGATGTGGTCTGGTAAATGAAATGCTCTAAATGAATTTCATGATAGTTTTACCAGGTTATTAAGAACTTACAAACTCTCAGGAATCCAATTATTTTGGTCAATGTTGATGCTATATTAATATTATTATTATTAACAACATTATATTACACATAATATTGCGTATTACATATAAAGTCACATATATATAACATTTAATACACAATAATATATATAACATAATATGTGATAATACTTAACAGTATATTATATCCAGTATAATATTAATATATAGTATTAATAACTTATAATTACCATTAATAAATAATAATGCTGTGTTTTATTGTCTGGTTTCTTTTTAAATTCAAGTAAAAAAAATATTTAGCATTGGGTAAAAAAGTATCTTCCTGATGAGTTCCAAGGCTGATTTCAAACATGAAGGCTGCACAGGACTATCTTGTTGGAGAACTCCAGAGGTAAAGATACAATAGTCTTATCAGTCTCCTTCCTTCTCATGAATGGCATAAAATATTTAAGGAAACATTGTAACTCTGAGGCCCTTTGATAAGCTTAGAGTCCCTCTTGTATACTCTTTTAAAATATTTTACAAAGACCAGCTCTATAGCAACAATGATGGTTTTACTAGATCTAGCTTAGAGTGAGTAACTAAGGATGAATATGTATATGCACACACATGCACAGACACACACACACAGCCAGATACAATTCCTTGGAATATTTAACATAACTTTTAATGATACTATATGAGTTTCTCTCTCTAGGAGACTACCTAGTCATAAATATGATAAGCAAGCATATCTTGGATTCCTGGAAACAGAAGATGTTTAAACCTTGAAGATTGAAAGGACTGTGGAAATCATCTAATCCAATGCTCCGTGACTAAGGACACTCAGGCAAGAAGGACAGGACTTGCCCAAGGCCAGCCAGCTCATCAGTAGGAAGCCAGATTTTCTGAATCCTAGTTCAGGGCCCATTTCCCTAAGACCAGCAGGATGGCTTCCCTGTCCTGAGGAGAGACAGCATGCACCAGCTCCTTCATGGCCACCCTTTCCTGGTCCACATCACCTATACTAGACTAAACAAAAACAAAATGCCACTTACATGAAAGTCCTTTGGGGGAAAGCCCGTGTTTTGAGAAGAGGTGCAAGTTCCTCCATCCTTGTAGCTACGACTCCATGGAGATAGTTAGGGTCAAAAGAAACTTTGCTGGATGGAATGCTGACACATTTGTGAAATTGTCATGATGAAATGCAAAGCATTTTGTACACTGTCCTTTACCCTTGTCAGGAGCCCCATGAGGAGGATCTGAATGTCAAGTTGCATCTTTTCAACCAAGGGAAAGATGATGCTGACTCCATGCCCGGGAAGCAGCTCACCAGTTCATCTCCTCATTCTCAGATGGTTTTCTACATGCAGACAGGAAGATCAAAAATCACCGTGAGGGCTTCCCTGGTGGCGCAGTGGTTGGGAGTCCGCCTGCCGATGCAGGGGACACGGGTTTGTGTCCCGGTCTGGGAAGATCCCACATGCCGCGGAGCGGCTGGGCCCGTGAGCCATGGCCGCTGGGCCTGCGCGTCCGGGGCCTGTGCTCCGCAGCGGGGGAGGCCGCAGCAGTGAGAGGCCCGCGGACTGCAAAAAAAAAAAAAAAAAAAAAATCACCGTGAGCTGGTCAGGGCTGTTCAGCAAAATATTGTGATGGGCAGACATCATTCTCTTTCCACAAGGAGTGTCCAACGGTCAGGGTGACAGAGGAGGCAACCCCCAGAATGGCATGGTTTAGGGCCCTAGGAAGACCCCTCCTACACTCCTACATCACAAACCTCTTGGCTAGAGCCTAAAAGGACACCATTCACATTTTCTTCAAACTCGTTTTAGATCCTTATTAAGCACAAGTATCCCTGGTAAGAATAAACCTTTTTATCAGCCAAGACTACATAAAGTCTTGGAGCATGAGTTTTGATAGGGAAGGAAAAAGAGTGCACTACGAGACGATTCTGGACGCTTCTGGCAGTTAAGGAAAAGGGAATATCCTTCAGGGAGGGGACATGACTGGGGAGATGCAGTGCGGAGGCTGACTAATGAAAGCTGGACTTTTGGAGTCTTTACACCATGCTAGGACCTATTCTCAGTGTTCTCCAAGCTTAATTCTTATAATCCTCCATCTTATTGGATAGATACTATTAGAATCATCCCCATTGGAGACACAGAGACAGAGAGATTAGACAACTCCCCCAAAGTTACACAGCTGATAAATAGCAGATTTCAAATCCAGGCAGTCTGGCTCTAGTGTCTGAGCCTTGAACTACTATACTAACTGTTTATCTACATTAAATTTTGATTCATCTTGTTTTTATCACCACTGAAATGGCTCTAATAAGACTCTTCCCTGCCCCCCATCTGCTTGACCTGATGAGTTTGGCACTTAAAGCCCAAAGCTACACTGTCTTGACGATCTCTATAGTACACTGTTTGCCCCAGAGTGCTCCTTTGGGAATTTTCCTAAGAGAAGCATTGAGGCTTTAGCAGCCTCTCTGCAAATGAATTCCTGGACAAAGAGTTGATAGGAGGTGAGAGCTAGGAGGGGTGCTGCGCAGAAATGGGGGGCTACCTATCATAATAGATGCTGGGGAAGGCTGGACAATTTCCACTGATATGTACTCAGTCCCAGAATCATAACAAGGTTTTGGTCTCTGTGGATGAATAAGCACCACCCTGGTTCTGAGGCTGAATGAGGGAAATGCAGTAATGGCCTTAGATTTGAAGCACATTAATAATACAGTCTCTAGGATGGGCAGTGCCACTATCTCAGTTTCCTTTTCCACATAAAATTGGAGACTGGGGTCTCTGGGCCATCCAAGGTAGCACTTTTCACAAATACCAAGCATAAATCATTTAAGAGGCAATGTTTAAAAATGGGAAAGACAAAATCCCAAGTGAATTTGCTGCTTGCCTATGTGTCCCTGCTCTCTTGCATCTCCATGGGCGTGAGGACTTTGAAAGACTCCGACACCTCATTTAAATTCTTTTAGATGCTCGTGTTTTTGTCACTGTTTTGAAGGGGGTCAAATAATAGAATAATGGATTCCAAGTTAAATTACCTACTTAAATTGCTTACTTTAATAAAAAGATGAAAACCAAAATGTTCATAATTTTAGCAAGAAACGTGATCACTCTATCTGGTATAGGATTGACTTATATAGATCTGTTGGAGCCCCACCAAAGTAGAGAAAAGTCTAGTACAATACAGAGCAGAATTAATTAATTTTCCCATGAATCATTTATTTTTATAGTGATGATGTTGATTAAGCCTTTTGAATACAGCCTCCCACAGAAAACTCTTTTCACATCTAGATGTAATATCTAAAATTGAGAAACCTTTTACTTTCTCTAACAATCTCAAGTTTGAAATTAGTGATAACCTTCCTTAGCCCCAGTCATAGCGGAGACATTCAGTTAGTTAATAAAATTAGAGGTACATCTGCCTTCACATTTGTCAGTTCATTAAGTTAGATAAGCCCGAGAGCTGTGATGGCCAGGCCATGTCAAGATTACATGGTGAACCACTTAAACCCAACGCGCGTTATACAAGTGTTTACACAATTAATTGGTTATTCAGTGTTTAAAATAAGAATGCCAAAGACATATAAAGAATGCCACGCCTGCTGAATTTCCTCGCATAACAGAGGTTTTCCTGCATGAAATATTATGCCCAACAAAATCACGTTTCATTAGGACAAACAGGGCAAGAAAATATACAATACGAGTGAGGCCAAAACAGTGTGTCAGATTAGATTTACCTAAAGGAACAGAGCAAAATTTCTGATCATCTTACATCCAATGTGATTGAGAAACAGGATCTTCCCAAAGCCTGAAATGATGTGATGATAACAGAAATATGGTCATGTCATAAAATTTATCAGATGCGTCCCTTTGCCAAGTAAATAAAAACACAAACAGGACGGCAGCACCCAACAGCGTGGGAAGAGGGGGAAGACAAGACGACAGAGATTTTTTTAAAAAAAACTCCGCAACGTCAAGGGAAAACAAACTGTGGACTGTCGAAGCCAAATCTGATGCAGCTGAGCCCTGGGTTTGGCATCATGGTGGCCGGGTCGCTGTCGAGTGTGAGCCCCACCGCGGGTTGCACTAGACCTTTGAAGAGCAGCCTCACGGCGGGTCACAGAGCGGTCAGCTGTGCATCTCTGCTCTTCCACGTGGCCCACCCCGGCCACTATGGGAAGGAGGGAATGATTTCTTTAAGGAATTGGGCTATTTATAAAATAAATATAAAGTCTAATATCTACTGTGCACAGATGATAGTGGAGGAGTGCTCCAGCAGCTGTCTATTTGCTGAACATCAGCCTCCTGTGCGTCTAAATTGCCCCGTACTGAGAAGAAACACAATACAGTTCACCAGAGACTTGGCTGCAAGGTAGAGCCGCTTGTCTGTGGGCAAGTAATGACTTGCGTTTTCAGCTGCTTCTTGGTAAGAGCTTTAGTAATTGGAATCAGTTATTCAAAACATCGCTAAATGTGATTTAAATGGCAAGGATTTAATAACAGAGAAAGAAGCCATTAAAGGGGTTCAAGCAGGGGAGAAGGGAATTCCGTTTTTTAGAGCAGAGGGAGAAAAATAAAGCAATTACTTGATGTAAAGGCCAGAAACAGGACTCCTGCTGTCAGGGAGAAATCAAATCTGTCAGCAATTAGTGGGATCTTAGGAGGTAAAGAACTCTCCAGTGCTGAGCAGTGAATAAGGGGTTAGCAATTATATGAACTGATAAAAGTGTTCTGGTTTCCAAACAGCAGGTTAACAAGCCTTACTTTTTTCATAACTTGATGCAGATGTGATGAGTCACACTTTATGATATTTTTCAGTGGTCTGCCAAGAAAGTTCCCTAATAAGCACACTGGGCGGCCTCTTTCCAATCTCAAACTGTGTTCAGGCTGCCTAGCCCAAAAGGATGTGCAGGAGAGCATTTGGAGAACAAGGTTCTTCTTTAATTAAAAGACGGAGTCATAATTTCCATCAACATGCAATTTTTAAAAAATCAAATGGGAAACCCATGTCCCAGTGTCCACTTTTCCCATGGGGCTGGTAGTAACTGGTGCTTTCTGCATGGAAAGAAAATCGCATGGTATCAAGTAGAAAACCTTTTCATCAAATAAATAAGTTAACTTTATTATGCTATGCTCCTTATTCTTTGTCCTGTTAGGAATAAAAAAAGATCTATTTATGTACATACGTGGTCCACACGTGACTGCTGTCTGAGCTCTTTAAAAATCACTTTGTATTGATGTATGTGGGCTGTGAAACTCAGTATGATATGTGAAGTCAGAAACAAAAATCAATTGTTCCTTCACAAAAACAGTTACAGCCTTTCGATTCAAGGAGCTATTCTCTGCGCTGAGTGAATGCTCAGACGTCAATAAAAGATGAGTGTTGAAGTGAGGTCATTTGAAAAGACGCCCCTAACATCCTCTCTGAGTAGCTCTGATGGTGACCTACTTAGGTTTTTTCTGACATGTACTCTGTTTTAAAGACATAAGCAATTATACCTGAGCAACCGTACCACAAAGTGAAATCTGTCATCAGCATATGCTACTGATTTGTCGATTGACAAGAGACAAATAAAAACAAGAATTTTTTTTCTTCCTTTTTTTCCTATGAAATTCAGTGATAATATATTTGGGCATTGAGGACTTTCCTTCTTCCAATTTAAGCACTGTATAAGCAAATCGTTAAATAATTTAAAAATATCCAATCAACGGATCTCAAGAGATTTTCCATTTTGAGCAAAACTCCTCTGACCAGAAAAATCTTACCCCTCCTTTCTGGTGAATCATTGTCGTGGGCTTCCCAGGCTCCCACGGCCACAATAACTAAGTGCCCTTAAAGGCTAATGATCATGACGTGTCCGTGAAACCCATAGTGCTTGGGAAATGTAGGCTCACCAGAGTGCAGCTTTAAGAGCCCCTTTTAATCCGGCTCTGAGGTCAATATAATTTTTGTATTTTTCTCTTTTGCAACATAGCTTTCAGTTTTATATTATTATTCTATATTCTATATAATATAGAATATTAATATAGGTTATTGCTCAGTTTTCTTAAATATTACATTTGTTTATGCAAATTTACAAATTGCATCTAGCAGACTTGTTGGGTAGGGTTGAGAGAAGTATGAAATTGGAAGCAAGGGGACATCGGCCAGAGCCGCTACAGTTCTATGCAGAGCACAAGAGCTATGCTCTTAACATCGCTATCAAATATCATACAGGCTCACAAAGATCCCATACCCCAAATACACTGAGATTCATTAAAAAAAACTACTTTCTGAGTACCTAAATGTGCCAGACACTGTGCTAAGTGTATTCATCTGTCTTTATATTTCAACTGCTAATAAGGTATAAAGATTTTTTTTAAGACAAACAAGAAATGCTCCCATTACTGACTTGTTCATTCATATACATATATAAATTTCTTTAATTTATAGGACTGCAAATTTTCAACCTCCTTGGTTTATTCCTGATTTTAAAAGTTTTATTATATATGACATTGTATTAATTTTAGGTGTCAACATAATGATTTGATAAATGTATATACTGTGAGATGATTACCACAGTAAGTTTAGTTAACATCCATCGCCACAACATAGATGGAATTTCTTTTCTTGTGATGAGAACTTTTAAGATCTACTACTCCTGATTTTTTTTTATCATCTCCCATTATCAAACTACAAGAGTCACTTAAACTCCAAAAGACACTGAAAGTAAGTGAATTAAGAAAGTGGTAAAAATGAAAAACACCAGATTAAAAAAAAATCCAAGTGAGGAAAATATTCTTGTGGTAGAGTTTGCCTTGTACAACTGGAGTTTTTCTATGATGATTGCACTGAAATGCTTATCAGCCCATCGAGCCCTTGCTTTGGGGACAGGTTCATTGGGCGCTGGGCTCTGGTCTTGTCACAGTGAGGATGGACTCACATTTAGCTGGCTTTTAACAAGCGGATTGCTGGATTTTCACATGACCTTACCCAGCTCTGCCAGGGATGGGCTGTACTTTCTTCAACAGCAAGGTCCGTGGTTTCCTCATCTGGAAGCAGTAATAATAACATTTATCAGAATATCCTTGGAGTTTTCTACATTCCGTGGAAATTAGAAAATGATCATATAACCTTGCCTAAGAAAAAAATTGGAGTCAGTGACCTCTTTGTAATAGGGAAAATAAATATGGTGTTCTTTACTGGGTGTAGGGTTATCCAGTAATACCTTGTAGGCTTTATTTAGCTAAGGTTTAGTATTAACTCTGCTTTCTCATTCACAACACCTTCAGAGGGACAGAAGCAATTGAGCATCTGGCTTGTCCCAGTAGAAGGTAGTTGTGGGACACAAAGAATTATTTTTTTAATTTTAGAATTTTATTTATTTTTTTATACAGCAGGTTTGTTTTCTTTTTTAAAAAATTTATTTATTTTATTTATTTATTTTTGGCTGGGTTGGGTCTTCGTTGCTGTGTGCGGGCTTTCTCTAGCTGCAGCGAGCGGGGGCTATTCTTTGTTGCAATGCGCGGGCTTCTCATTGCAGTGGCTTCTCTTGTTGTGGAGCACGTGCTCCAGGTGCACGGGCTTCAGTAGTTGCAGCACGTGGGCTCAGTAGTCGTGGCTCGCGGGCTCTAGGGCACATGCTCAGTAGTTGTGGCGCACAGGCTTAGTTGCTCCGCGGCATGTGGGATCTTCCCTGACCAGGGCTCGAACCCGTGTCCCCTGCATTGGCAGGCAGATTCTTAACCACTGTGCCATGAGGGAAGCCCTTTACAGCAGGTTCTTATTAGTTATCCATTTTATACATACTAGTGTGTATCCATTTTATACATACTACATTTTATACATACTACTACACACCACCACCACCCACCCTGCCACTTTCCCCCCTTGGTGTCCATACGTTTGTTCTCTACATCTGGGGACACAAAGATTTTTAAAAACATCTTACGTGACATCACTGAGAAAGCTAAAGGTGTTTAAGTGATGTGTACGAAGGACTTGATGTTGTTTGGAGCAGTGTGTAGAAAGCCCAAGTAAGTATTCTACATGATTCACCAAGTTAAATTCACAATTGTTGTGGTAACATCTTAACTCAGAGAGTCATGAAAGACTCTTCTTTGAGCCAGAAATAAATACATCCCGAGGAAGGTTTAGAATCCAGATCCTTTGGAAGCTGCCTGGGAGCAGAGCATTGGCCTAGACTGCTTCACTGTATTCTGACCTGAGGATGCAGCTTACAGAACATGAGGCAGGAAGGGCAGTGGCCACCATGTGGGTGCTGATGACACCGTGCAGCTAAGAGCCTCAGCCAGGATGGAGAGCACCCTTCCCTCCTGGATCAGACGTCAGAGCTGTCTCAGTGATCACGCCTTGTAGGGTGGCTGTCATGAAACTCTGGACAGCCCTGATGGGAGACTGGATGAGTGTTGTCACTCTTCCCTTCTGCTGAACTAGGTACCGCTTGTAGGAGAAGTCCTGTCTTCACAAATCTGCCACCGGTGAGTGTCAAGCGGGACCCTGCCAAGTTATAAATGAGCGTGTCCTCTGGGAGGCAGTGTGTGAATTCTGATACGTCTGTCCTACAATTCTTACGAAAGTAAATCCTAGCAGTTCGCTGGCATGGCAGCCTTACTTAGCAGTAGGAGGGAAAACTTGGTGAACTGCAATTTGGGGGAGGACTGGGGTAGGGAGTCTTTCGGGCTTTGGTATAAAATGACTTGCTAATCACCTCCACCGGGTTAGTGGAGGAGGGGTTCTCTTTGCCTTCCACACTCTCTTCATATCCTGCCTTGGGCATGTAGCAATTAGGACATTCCTTCTGTTAAGGGATATGATTGAACTCTGTCTTTTAATTTTGTGATTTTGATCTCCTTGAATTACTGATTAATCAGCCTTCCAAACAGACACTCGCCCACCTGCTAGGAGCCAAATAGTAAAGAACCCTGGTGTTGTCAGGCTGGGTGCCACCAGTCCTGTTTTTCCGGTTGGGACTGTGCCTGGGAAAGCAAAGCGGGACACCTGGGCCACCTCCTTGCCAAATGAACAACTTATTATCTTCTCAGTAGCTTTGTTGCATCAAGGACTTTTCTTCCTCAGTGTGATCTCAACCTTCAATGGCGTGCGTGGACCAGTAGCCTCTTATGGTCTATTGAAGGTGACCACCCTTTTGTGAGGGGCACTCATCTCCATACTGTCAAAGTCTCAATGACAACTCAGAGACCATTATTTAAAAGTCATCTAGACCATAAACTTTCCCCATTTTAAGAAAAACAGGCTCTCCTCAGCATAGGAACTTGTTACATAGTATTATTCACTGGTCTTATAAAAAAATGAATTTCTATGCAACAAATCTTAACTACAATGTTGGATGGCCGAGTGTAATTTTGTTGTTTTTGCTTATTTTCACCTAGAACAAATGTTGATATATATATGTGGAAATGGCAAGAACTGTGAGATTAAACAGAGAGAGAATTAGATGTCATTGGTTTCAGCTATTCTTTTAACAAGAAACTCAGAATCTCAGCTTGTCTTTTTTTTCCTTCAGGTGGAATTCCTCTTAGTGTAGTCCTTATTGTGTGAATAGTAACATATTCACACACGGCCTAGTGGCCCTCCGATATCTAAGAAGTGACTATCAGAAGAACGAATCATCAAAGCTACTTTTTTTTCTGTAATCAGTGGTGGAACCACTGAAAGATAAATGAGGAAACTTTGATGCAAAACATTGCTCATTAGATATTATCATAAAATCTTGTTGATATAATAGCCAGTGGTAGTCAAGTTCCCGTAGCCCCCCAGCACACACAGAGTTTCCCCATCGTGAACATCTTGCATTAGCGTGATACATTTATTATAACTAAGGAGCCAATATTGATTTATTATTAACTAAAGTCCACAGTCTTCATAAGGGCTCACTCTTGGTGTTGGGCATTCTATGGGTTTGGACAAATGTATAAAGTCATGTATCCACCATAATACCATACAGACTCATTTCACTGCCCTAGAAAAAAATTAGGGCTAAAGCCTATGGAGACTAATCTGCTCACTGTCTCTAACTATTCTGTGATTCAGGAAGAGATAGGACATTCGAAAAATGGGCTCTCAGGGTTTCATACATTATGTTGCAATTTTACCCATCATTGGGGTTTTCTTCTGGAATAGGGATATTCTGCAATTTCATATAATTCTCGTATCCAGAATATGTCACCCTTTCAACTCTCCCCACTTTTCCTCTCTCCCTCTGTAGAATCCTGCATCATACAAACCTGAGGAGGCAAAAATGTATATTGCTCATATGTTTATGATAAAGGAGCCAACAAAACAAACTCCAACAAAATAAACCTCACATGCTGGAAGTTGGATATGGTTCGTTAATAGCTTTGAAAAAGTGTGTTCAGAAACAGATCGTCTTGTATTAGAAGAAGTAAAAACGGAATGTTTCTTACCCTTCATTCACAAGTTTCTGGAACCTTTCTGTTTAGTCAGCAAGTTTTTAAAAGGGCATTTTCAAAAGGGGGAAATGCAAATTAGAGGCATCGGGTATTACACAGAAAATAAAGGAACTGTCAGAGAAAAATCTCATGGAAAGCCAGTGGCACCGTGGACTAGACATCTGTGGAGCCTCACTATAATGCCACCTGGGTCACTATAATAATGTCACTTTAACGTGGATCTGGGTCACGGGTCCTTGTAATTGTTGAAACTTTTATAAGGAGAGAGTTCTAAACTGCTTTAAATGGGAACAAAGGCAATTCTGCCTTATCTGAATTCCATCCTTTGGGTTGTAATAAGTACGAAATACCAGAGTAATTGTAATTTGGAGAATCTGTGAAGTGTAAAGGCTGGGTGGTCACTGGGTGGAGTGTAAAGGTGGGGGCTACCCTAGTGGTGTGGTTTTCTGTTCTCCCATACGGGCAGAAAAATTCAAAGTTAGCTATATTCTTCCAACCTTATGACAATGCAATGTCTTTTATTGGGAAAATTCATCATTGACTTACAAGTAATTCAAAATTATCTTTTTTTTTTTCTTCCCCCCATTTGTAATAAGAAATCTCTGCTGGTCTATCTATCCTCTTACCTTATTTCAAATACTTCTGATCTCGGGTACATATTTGCAAAGGAGCTGAACGAAGTTAGGGATGTGTTTTGTAGCCATGAAATGGAGCAATACTAGCTGTTCCTTTTTACAGTTCAGCCTACAGATTTTACTGCCTTTGACTTATTAGGACCATGTTCCAACTAGTTGACCCAATGATACCGTAACTGCATTTAGAGACTTTGGGTCCATGTTACCTTTGCTATGGCGCAATGATGAGTAAAATAGAGATTAGGAGACCCAGGTTCTAGCACAAGTTCGATTACCCTCCCATTCCCATGCAGTGATCAATGCTCCACGCTACAGTTTCCTATTGCAGAACAAGGATGATAATACCTGCAATATCTACTTTACAGGTTTGCCATAATGAACAGTCTTTGCAACATTAGGCATTATTAACATAAATAAATTAGGAGATGATGTTTTTCACATCACTAACAATTTAGTCAACATAATGACAATCTCATGTCTAATAAGAGATGTTTTACTTAACAAAGCCCTGGACTATACTCTTCCCCTTCCTATGTGATATTAATGAAAAGTACCTAGTGTTTTTGCATTCACAGAGCTTCCCCGAAGTGACATAAGCTTACTCAATGGCCGCCTGTCTCTGATTCTTTTCCCTAGGCGATACCAAATTTGAGCAATTGTTACCCACAATGTGTTTGGGGGGGTCTGTTGCCCCTGCACATTTGGCCCGTCTCCATCCTTGAACACCATGCTGAAGTGGTGGTCTTTGTGCCGTTCTCATTGTTATTCTTGTGCCACTTGAATACTTGAGCAAGGGAAGCAAGGTCCCGGCATCAAGTCAGTTTCAGCTCTTGAGATCTGAAAGGCAGCCACTTGGAGTTCATTACACATTTCGACTCAACACTCCTGCCTTAACATTGTATTGCACAAGAATTCTAAATTCATTTTGGCTGCGTTACAAGGCCTGTTTTCTGCCTGGATGCCTAGGTCTCTCTTTCTTTCTATTGTCTCTGGTTGGTGTCCAGGAATAAAGGATACTTACCATTTAAAAAAGCAGAATTGTTTGTAATGAAAATACTTGCTGCTAACTGGCACTCTCTGAGAACTTTAAAGACTCAAGTGAGGACAGTCACTTCCTTTGGAAGCATATTTATTTTTATGCATCTTTTCTGGAAAAAAGTTATCTCTTTGGGTATCTTGTTCATCATAATTTATGTTTTCCCATCCATGAGAACTTTACGAAAAGGAGAATTTCTGAATGCAAAAGACCCTTTATGGACTAGGAGTTTTCATGTTCATGTATACACTGGTCAAAATCTCTTTTATCTACGAAAACAGAAAAGTTTTTCTCAAGCTTCTTGAGACCTGCTAGGTGTTCACACTGGAGGGTGAGTGAAATGATGCTAAAATAGAAATGTTTAAAAATACGTCTTGGCATTTTTTTATTGATAAAGGTAATCAACTAGGAATTAATTCTTTTCTATTCCATTTATTAGGCACAGTAGGGTTTAATAAACCTCGAATGGCTTCACTTTTCTGTTTCAAGAGCAGCGTATCTAGAGAGTATTCTCTGTAGCAGTGCGAGATTTGGAGACATATGTCTGTCAGCCTCAGAAAAAGAAAAGCCATTTAACGGCTTCTTTTGAGAGGCTAAACTGCAGCGGTGGTTTAGGGAGGTGGCAGGGACCAGGCTGGCCTGCATTTTTTAATGTTCCCGCGTGTGGGTGCATGCGTGTGTGCATGCTTGCACGCGTGTGTGTGAGCATGTTGTTTTCCACAGGGAGAAACTAATCTCTTGGCTTAGATCCACCTTAGTATTAGACTCAGTGCTTTCTCTCCCTCCTTTACTTTAAATCATTATTAAGTTTATTACTTCTTTTTTCTTTTGCTGGAGAAGATTAATGGCTTTCCCTGAGCAGAGGGAACTCTGCAGAGCCCAGTGGCTCTATAAATAGCACCTGCGGCTAATTCTCCAGTGCCCGGTATCTCCCCAACACATCTTGGTCTTTAAACAATTTGTTCAGAAGAGGAAAGCTAAGGGTCACTGTGCACTTTGGTGTGACTCAAAATGCGTTTTATGGATAGTGGGGTTTTCTCCAGGAAGTTTGGCCTAGCGGGTCCTTTAGAGAAACTGGACGTCCCAGCACATCCCTGGGGAGGCATGCCTCACTAACCAAGCTTGTAAGGATATCACAGAACCTGTTGGACCCATGGGTGTGGCGCCATGCTAATAGCTTTTACCATTAACTTTCCCCCTCTCCTTTTTCTCGTTTCTTTTTTCTCGGTAGGTTTCAGGCTCAGCTGAACTGTTCCAATAGCCTGGGGGAGATGTGACTTCATGGAGTTATAAAACACAAAGAGGGGAAATGCTGGGATAATTGCAATGCTAAGGTTCAGTAACTCGTGGTTTCAGAAAATGGAATGCTTCTGGACAACAGAGATTACAGGAAGGACAGGTGGCGTCGTTTTAAAACCATCTTCATCTTTAGAGGTGGTACTAGGAACAAGAGAGTGCCGCACCTCTAGGGCACAGAGCAGGTGTTCAATAAATCTTTGTTGACTGAACGGATGAATGAAAGGCGTTATATTTCTTATTATCAGAAACCTGCTCATCTGATGAAGTCAGTGCAGTTGCAAGTGAAGTCCTGTGACTTAAAAAGCCCATGCCACCTGTTAAGGGAAAGGGAAGGGGGAATAAGGCTCCCCTTCCCTGCTGTTCAGTTATTTCTCCTCCTGCGTAGACCAGATCACCAGTAAAAAAAGGTTGTGTTGAGCATCTGGTATTTTGCTAGATACCTGATGAACCCACTGAGCTATATGCTTTGTAGGTTAAATGCAGAGTTCTCTTATATATATCTTCCTTTGCTACTTGATATTTACATGGGACCTTGAGAGCAGTGAATTCTTTCTCATTTGCATATCTAGTGAGACTAAGGAAAGATCCAGGGATGCTTCTCAGACTTTGAACTCAGAACTCTAGGAAGCTTTAACTCTTTATATGCCCACCTACTACACTGATTCAAACTTGAAGTGTCCATTCTCTCAGAAAAGGACTCCCAGAATTTTATTTACTCTTGTCGTCTGTGCAATCAAACCATTTCTCTGCCTGTTTATTTCATCAGTATTATCATATAATTACATAATAGCTTCTTACAGCTGAGAGTTACCTCAGAGATCATTTAGAATAATCATTGCCTTTTGTAGGTGAAGAAACTGAGGCCCAGGGGATGAACTACCTCGCCCAAGGTCACTCAGCTTGTCAGCAGCAGAGTTAAACGAGGACTTGGGCTTCCTGTCTGCCTGTGTGACATTGCTCCCTTTATACCATGTTGCCTTAATTCACATCAGTGTCATTTCTTGGTTTCCACTATGGCAAAGTGCATTCCTTAAACCAATGATTTTTAAACCTTTTAAAAACGGATCCTCTAATGTGCTTCATTATATGTACACAGGTAAGAAACAACTGCTACGCAGTTGGGCAGCGGTGGGCATAGAAGAACTTGAAACCCACCATATTAACAACCCCCTCAACTTCTCCCCCCACCCTGGGCAGTCTTTAAGGCAAATCCAAGAAACCCAGCACATCAGGAAATTAGTCTCAAATACCATTACTTGTGTGCAAGGAAAACCACCTTACATCTATCTGCATAGAGGAAGAGATTTCAGCCCAATGGGTTTTCATAGGCTTGGCTTCATCCACCTTTAAAATCTCCGGTCAAGGACTCTCAGAACAGTATTATCTCCAGCTAGGACAAAGCTGGGCACATCTTGGCCAAGCTTTAGTAAATTTTGCTAAATGAATAAATGAACGAAAGGTCACAACTCAATCCTTGGCAACACTTCACGCTGCTCTTTGTCAATTACTCTCAGCCTCTCCTACGCTGCCGAAATGCATCACATATGCCTTTGAAAACTCTCTTTCCTTGTTGTATTTGGTTCCATTTTTACCTGTTTCTCCTTCTGGGCTGTGAGGTCTTCCAGAGTAGAACTCTGAACTCACAGTACTCAGAATACCCTGGGCATACATTAAGCTTCATTAAGATCTTATTGTTAAATTAAAAATGATTGGAAGTGCCTCAAACCTTTAGTGCTAAGGTAGGGTTTCTCAGCCTTGACATTATTCACATTTGGGGCTGGGAGAGTCTTTGCTGTGGGGGACCGTCCTGTGCATTGTGTATGTTTAACAGCATCCTTAGTCTCTACCTACTAGATGCCAGTCGTACCCTCCCTCCAAATGACCCCTGGTGGACAAAATTACCCCTCACTGATAACCACAGAGCTAAAGGAATTCTTGTTTTCTCTCCTCTGAGTTTCTCTTTTGGGTGGATTCAGCCCGAAACGGGGCTATTCTAAAAGGTGAAATGTTTTGATAAGTAAAAATAGGCAAGTGTATTGCTCAGATCTAGGAATTTAATAATAAATACTGTCATTTATTAATTCATTTTACCCTTTACATGTTTTATTTCGAGGACTTTTTAGTGGAGAAAATAATGTTTGCTAGTTTGGGAAGATAATGTTCATTTCATCAAGGAACACAATACCATTGTTTTCTTGAGCCATTGATCTGAGTTTGGCTAAATGCCACAGTTCCAAGACAGAGAACAAAAATGGCAGCTTCATATATTCTGCCATCATCAAGAAGTTGGATTTGCAAATCAGCCATCTTTTCCATGTTCTCTGCCGTTGGATGGTTTAGTGGAATGCCCTTATAATTTTAAACAGCCCAAGTCCCAAGAGTCCCAGCCTATGAGATTTTATGACCCCTGTCTACCCCATCCTAGGTGTCACATGATACCTTTTTTATTTTTATCATAATATCTTCTTTTGTTTGAGAGAAACAATGCCATTGAGTGTTTGTTCTCACTAATGGAACTGGGCCTCTCCACTTCAAATGTAATGGAGAGTTTAAAGAAATGTCTAAGGAAATTTTCCCATATCTCCCTCCCAGAAACACATAAGCAAGATGAGAAATACAAAACATAGTTCTCTAGAACTGGCATCCTCAACTTCTCATCTTTCTCATCCTCCACCTTAAAGCATTTTCTTCACATTGATTGTCTAATATCTAGGTCTTAACAAAGGTAGCCTGGGTGTCACCAACTCCTACAAGCTTCTGAGAGCATTTTTAAATTAATATACAATGACTCGATACACCCCTAATACTTCAGGCTCTTGGAAGTCAAGCATTCCTATCCCAGTATTTCCAGAGCTCCATTCATTCATTAAGAATGTATTTATCGTTTCTTCATTGTATATTCTTGCCACCTTTGTCAAAGATAAGGTGACTATATGTGTGTGGGTTTATCTCTGGGCTTTCTATCCTGTTCCATTGATCTATACTTCTGTTTTTGTGCCAGTACCATACTGTCTTGATTACTGTAGCTTTGTAGTATGGTCTGAAGCCAGGGAGCCTGATTCCTCCAGCTCTGTTTTTCTTTCTTAAGATTGCTTTGGCTATTCGGGGTCTTTTGTGTTTCCATACAAATTGTACAATTTCTTGTTCTAGTTCTTTGAAAAATGCCATTGGTAATTTAATAGAGATTGCATTGAACTTGTAGATTGCTTTGGGTAGTATAGTCATTTTCACAATGTTGATTCTTCCAATCCAGGAGCATGGTGTATCTCTCCATCTGTTTATGTTATCTTCGATTTCTTTCATCAGTGTTTTACAGTTAGATTCTGAGTACACGTCTTTTGCCTCCAAGTGGTACTGATGAACCTAGTGGCAGGGCAGGAATAAAGATGCAGATGTAGAGAACGGACTTGAGGGCACTGGGGGGAAGGCGAAGCTAGGATGAAGTGAGAGAGTAGTATTGACATATATACACTACCAAATGTAAAATGGATGGCTAGTGGGAAGCTGCTGCATAGCGCGGGGAGATCAACTCGATGCTTTGTGATGACATAGAGGGATGGGATAGGGATGGTGGGAGGGAGGCTCAAGAGGGATGGGATATGGGGATATATGTATACATATAGTTGATTCACTGTGTTGTACAGCAGAAACTAACACAACATTGTAAAGCATTTATACTCCAATAAAGATGTGAAAAAAGAAAAGAATATATTTATCACGTATAATATGTAACGTACACTCTACTAAATTTCCATTCCAGATTCCTGCTCCCATTGACTTTCCATCTTGCCTCCTGTTGCCACCCTCTCTCCATCTACTTTATCTCCTATGTGGTCACTGTCTCCTTAAGTTTATTCACCAAAGTACCACAAACTCAAGGTTGCTGTGTGACACAGATGTTCACAGAAGGTTGATAATATTAGAGAAGCTGACAATCTCATGCACAACAATAAACTGCTTAAAATTAAACAGTAGTCATTGCTTTTCCTTAAAAGACCCTTTGCCAACCTTGTCACTAGGGATGTCTCACTGACCATTTTCCTCCTCAGGATCTGCTTAACAGACTGCCATGTTGCCCAAGCTCGCTCCCACTCTTCCCAGATCAGAGAAATCGCCCCCCAAGCTTCCTTCCCATCTACTGCTGAGAAACATCTCCTAGCCATGGTGGTTGTTGTTTGCAACCTTGTTATCTGATATAATTTGGGCCTTTTGTATCAACCATCTCCTTTCAGACTTTTCATCATTCAAGAAAACCTATCAAGGTGTTTTCTTACGCAAAAGATTCTACACCCTTAGCAAGGCAAAACATTAGCAGAAGCTTTGCAACTTGATTTTTTCCTATAATTCGCTCCAGTTTGTATTCTTAGGCAGAACTTTTGGCCAGTACATCAACTTTTGTGACAGAATGAAGGCAGTCAGAAATTTATTTTTCCCTTATTCAGAGCATAGGTCCTGGGGTAATTTTTTTTTTTTAATTCCCATAAGTTTTTAAAAATTCCCATTACATTATTACCCAGATGTGCTCATTTCTCCATTAGGTCTGCCCCCAAACACAAACAAGCTACTAATTCTTATTAGTACCAATTATGAAAAGGGAATGGATGGAGCTGTACCTCAGGCCCACTGGGTTTTTCCTTTGGAATAACTTTAGCATACATTTTCATGAAAGGGTTGTTATAATGAATGGGTCAAAATGAGATTTGTTGATTTATCCATTTTATTTCTGTCCAAGGACCATGGGAAAATATGGATTAGCTCACACTTGGAAATGTAGGTTCTATCAGAAAAAAATAGCTCAAGCTATTGTATTGAGTATTTGGGCTGTCTTCCATCAAATTCAAACTATAAAAAGGAAAGAACATGTTTTCCTCCAAGAAAATTCTGAACTCCCTGCCAGGGTTTATAGTGAACGATCCAGGCTGATTCCTTTTTGGTGTGTAAAGGGGAAGAATGTCAGAGGAGGGGAGCTATGTCGGAGTGTTTTAGACCTAACATTTAGATGAGTGTGCTTTTCATTGCAAAGAGCTCAGAGGAAAGTCCACTGTGGTAGGTGCATAGATAAGTGTGTAAGGATATTTACACTTCCGTTAATGTCTGAAATGAATATATGAATGAGACTAACAATGAAACAAACCTTTCTAGTTGGCAACAGTATATCTTGACTAACACAAATAAATAGAACACAAATGATAAGGAGAGATGCCTTTTAAAAATTTGGACACAAACAGTGGCCTAATGCTTCTTTTAATGATGTCAACTCTGCTACCGATTCTTTTCATAGATAGACAGCATTTATTGAGCACGTACTGTATACCTGATACTCCCTAAGCCTAATCCTCAGCACTACTTTTCATAGCAGTCCTGTGAAACAGTCATCCTTATCCCCATTTTACAGATGAGGAAATTGAGGCTCAGCAAAGAGAAGTAACATGTCTTCAGTCATGGGGTGAGGGACAAAACCAGATTTCAGACCCAGCTGTCTGACTCCAAAGCTGTGCTCTTTGCAATTTCATATGGCCTCTTTTGAAATGAATTCAATTATTTCCAATTTTGTTCTGTTTTGTTCTGTTTTTCATACCTTATTTTGAAAATCATACTGTATTTTTTACTATGTTAAGTTATACAGTGGTCTTTAGCCTAAGCTTCTGATCTGATCCAGTGACTATGTTATTAAATATAGTGATTCTTGCCTTATTCCATTGCAGGTAAAAGCAGAAATGATGACTTCTATGGAAGTCGTGTGCTCCGCAGTGTTGTCAAAGTGGTTCTATCCTTAAATGTCTAGGTACATTTAGAACACTCACTTATTTGGTCAAATAGCTCTTTGTTCTTAATATAATTTTAAAATTGGCACTTGTAAATCCCAGTATAATTCTTTGCACATGCTAAGTGTTCAGTGAAGTTTTGTTGACGTAAGTAAACATTGCATGTTTTGGGAGAATAAAATATGTCCCAAGAGTACTTAAGACCTGTGAAGTTTGAAAATAATTTTAGTTCCAAAAATAGCCAAATTTTTATAACTTTGGTAAAAAAATAAACAAACAGTGTGTTAAAATGAGTTTTGAAGTATTTCCACATGTTTTTCTTGTCTTTTTCAGATCATCTTATGTTTTTCTTGTTGTTTTCAGATAGACATACATAATTTGCTTAGAAAGTATGTGGCTCTCCGCTCCAATGTATCAGTATAGGGGTGATAATAATACTACAATTGCTGATAAAAAGTCTGCCACGTGCCAGTACTTGTGCTTGGTGCTTTATGGATTTTTAGATTTGAACCCACTGTGGTGGGTATTTTCTCCATTTGCTGATGATGTTAATCACCTTCCTGGAGATCCACCATTGAAGTGAAAGAACTGCAGTTCAAGCCTGTATTGGTTTATTTCCAAAGCCTCCTCCATTCACTTTTCTATGAAAATGATAAACTCCGTTCTCTCTGCAAATTTATTCTACGGAATTTGCTCACATCACTCTTAAGTACCACAGGGTGAGATATTAAGCCATGTGCATTTTATTCCCTACCAGTGACAGAGGGATGGTAATAAATGAAATGGCTTCAGCCTTGCTTTGTATCAAGTGGCTTCCCTTTCAAAAGGTCACCCTGTCACCCGCACAAACTCAATATAGAGATTATTAATCCCTCAATATAGGGATTAATTTTTTAAACTAAATGAGCACATATATAACATTTCTACTGGGATTATTGCATAATATGGGACTCAAGCTCCCTGGGCTGGATGCCTGGGGACCTCCTGGTTCTAGCTCTACAATTGGGTGACCTTTGGCAAGTCACTTAAACTCTCTGGGCTCAGGATCCTTTACCTGCTTTCTCAGTGGCTTGCCATCTCTAGTATACAATGGTCTTCTCAATAACATTAACATCTTCCAAAAATGATAGGACAAAGTAAGTTTTACCTAGTGTAGTAGGTCTTCCAGAGGATATATCCATGTCCTCATTCCTGACTGGAACCTGTGAATATTATCCTTTATGGCAAATGAGTGAATATTCCTTGTATGGGAAAAATATGAAATTAAGGATCTTGAGAGGAGGAATGTGCCCTAGATTATCTGGGTGGGCCTTAAATACAATCAAATGTATCCATGTAAGAGAGAGGCAGAGGGAGTTTTGAGACAGAAGAAGAGACCATTGATCATGGAGGCAGAGATTGGAGTGATGAGGCCACAAGCCAAGGAATGTTTAGAGCCACCAGAAGCTAGAAGAGCCAAGGAACAGATTTTCCTCTAGAATGCTCAGAGGGACCATGGCCCAGCCAACACCTTGATTTCCGACTTCTGGCCTCCAGCACTGTAAGAGCATATATTCCTCTGATTTTAAGCCACCCAGTTTCTAATAATTTGTTCCAATAGCCACAGGAAACTAATATACCTGATTATGCCACAAAATACATCTTCTGCTGCATTTTCCTGTAATATTCGTAGGGAAACTTTTACAGAGGAACAAGCACAAGACTTGAGGGTTAATTAAGCATTCTCAGCAAAGCATCCATCCTGATGAAGCAGCCAGAGACTATGATGTGAAATGTATTTAAACCCCACTCTTAGGAGAGCTCTTGGGCCTTCACCTGGATTGTCTATGCTGAGACTAGGCTTATGTCTTGGGGGAAACTAGTCCTTGGCTGGAGAGTATAGAGCAAGGAAGAGGGAAAACAGTGTCCCCGGCATCCCTTGTAAGAACTGAAAAGGTCTGTCCTGATGGCCAAATCTGAATCAGAAGTGAAAGCCAATTATGAAGTGAAAGCTGTATAAGTGGGGGACACAAGGTGGAAAGATTCAGGCTCAGCACAAATTCCTGAGGCATTGGCCCATGATCGTGAGGATTGAGGGCTTCAGGTAAAAAGTGGAGGCTGTTCATGGCTAAGGAGGGTGTGATTTTTATAGAAAGTATCTTAAAAGTCTTATAAATCCAACTCCTTAAATGTTCACTTGAATCTCCTCAACTCACAGCCATATCATCACCCAACCTCTGAAAACCTCTCACGTTGTTCATTCATTCACTCATCTATTCAATATTTGAGTGCCTTCCACACGTCAGACCACAATCATGGATAAGACTAGGAGTTGACAGTCTTTTGTAATGAGATGTAGTAAGAGGAGGTGAACATTACAGTGGAGAAGGGCACAATGCACTGGGGCATCGAGGCTGGAATAATGGCCTCTGCCCAGAGGACTCAGGGCTGGCATCTTGAGAGGTGATGTTTGAGCTGTGAGTAATGCGTGCCCCTGAGGCAGCTCATTTCCTCTTTGAAAAGTCCTTCCTTACGTTGAACCAAAATCTGTGTTTCATTAATTTTTACCTAAACTCTGAGTGGTCATTATAACCCACGCCAATGACTCTTGAGGACTTTGATCTCAATGGGTGGAAGGACACCAGGAATGTTTGAAGTTTGTTTTCAGCAAGTCTCTGCACTGTGGAGGGCCCTTTGAAAGGGAAGCACACAATATTCTCATTTCTTGGACTATAAATTCTTGAATAAGAATTTTTAGGGACTGCCAGAGGAAACTATTGATAGTTAACATTACAGCAAGAATGAATTCTTCGGCAAATGGCCCACCTTCCTGCTCCACATTTCTGGGTAGATCTCTCCCGTATGCAGTAGGAAGGTGGGGAAATCATGCAAACAGTGAGGTGTGAGGAGGGTGAAAATCCAACTGCTGGAGCCAGAAGCCTGGCAGACAGCAAGGACCCCCTCGCCCATGTCATCTGTCATCACTTCCTATTGATTCTAGCTTTCTCTGGGTTCCATCCATTCCTCCCTTCCCCTCTGCCCCCAACATCTCTCCCCTGAATGACAGACCGCCTTCTGCCTCGTCCCCAAACCTCCATTCACGCCTTTCTCCAGCCATTCTCCATTCAATAGCCAGCCACGCTCAAAAATGCAAATCGGATCATGTCATCCCAGCCTGAAGCCCGTCGGTGCCTTCCCATTACATGGGGGAATCAATTCTAAACCCTTTCATGTGGTTTATAAGGCCTGTAGGTGCCAGACCCATGGACCCAATCATTCGCTTTCAAGCCACTCTCATCTTTGCTCTCTGCAAGGCCACCCACTTGACTTTCCTTGAAAACACTAGGCTCTACCTCATGCCCAGGTCTTTGCATAGACTTTTCCCCTAGCTTGGAACACCCTCATCCTTTATCTCCCTACATCTGTCACTGCTCCTACCTCTGAACAGCTCTCTCTCCATCTCTCCATCTCTCTCTCTCTCTCTCACACACACACACACACACTCACACACAACACTCACACACAACACACTCACACACACTCATACACAACACACTCACACTCACACACAACACACTCACACACACACAACACACTCACACACAACACACACACTCTCACACCACACTCACACACACTCACACTCACATTCACACACTCACACTCACACACACACACTCACACATTCACACACACTCACACTCACACACACACACTCACACATTCACACACACTCACACTCACACACACTCTCACACACACACTCACACACACACTCACACACAACACACACACTCTCACACCACACTCACACACACTCACACTCACATTCACACACTCACACTCACACACACTCACACACACTCACACATTCACACACACTCACACTCACACACACAACACATTCACACACACACACTCACACACTCACACTCACACACACTCACACATTCACACACACAACACACTCACACACTCACACACACACTCACACACACTCACACACTCACACACACTCACACATTCACACACACTCACACTCACACACACAACACACTCACACACACACTCACACACTCACACACACACACACTCACACACACTCACACTCACCTCTTTGGCCCGCCTATAACTCTTGCTTCTCCTCCATAGTTTGGTTTCAATGGCACGTCCCACAGAAAATCAGTTCTCCCTAACTTCCTTGGCCTCCGCCCAACGTAAGCTTCCCCAGTGCCCTTTCATTTCACCTCCCAAACATTCTTCACTCTGTATTTTAATTCCTTGGTTAATGCTTGTATTCCCAGCTAAACTGGGAACTCTACAAGAGCAGAGACTCTCCCTCCCTTGTCTCTAGTATTGAGAACAGTATCTGACACACAGTAGGCCCTCAGGAAATATCTGTTGAATAAATAAGTGAGTCAAATGATTGACATGAACCTATGAATTATTTGGGAAAAAAATCAACTTAGGGAAACAGGGGATGATGATAGGATTTTAGAAGAGAAATAGAAAAGTGGAAGTGTTTCTTCCTCTTTGAAGAAACTGGTTCTAGGGAAACAAACAGGCTGTTAGAAATTGACAGACCTGCTCAGGACACTGCAGTGAAATGCTTGGGAAACCGAGAAGGGCCACCCAACTAAGAGCAGCTGTTATTATTGTTATTCGTGCAAAATAGATTTCTTGTTTCTCCTCCTTTTATATGGAGGCAAAGGGTAGTCTCTAAGGTCGAAAATTGAATGGCAAAGCTGAGGACGAAGAGGCAGACTTTCATGCAAATTTAGATTCAAAATCATCGGAGGTTCCTTATTCCCTAAATTCCTCAACTCCGCCTTCAACGTCCTCCAGATTCTGGAACCCCTCTTCTTCTCTGGCTTTTCTTTCCCTTTGTATTGCTTTCCATCAAACACCCTTAGCTTCAGTAACCTAGAATTTAACAGATGAAAATCCACCAGGCACCTCTTGTGTTTAAGCCCTGTGTTAACAGCTTTAGGAAACGCAAAGGAGAACCACTCAACGAGAGACCATGGGCCCTGGAACCCTGATGGTTTGTATTCAGGCCCATGCTTTGTGTTTTTCTAATTATATGATTAGAGCATTTTACCTAAGCTGTTTGGACCTCTTTTATGTGTACTTCCTGATAGAATTCTTGTGAAGATTAGATGAGATAATACATGTAAAGTGCTCATTTGGGTCCCTGTGTCATAGTAAGAGCTCAGTAGGTATCACTGTCACCATCATTATCATCATCATCTTTATGTACTATTCCTCCCCTCAGTTGGTGATTCAAATCATAGACACATAAAAAATAGCAAACAGCATAAAGAGTATGTACTAAGTACCAAATGTCATGTTATTTCCTCTCCCCATGTTTTCTCTTTCCTTTCCTCCCATTCCTTTCTCTTATCCTTGCTTCAAAGCCAAGGACACTTAGCTTGATCAGTTTGTTTCTTTTCCAAGAAGATTTCCCAGACCTTTGCATCCATAGTGCTTCGACTCTCTCCCCTCTGAACTCACGGTCTGAGTCATTTGTTTGATTATTAATCAAATCTGGCCTTTTATATTTCTCATAAGCTTTGTCTTCCCAATATTCACTCCTTGATAGTAAAGCTGAGCCTTGGTTTGGTTTGTGTCGTCCACAGGTCAAAAGCAAGTATTTCTGGAGCACCTGTTATGTGTGAAAGATAATAGTTTGGACTATGGGCACACCCAGTGCCAGAGCAGAGCTTAACTGGATAGATGCTCAGTGAGTATTTAGTAATGGATTGATCTAGCATTGTTTTATAAGAGGGTACAAAGCTCACACCCACTTTTGCAAGGAATTGAATTATTTAAACACCAAGACTATATGTAGCTTACAGCATGTAGTCAATTAGTTCACTTAAATTAATTTTTGGCAGCAATAACTGGAACCTCAATTCTTTTGTCTTTAAACAGCTAATCCAAAACAACAAAATAAAATGATTGTTTCTTAAACAATATGATTCACAGACTCAAAATATAGAATTTAACTAAATTTGAGTTGTTAATCTTTTAATAGAAGTTAATCTCAAGTTCATTCAGAAAAAAAGGGCCACGCATACCTCAGGATTCTGACTATGAACATTCAACACTCAGGCCATTCTTGTGGTATATGGGAATGGAGTAAGGGGTGTCCTTAGGTACTTCTGAATGAGATTTGGGATTCAGCCCTCTAACTCAGTCATAATTTTATTTTTCAGCTATTTTAACAATTCACACATAAATCAAATCAAATCTCTTTCTTAGGGATGCTGAGTAGGTCTACAATTCATAAATGAGACAATAAAACGTGAAAGCAACCCAAGTGTCCCTCATGGATGAATAGATAAGCAAAATATGGGGTGTATGTGTGTGTGTGTGTGTGTGTGTGTGTGTGTGTGTGTGTGTATATATAAAATATTAACTATGTATAATTATATATGTGTATATTTAATATATCTATATATGTATGTATAATTATATATGTGTGAGTATATATATACATATGCACACAATTAAATATTATTCAACCTTAGAAAGGAAGGAAATTCTGATATATTGCTCCACATGGATGAAACTTGAGAACATTATGCTAAGAGAAATAAGCCAGAGTCACAAAAAGGTACTCGAAGTAACTCTTTAAGCTGCATCCCACATATTTTAATATGGAGAATTTTGCTATTATTTAGATCTAAATATTTCATAATCTCCATTGTGATTTCTTCTGTAATCTATATCTGATTTACAATTGGGATTGGTTTTTTATTTCCAATTTTTGAAACCATCTTTTTGTACTTGACTTATGACTTAATTGCTTTGAGATCGGATAACTGAGCTGTATGCTATCAATTTTCTGGATATGAGTTTTAGTATCGCTTTGTCTAATATTCCATTTATATTGTAAATTGGTTTTTTTCTCATTCAACAAGTATTTATTATTTTTATGATACACTGGCACAATGCTGGTGCTGAGATCCAGACTCTACATGTTTTTGAAAGTTCTATTTTGGTCAGTTTTCAAACTAGCTTACCCTCTCTCTTTTTTAATAGTGTTATGCTCCTGTATTATGGCTTTTTTTTTACTTCCTTAACATTTTAAATATTCTAAAGACTATTTCAAATTATTCTCTTATATCCAGTATGTGGAGTACATGTTTTCCATTATTATGTGTCCTGACTCTCCTGCATGGTGGTTGGTTTCCTCATGTGGTTTGTAATGTTCCATTGTGAGCTCATCTTTAGCAGTGGTTGTTTTCCTTGAAGTCTCATTACCTAGTTTGTAAAAGCATTCCTACATAGTGGTTTCGCTCTCATTTCTGTAGGTTTCTACAGGTTTTGCTGGTCCAGGATCACTTTTTAAATTAATTTTCAGTAAGTATGCCTTTCCCAGGGACTTCCCTGGTGGTCCAGTGGCTAAGAGTCCACACTTCAATGCAGGGGGCCCAGGTTCAATCCCTGATCAGGGAACTAGATCCCACATGCCACAACTCAGAGTCCACATGATGCAACTAAAAGATCCCACACACCACAAGGAAGATCCCGTGTGCTGCGACGAAGATCCCATGTGCAGCAGCTAAGACCTGGCGCAGACAAATAGATAAATATTTTTAAAAAAGAATGCCTTTCCCACATTGGTGCATGAAGTCTGACACCACAGTGGTGTGTGAGACACTCTTGTTCTAATTCCTGAGAGTGACATTATTTCCCACTGTGGTCCCACATGCTGATGTGCTTACTGACTATCTCATGGGCTTATGGGAAACTTTCTTATCCCTCTTTCAAGGGAGGGATAAGAAAGTTTCCCACATAGCATTATATGGGAAACTCCTGCCTTATGCACATAGCATCATTCAAACTCTGGGTATGCTGATGGCCTGTACTTTACACTTGCCTTCCAGGGACAACACTGAAGCTCCCTCCCCAGGCGTGCCCGCTTCCCATTCCCATGAGCTCCTCAGCTGCTGCTTTCACTCACTCTGTGTTTGCGAGAACTGGTTCTGGTGCTTTCCTTTATTAGTGTCTGGCTCAATTATGCGTTTATTGTTTTTATTTTATCAGCTTTTAAATAATATGCTTGGAGTAGGTGAGGTTTTCTCTATGTCAGCTGACATACCTTAAACCATTTTTTATTATAAAATTGGTATAGATTAAAGAAAGAAAAGACAATTTTCATTATTGCCAACTTTTCAAGAATATGAGTATTCACGTATCCCGTTTGATAGGAATATAAACTGTAGTTCAATCTGATAATTCATATCAAAAGCCTTAGAAAAATGTGCATACCCTTCAAACAGGCAATTCTATCCTGGAAATTTATCTTAAATAAATAATAAAAGATGTGGGCTAAAATGTGGCTAACATCACTGCAATACTGGAGGGTGATAAATTGCACTAATGGGAAATATTTTTAAGTGAGCCACGTGTAGGGTTTTGGAAAATCGAAGTACTTATGATATGCTATCTTTCCAACCAAAATATACTTGCCTGTCGTACTTTGTCTGTTGTTAAACATCCTCACTTGGGGTAATTTTAATATATTGTTTTGTTAACACAAGGAGAGCCTTGGTATTTCCATGTTATAAGTTAGGCCCTCTCAATGTATAATTACCAAGAAGTTAAAAACATATTTTTCATAAAAATATATAGTACTATTATATAGTGAGCATGTGTCAAGTATTTATATAAATAATTAATGAGGGAACTATAAGATGGCAAAGCTGGTTCAAAGAGGATATGAAAAAAAAATGCTGAAATAAGATTACTAAGTCAGATGCAAAACTGTTTAATGTCCTATAGGTCAACACAACCATGACCTTTAGGTTTTTCCTTTTCCAATGGACAGAAATCATTTGTATCTCTACCACACAAAAATCACTTGCAACTTATAAAAGACTAAAAGTTAACATAATTTCCTTATTCTGGGCCCTAATCAATAAAAAAGAGTAAGTCAAACAAAATTACATTTCCCTCAAGAATCAGAGATTGTTAGACAATTCTCCAATAGGACATTGAAAAGGCATGAAATAATTTTTTTAACTTCTTTACGGTTTTAGGAGTTGTTCCTTAACAGCCTCAATTATTTCAGTTGATGGTAAAACCATGCTCTGGTTCCTTCCATGTGAAAGCTGGGGATCATCTTTGATCTCTCCTTTTCCAGCATCTAATAGGTCTCTATGTTATCCTTCCATCCATCTCCTTCAAGATCTGAAATATCCTCCCATGTCCTCTTCTGCTATCTTAATTCAGGCCATTTTAAAAAATTTTACTTAGTGCAATATGTTCTTAACTGGTCTCTGTCTCCAGTGTATTTCTCTTCTAACTCATCTGCTGCACTGTTGGCCAGGGTTAGCCTCCTAAGTACAGAGACGGTCATGTAATTTTTATGCCTTAAAACCTTCAATACCCATCCTCCCCTATTACCTAAAATAAACTTGAAACTCCTTAATATGTTATTCATGTCTTTCCTTATTCTGACCCAAAGTGTCTTTCAAACTTAATCTTTCACTACAACTCTCCCAAATGTACTTCCAAGCACCAACCACAACCATCTTCTTGTGATTCTTTGTACACGCTGTACAAAACGCTGTAAGGTGTCCTGTCCCCATCACTTTAGTCCTCTGCGCTCATTACAGTCTTTCATTTTGGAATGTGCATCCCCTACTGACCACCCTTCAAACCCTGGCTCGATGACTTCCCCTCCTTTACTCCCCCTTCCACACTTGAATTAATCTCTTCTTGAGTCATACTCCCATTTTTCCTTGTGGCCTTATCAAAGCACTTACTACATGTGGCCATTATTAGATGAATTATGTACATCTTTGTCTCCCTTAGTAAATTATAAGCTCCTTGATGACTTAACTGTGTCTTATTCATACTCCACTGCGGTACCAAGAATAAGGCCTGGTACCCTGTGGGGTGCTTGTACGTTGTTGATTACATGCTATTGCCTTCCGTAGAAGGGCTTGAATCTAAAGAGGTAAAGCAAACACTCAAAGAGGCACAAAGGAAGGAAAGATAACTTTGTGAAAATCTGAACTAGTTTTCTATTCTCCTGTTGTTGAGGAAGAGAACAGTTTTATGGACTTAACGAATGATCTCTCTTGAGAACTCAGCCCTGCAGCTCGGGGAATGATGTGGTGTGACAGGACAGAGTTGTCAATTTGCATTTTTTTAATGATTTATACATTCAGTGTATTGGGACTTTTTAAATTTCTCAAACTCAAAAGATGGTCTAACTAAATGATGCTGAGTAAAAAAAAAATCTAAATAGTGTACAGAAGGTATTTTAACTAGTCAGATGAAAAACAGATGTCTTAAATTAAAACACATAAATTATTTGAGCTTAAAAATTTCATATATCTTTGTGATGAAAATCTATCACTCAAGACTTAACAAGATAGATTTTGAAAGCTTACATATTTGTACGTTTAGTTAATTGATGACATCCAATAAAGTGTCTCTTTAAAAAGCTGCTTAGGGCTTCCCTGGTGGCACATTGTTGAGAGTCCGCCTGCCTGATGCAGGGGACACGGGTTCGTGCCCCGGTCCGGGATGATCCCACATGCCGCGGGGCGGCTGGGCCCGTGAGCCATGGCCACTGAGCCTGCGTGCGTCTGGAGCCCGTGCTCTGCAACAGGAGAGGCCACAACAGTGAGAGGCCTGCACACCACAAAAATAAATTAATTAATTAATTAAAAGCTGCTTAAAATTATAGACAATATTACATTATCTCCCTTCAGTGTTACTTTTTATTTATTTTTTTTCTTTCCTCAAGAGGGAATACTTGATGGGAAAGCTTAGCATTAGGCTGAAGTTGCATATGTAGCCACGCATGTCTGTCCAGGTGGAACTAGAGCTAGGCTTCCATTTGGTGATGCAATCCACAGAAATCGGTATAAGAGACACATACTGTGCCAGACTACAGTGGGCATAGAAAACCACACTCAATGCTCCTGTACAAGAAATACCAGGAGAACATGACTTTTTTCTGCCTTAATAAAAAGTCCTTTCTATCTCATTGAAAGACTCTTATTTTTATAGTTTACAAAAATGAGTTCATCTGTCTTCTGTTTTCTATAGACAGTAGGTCTATCTTCTGTATATAACAGAGCTGTCTTCTGCTACCCACCCCCCCAAAAAACCCAAAGAAAACCCTTATGAAATTCACTTAAAGCTTTACCAATATAATGTTTTTAATTAATCTAGGAAAACAGCGATAGTTGTTATGCAGAAATTACATGGAATCGATTGTCGACTTACTTTGTAGGATTGATAGCATAGGGATACATTTTTCCTTTAACCCTTTTAGTAACTACTTTAGAGCAGTATTCTTTTATTTAGGCAGCGTCTCAGCTGTCGCTGTCCTCATACAAAACTTTCAATCTCGATCGATGAGAGCGATTTGTCAGCTTTGGATTTCCAAGAGCTTAGAAATAGTGCAGCGATGCTGAAGATAAATATGAGCACAGCCCTCTTCTCTGCTTGCCTCCGGGGAAGCCTGAAGCCATGAGGGCACCTTGTTTACTTTCACTGCACCCGCCACCCTTCACAATCCCACTGAACCCGCCGTGACCTCCTTTGACCAAACCTCTTCATTCACGAGGCGGCCAGAAAGCATCTTGTGGCCAGATGTGCGCCCCACGCCCAGCGTTCCTGGCCTCAAATTCATAAATCCCCTGCTCCACGCACTGACTGCTTTCTTGCCACTAACAAATGCCTCTTTGGACCACGGCTCCCTGACCCAGTTCCAAGACAGGGAGGCGATTGGCCATTTTCTGAAATGACATAAGATGAATGAGGTGTCATCATCCCCAAATCCAAGAAGGTGGCAGTCAGGCCACATGCTCAGGTCCTCCGTCTCCTTTCCTAGCAAGCACCAGGATGATGAAGTTACCCTATACCACCACTGGCTCCAAAAATGTATTGCAATATTTGATCCCCAGCAACATGGGATGTATTTTTGTGTCTCATCCACAAGGGCCAAAACACCGTCGTGGATATCCAGTCCCTTTGTCAGCCGGGTCTAGATTTTTCCATCTGGCTGCTCTTATCTATTGATGCATTAAAAATGCTTAGGGCTTCCCTGGTGGCGCAGTGGTTGAGAGTCCGCCTGCCGGTGCAGGGGACACGGGTTCGTGCCCCGGTCCGGGAAGATCCCACGTGCCGCGGAGCGGCTGGGCCCGTGAGCCATGGCCGCTGAGCCTGCGCGGCCGGAGCCTGTGCTCCGCAACGGGAGGGGCCACAACAGTGAGAGGCCCGCGTACCGCAAAAAAAAAAAAAAAAATGCTTAGAGAAGAAAAATACTGGAATATAGCGCATTAGCTCCAGGGAAGCCAGTTTTAGCTACTAATATTTCATATCCATCTTACTAGAGAGAAACCACTGATATACTTCGGGGCACAGTTTCTGCTCCCTCATGCTTTTCCCTTCACTTCTGGGGCCACAGACAAGGTGACATTTGTATAGCACTTAACGAAGGATTGCCATCTTGATTTTCTCACTTAACCCTCTCTACAGCCCTGTGAGATAGGTATTAGCGGTATATTTTACAGATGAGAAAAACAAGGCTCAGAGAGGTGAAAGTGACTTGTAGAATGTCACATAACCCATGCATGATAGGGCTGCTCCTCGAGACCCAGACCCTCCACCACCTAAGCCTGTGGATTTTCCACTGTATCATTACCAAGTCTTTGGAGGGCATCTGGTTCAGTCCTTTTCTTGTTCTGATGACTGAACTGAGCCCCGAGGCAGAGCTTGGGGGGAGGGTCCTTCTTGCTCTCCGACCACGCCTTCTCCTCTCCTCTGCTCCTGGCACTGCCCTGCTGTCCCCTTCCCTGTCCTGTGTGCCCGCACAGTATGCGTGGCTGCCTGTGCTCCTGGCACGGGTCTTAGCAAAAACTGCTATGCGAAAACCAAGATCCTACGTACCCCAAATGTTGTGGTGGTGAAATCATCAAGGGAACCCCCCTGTCTCTCACATTTAGCTCCATGGCATCTATACACTTCTCTCTTTCTGACCCTCAGATTCTTTCGCAGGATAAATTAGCAAGTTCTAAGGAATAAGTTACTATGATGTAATGGATGTGGACCCTGGTCAGTGGACAAACAAGACACTGCTCCGGACAGTAATCTTTTTTTTTTTTTTTTTTTCACTTTTTTTGATGAATCTTGATCTCTTCTTGCCTTCTATACAGTTCTGAAGAAAAAAAAAATGAGGCAGAACTGTGAGGTTATTATTATCTCTGAAGCACAGTTGATCATTGTTCAACCCTCAGATCACTTTGGCAACAAAAGGACAGAGTCTCGATGCCAGAAGATCGCTCTTCCCATTTCCAGTATTTCTTCCTCGTAATTCAAGAGAAAAGTGGTGCCCAGCGTTGATAAGGAACAATGGTAGACCCTCTAATTTCTACAGTTCCTTACAGTTATAAAATCCTTGCAGGCCAATTTTTTTTACAGTTGCATTTATAAATAATAGAACTGAGTTTCAGAAACCTTAGGGAATTTGCCTAAGATAAAACAGCCTGCAAGTGACAGAGCCATTGACCCTACGGGCTCCCAGTTCCCACTGTTGTGTGTGACAGCAGTGCCACAAGGACAAGCCCTACACATCACCAGGAGAAATCTCACAGACCTTGATCAAAATCACAAGTGTTTATTGATCACGTCGGTCCCCTGAGAGGCATCGGAGGATGTCTGAAGAAATTATTAGGCATAGTCTCTCAAGGAACTTTACATTTTGTCAAAGGGGATGCTGGTTTTAAGTTACTCAGGTTCATACCCATGAATGACTGCAGGAAGCACCATCCACCTGATGTCTT
>NW_006797481.1:3615295-3665072 GCF_000442215.2 Lipotes vexillifer | reverse complement strand
TTTCCCTAATGTAATGTGGGTGAAACGTTCACAGTGATTTTTATTAAAATGAATAGGATCATAGTTTTACAACTGAGAAACAAAACCAAACCCTCTCTCAGTCTTCTGTGATGCTGAAACTGGACCTGGCTTTAGCTATCATCTACCCGCACCCATGTGCCCCAGCATTCCTAGCTACTGGTTTTCCATCCCTTTCTGGAACACAGCCACTAAGGAGAAGTTCACCTCATGGAGCTGTTGGCTGGATTTTGCCAGAAGTCTATGTCGTTAGAAAGTTCTGTAGAAATAGAACAGCCCTACTCCGATCTTATCAGCCTGTTGAAGAAACCAGGGCCAGACAGGCACAGGCCATGCTCCTGGCAGGGCCGACAGGGCCGGCAGCACTACCACGCAAGGGCCTTTCTGACTCCTGTGCCCTAGACGAGAGCAAAGCCTCACATACTGTGCTTTGCTCTCCTCTGTCTGGATTGGATCTGGGCAGGAGAAGACCGCCTGGGTGGTGTTTGGGTATTTCTGAGTGACCACTGTGATGAACCAGTATTTGTCACAATTTCTAGTCATTATTTGTCTGTGAGCTCTGTGCGGACAGGGATCATGTCTGCCTGGCTTAGCAGCGTATATCCCTAGGACCTGCGCTGTTCCCAGCATATTCTGAATAAATAAAAAATAGGGACTTCCCTGGTGGCACAGTGGTTAAGAATCTGCCTGCCAACGCAGGGGACAGGGGTTCGAGCCCTGGTCCGGGAAGATCCCACATGCCGTGGAGCGACTAAGCCTGTGCGCCACAGCTACTGAGCCTGCGCTCTAGAGACCGTGCTCTGCAACGAGAAGCCACTGCAATGAGAAGCCCGCGTGCCGCAATGAAGAGCTGCCCCCGCTCGCCGCAACTAGAGAAAGCCCTTGCACGGCAAGGAAGACCCAACACAGTAATAAATAAATAAATAAAAATAAACTATAGTTCCCATCTCCCTCAGAACCTCTGTCTCATAGCTTCATTCCATGAATTTACACAGTCTCCCATTAATGGTCACACAAATTTGCCCCAAAGTGACAGGCTTCTAGTTTTAGAAATCAAAGGTTCCTGTGACCAATTTGATCACCCAGACACAAGAGGCAAAGGAGTAATATTCATGCTTGAACTTCCCTCTTCTTGTTCCTCAAAGATCACTGTCAAATTTTTCAACTAGAAAAAAATGAGAAGGGAATATTAAATGTAAATGGACTTTGGCAGGTTGAGGGATTGTCAGGAGGCTACAAGAACAAACTTCTGTGTCCACTCTGGATGAGGGAAGGAGGCAAGGTTTCGGCTCTAAGTGGGAGATTTATTTTTTTAGGTCAGGTGTTTTTTGAAGTTTGCAGATGGCAATTTCATTTGCATTTAATGTCCTTCAGATTATTTCCTTTCTGTTGTGCTAAACACCTCTCTCAGTTGGGTCTAATTTGATGAGGTCATGCTGTGACCCTTGACCCTTTGGATCTTAAATGAAACCATCTGACCAGAAAGGAGAGAGAGCATTCTTCGTCTTGTTCGCAGACATTTGATATTTGCAGATGTGCGGTCGACTTTGCTAACTGCCCACTTGCCAGTTTAGCTCTATGATTAGAAGTGGAACTAGTGAATTTCCTGAGAGTTCAACATTTGAAGAATAAAATGGGTCCAATTAATCCTTTGTCACAATCTTGTCAAAATAAAAGCACTATGCCAAAGGAAGAAAAACAGCAGCCTGTACCTACAGAGGGTAATTTGGGATATTAGCAAATAATTAATCTTGGAAAACGCCTAAACATTTCAGTCTACAAAATATTTGCAAAGTTCTCTGCCAGTGAATTGAGATTTACTGGGTAAATGTAGGCAAGGACCCTCTCCTACATTATAGAAAATGCTACTGATTCCATCAGGTACTTGTTGTTACAGGTTGGGGGAAAGGGACAGATTCTAATGCTTTAATTAAAACTCAGAACAAAAATTGAGAAAGCAGGTGCGTAAATAGAGGGTGAGATTTTCCCAGAAGCATAACATTTTTATGCTTGGCTAGGCATTTGAATTGCAGCCTGGTAAACATTTTTGCAAGAATGCTTACTTTTTTTCTCCCAGAATTTTACCAGGCATCTTTTTTGTATATACGAGATTCCACCCGATTCTGTCTTTGTTCATCTATGACATGATATAACCTGTAAAGTATCATTCAGGGAAAAGATATTGATACCCGAACTTTCTACCCAGAAAAATGTCCACTTGTACATTGTGATTAAATGATTGCCTGGGCCGTATCATCACTTTTTACTTCTGATTAAATTTAAAGTTGGGATTAAACCATGTCTCAGGGAAATATTATTATGAAAAATGGTTTGAAGTCAGTTTCACTTTTATGGTGTGTCACATGTAAGTGATTTGATCAAAGCTCATTGCACCTTGCCGGATATTTGGATATGGGGCTTACTTGGCATGGCTTGGACCTAAGGGAACAGGGCAAGGATATGTGATTGATTCACCCAGGTGACAGAAACCTGGCTGTAGGGAGGGGAGTGTGATATAGAGCAGATATTCCAAATCAGCTTCTTGTAGCCTGCATGGTGCTTTCAAATATTTTGAATTAGTTATCAACATTTAACCTTCAAAGTTGAGTTTCCGGCTTTTCTTAAAAAGTCCAAAGATCTGTCAACACTGGGCCTGCCTTCTCCCCATGGCAGAGATCCCCATGGAATAGAGGAGTGGCCACCCCATTTAGGGGGAGCACGTGGCCTCCGGGGCCCCAAAAGCCCCACCATTTCCTAGGGCTCACACACTATCCCCCTTAGTTCATTGAGCATACCTGATAATTCCTGTAGCTTCTGACTTTGAGATCCCTGATGTGGTAGAAAAAATGCAGCTTCGGTGTCTCATGGGCCTGATTTAAATCTTGGCTCTGCCCTGGATAATGTGCTGGACAAGATTCATGTTACTTTTTCTAATTCTAAATCAATGCACGTTTATTTTAGAATGACTGAAGGTAAAGAAGCGTATAAAGTGGATAAAAGGATTCATCTAGTTTAATAACTATAATATGTAGGTATATCCTTAATTTTTCTATGATTTCTTAATATAGATACAGTAATAATACTGTAGCTATAATTTTGTACCTTGTTTTTCACTCAGTGTCATCATAACAGCCCTTCCCCATGCTTTAATAAACATCACATTTAACAGTTGTATAATGTTATGTGAAATGTACTTAATCATTGGTCTATTGCTGACCATTTAAAGGGTTTATTTCTCTTTTTTTGCTGTTATAAATAACACTTGATAAACATCTTTGTGTATCAATCCTTAATGACATTTTGTGTTATTTCTTTGGCATAGATTTTAAGAGATGCAAATATTGTACCAAAATGTATGAACATGAATTTAAATCTCATGAATCACATCACCAAACTGCTCTCCAGAAGGGTTGTACCAAATTACATTCCTACTAGTAAGTAGTATATAAGAATTCTCATTTCACTCCAACTGCCTAAGTTTTGAGTAATCTTATTCAAAAACAATAAGGAAAAAAAATTAATGTATTAAAAGTGATATCTCATTGGTATTTTGTATACATCTCTTTGATTATTAGTGAATTTGATTATGTTTTCATGTTCATGAACAATTTTATTTCTTCTAATATAAGTTTTTTATTGAATAAGTGAACCTTTCTTAAACTCATCTTCCTTATCTGTAAAATGGGTATAATAATACTGCTCCCACTAGGAGGGTAGTTTTAGGAATTAACTGAGTTTGCTTATATAAATTTCTACACACATAAGAAGTGTGACTATTCTTTATTTCCTTGGGATTAAATATAAGGACAACTTACAATTTTAAATTTTTTCTCTATTTAATGAAACAATGCTGAATTGCAGCCCCTTGGAAACTGTCTAATTATAACAGATATTTATTGGTTCTCACTAAGTGTGAGGCGCTGTGCATCTTATTTTTTTGATATTCACGACAAACGTGAGATGGGTATTATTATCCTTGGTCTTCAAGTGAAGAAACCAAGGTGTAGTGAGGTTCAGCCACTTGCCTGGAATAGAAAAGCCAAGACTCAAGTCTAAACCCTCTCACCACGGAGCCCACTCTGTTCGCCCCCAGGCGATGCTGTCCAGCTAGGGTCCTGCTTGGTGCTCAGGGACACCAGTGGGGCTGCATAGATTTCCACCTGCCCTGCTCTCACTCTGTGATCTGATGAGAATAGCACCCCAGTTCCGGGCTGCAGCATCCTCCTTGATAAAATGAAAGGATTTGAATAGATGATCCTAAAGTCCCACTCACAGGTATGTAGGTAACTTTACAGACAGGTGTATGTCCACATCCACCTGCGTGGACTTACACCCATAGACACACTGGAAGTGAAGCACACACACACCCCTTGAGGAGAGCCAACCCCAGTAAGCTGTATTTTGGATTGTTTTTCTTCTTAGTCTTCTAAAAAATATAGATAGATAGATAGATAGATAGATAGATAGATAGATATAGAGATATATAATGTGTAATATATATAATATACAATAATTATATATAATAATTTACTGTTGTATATGTATCTACTGTAATACTATTATGTGCCAGGCACTGTTCTATAAGTATTATTTGATTCATTGATTTAACCCTCACCACAACACTGTGAGGCAGCTTTTGTTATGCCCATTTCCTGGAAGAGGAAGCAGAGGTGTTCCATGCCAGCTGTAAGCACATGGACTCACCCACTCTGCTCTGCCATCTCTTGTGGATAAAAATGTTCTAAATAAGTGCAAATAAATTAAAATAATCACTACGGTTTGAGAGAATACATGTTTTATTATAATTTTTTACCCTAATAACAGGAACAGAAGCCTAATTAAAATAAAGGATAAGGTCACGAGCACCTGTACCACCCTTTCTGTCATGACTTAAAACGTCTATTTCCTTTCCATCTCGGTTCATCTAAAACTGTAATTTGAGTACACGTTGTAATCACCGCATGGATTTAATTTTGTGTTTTGATTTTTTCAATTAATATTGTATCATAAGCATTTCTATACTGCTACCTAGTCATCACAACCTATTTTAAAACTGTGGAATAACATTTTATCAAGTGATTAATTTGTAATTTATGTACCCTTATTATATATTAACATTGTTTCCAATTTTCTTCACAGTTATAAGTTACACTGCAATAAACACATCTATTCATGTGGCATTTTATTTTTAGTAGTATTATTATTTTAATTATTGGGTTGACCAAAAGTTTCGTTCGGGTTTTTTCTGTAAGATGTTACCCGAATGAACAAACCAGAACGAACTTTTTGGCCAACCCAATAATTTAAAACAAAATAATTACCTGTGGTTATTTTTGGTTTAAAAATTTGATTCTACAATTTATACTGCTTTCATTGTCCTTTAATTATGACCAGTGATTACACTGGAAGATGATAGGGAAACAAATAAAATAATAGCTATGTGTTGTATTCTGCACCTAAAATTTGTGAAAATAACACCAGAGATGCTTTTGGAAGGAGGTAATTGATCATTGTTTATTTTCAAAGCAGCATCTCTCTCTCTCTTTTTTTTTTTTTTGCGGTACACGGGCCTCTCACTGTTGTGGCCTCTCCCGTTGCGGAGCACAGGCTCCGGACGCGCAGGCTCAGCGGCCATGGCTCACGGGCCCAGCCGCTTCGCGGCATGTGGGATCTTCCCGGACCGGGGCACGAGCCCGTGTCCCCTGCACCGGCAGGCGGACTCTCAACCACTGCGCCACCAGGGAAAGCCCAAAGCAGCGTCTCTTAAACTCAATCTTCTTTTTAAAAAAACAGAAGTTCCTCAAAGGACAGCTTATTTTGCATGGATCACAATTCCTTTGGAGCTTGCAGCCTAAGCTTTCCATGCCATTCTGAGTTGTGTTGATGGATCCGTTACCACAGGACAACAGATGTAGATGTTTCCCTAGCAAGGTAAGGACTGATAAATGCAATTAAGAAAACATTCGTCTTTAGCCTGAGGAAGAACAGACCTAGCTGGAGGACATTATCCCAACCATCTTGGTCTGTCAGGGACGGAGGGTTTTCCAGGACAAGGGACTATCAGTGCTAATGTTTGGAAAGTTCTGGGCAAACCAGGATGAGTTGGTCACCCTAGAGGGAATGTGACACTTTCTGTAAATCCTCCAAGGACAGAGCTGGGCCAAGAGAATAAAAGTTACCAAGAGGCATATTTCTCCAATTTAACATCAGGTGGCACATTGCACTATCATGGAATGGACCGGGTTGCCGCCTCTGAATATATTCAAGAAAAGGTAGGGCGACCACATGTTCAATGTGCAAAAGAGCAGTGGTTCTCAAATTGTGCTCCCATTAGAATCATCCAGGAAGCATTTAAAACTCCCCTTGCTCAGCAACAATTAAACCAGAATTACTGGAGATAGGCTCAGATGTCAATTGTTTTAAAAACTCCTCAGGTGATTGTAATGTAGGATTAAGGCTGAGAACTTTTGCTAAGGGTGATGTTTCTTAAACTGTAATGTGTGTACAGGTTACCTGGGGATCTGACTGAATGCAGCCTCTCAATCAATAGGTCTGAGATCCACAGGTTTAAAAATCTCCCAAGTGATGATGGCAAGGCTACTGGTTTAGGGACCAGTTTGAGAAACTAGTGTGCAGGAGAGACCCGGGCTTCATGAGAGGTGAGGAGAGTCTGTGTACCGTTGTGGAGGGATGGGGAACTTCATAAGTATTAGAGGCCTACCCAACTCTAAAGTGTCTCAGATTTTTTTTTTTAACCACAAAAGAAGTCTTCTTCCAAGATGTTTCGAAATGGAACTCTTTGAAGATGAAAAATATAATCTAAAACCCATCCCATTTATTTCACAATATATGTGCTATATTTTGGATCACAAATCAAATAATTCAAAACTTAACCTGTTTCCATGCCATTCTGAGTTGTGTTGATGGATCCAGTACCACAGGACAACAGATGTAGATGTAGATGTTTCTGTCCTCATTTTTTTAAACAAATGACAAAATGTGTTAACATAGGCTTTTCTTCTGGTGGCTTACACATAGCACAAAACTCTCATTTCTACTTTGCTTCCAGAACTTTTTGGCTGAGAGGAGACACTGGTCTTCAAGACAGAGTCTGGATGCTGGTATATCCTTCTGATAGATGAGAGTCTTGGACTCTTTCTATACTTCGGAGATCTGACCCACCCAAGAGGAAGACTCAGGTTCCCTGGTTGTAGTCAGTCCCCTTTTCTTGATCAGCAGAATCCATCAAGAGAGAACCAATAGACAGGACTGCATCTTCCAACAGGTGCCATTCAGCGAATGGAGACTTCCTTTGGGGAAGGGGAATCCTAAACTCACTCCAGAGCTTCAAAGGCACATGGTTTAGTGGTTAAAAACAGGAATGGGAGCCAAACCCTGGGGTTGACACCTGGTTCCATCACTTCTTACTTGTGTTCCCGTGAATAAATTACTTCTATTTTCTAAGGCAGTGGTTGTTCCTCTCGCAGGCCTGAGGAAGCCAAGGTGAATTCTATTTCTCTCCACGTTGGCTTAGGGAGCTCAGTTTGCCAGAGGATGCCTGACTCATCGCACTGACACCAGAACCATTCACTTGAATTCTCCTTTAGTTGTTTGATGACTATTTCTCTCTTCTGTTGAAAATGCTCTTCAAAAGTATTGAATATGCAGGACTTAGAGGTGGCAAAATATTGGGTCAGCCAAAAAGTTCATTCAGGTTTTTCCATTACCTCTTACAGAAAAACCCAAACACACTTTTTGGCCCACCTAATATATAGATAATTTTTCATCTTTTTTTTCGCCTGAATCCCTGACTGGTTCTCAGACCCACTGGACATTCGGCCCGAGGGAAAGAAAGCTGGGGGTCGGGGGTCGGGGCCAAGAAAAATGGGAGGAATCTCTAGGAGAGGATTTCAGGGTTCTCTGCTCTGAAGGGGGAGGAAACTTGCCTAGCCCACTGGCCTTTCTAGTTGGCGTTTCAAACCTACCCAGGTCATTCCTTTCATGAGGGACAGCGCCAGGGCCACTCACTTTCTAAGGACCTTCATTTGCCCATAATCTCAGTGACCTCGAAAGGAGAATCCAACCCCTTCTTCCCTCAACTGACGTGCCACTCTGCTCCTTAGAGCTCATTGAAAGTGGAGAGACAAATCCCAACACCAGAAACCCAAACACTGACATCAGAGGCTAAGAACAATGCAATCTTCTAAGACTGGACTTCTTTCTAGTACTGGAGCAAATTTAACTCAGAATTCTTGCCTGTATGATTGTTAGATATTTTGAACAGGCAGAAAGGAAATGCTGTTGGTTGAGCTCTAAATCCTTGCCAAATGCTTACTCAAGCCGTCTCATGCAATCTTTCCAGTAACCTTCTGAAGTAGGAGTTACGTGTACTTTCTCCATGAAGAAGAGGCAAGGTTCAGGTAAGTTGGCTAATTATCCAAGATGGGCAACTAACGGTAGACCCTGACTTCAAACTTGTGTCTCAACCTCGTTTCCTGCTACTGATTCCACATTTTTAATAGTTCAATAAATGCATATGTATTGACATTTTATCTTTCTAAAAATATATATTAAAAGACAGAAAGGAACATGATGCTCTGTTCCACAAAAACACCCTATCGTGGGATTCTGATGTGTTTTCAAAGTATTCTTAGCGAGCGTTGTCTACCTTTACGCAGGCATCAAACATAAACAGACATATTAAGGGTTCTTTCTGGCATCTTCAATGTCTCTGAGAAAATGGTGTAAACAATGGATTCTCTCCCCAGAGAAGTGCACACACACATACCTTCACACAAACATTTGCGTACACTTTCCAGACTCACAGATGCTCTGAAGCCTGTGGTTAGGAAGTTTAAAGACAAGAGTTTTTCTCACTGCCCCAGCTCTCTTTCTTTGTAGCTGTGCTAGAGACCAGCTTCGAAGGAGACAAATGTGTATCCATCAGTCAACTCTTTATTGACTGTGCTTGGGACTGGGCTGGGCATTGAGAATACAAGAGAGAAGGGACAGGACTGTTATCCTCAGGGAGCAATGGGTTAATGAGATAAGTAGGTAAGCAGAGTGTTACAAGGCATCAGTTTAGTAGGAGATAAATGGAGGTTTAGCAGGACAGACTGGGGAGGGCAAGGGGAGAGCCAGTCCTGCAGAGAACTCCAGATTTGATCAACTGGTGAATATGGTGGATATTTGTCATTAGTTTTGTTTGCCTGGTATTTGAAACCCCTCCCATGGTTAGAAAACACTACTCCCCTAGAACAGGCCCACTTCATATGACACACAGCCCTCTCCCTTCTATTGAAGCTCAAAGTGCTTGGTTCTTGTTTGCCACCTTTCCTTGCTTTTAGGGCACAGCACGTGGCTTAATCTCCACCCATCACATGGTGGGGAGCCCTCCATCTCGAATCAGAAGCTGGTGCAGCAACAAAGCAGGGACTACCCAGGGACTAGGATTTGGCATCAGCAGCAAAAGTCACATCGAATCTCCACAGGTGGCCATCACAGCGGTTCAAGGGGCAGCATCTAACGTCCAGCACTGGTGGTAGAGGGCACGGTGGGACAAACTTTGGCCTCTGTGCCCTGTGACTGCCACGGTGGTATCCACCAGCCTGGTTCTGCAGCATCACCTGGGCCTTGTTCTTGGCTTCCTGCCCCCAGCCATGCTTTCTGAGCCCTTCAGAAGTACTATAATTTGCCCAGTACCTTTTGCAGTTTAAATTATCCAGTGTCAGTTTCTGTGCCTTGCTTGCACCTAAACACCTGACTGATGCAGTGATTTTCTGGGACCAGCACAGAGCGGAGCGGTGATTTTGATGGATGCGTTTGAACTCCCACAGGGTTACCTAGTTATTCCATAGAAATAATGATGTTTCTAGTAGCTGACACCCAACATATATCAACAGTAAGAGAACTGAAGTTTACTTAGAACGTGGCTTGTTCACTTTTGCATAAAGTTATTTTGCTCTGCCCTCACTTTCCTGAACATCTGGTCTCTAGATTTTTTTTTTTTTTTTTTTTTAGCGGTACGCGGGCCTCTGACTGCTGTGGCCTCTCCCGTTGCGGAGCACAGGCTCCAGACGCGCAGGCGCAGTGGCCATGGCTCACAGGCCTAGCCGCTCCGCGGCATGTGGGATCTTCCCGGACCGGGACACGAACCCGTGTCCCCTGCATCGGCAGGCGGACTCCCAACCACTGCACCACCAGGGAAGCCCTGGTCTCTAGATTTTTATATTTGTAAATTATCTGCTGTGATCTTTCCACTCTCGCTTGAAACTTGACGAGAGTTCAGTTGACACGCGTTTAGTGAGTGCTTCACCTGATCCACACAATCGGGGCAGCGGGGATATAAGTACAGAAGTAAAAGATACAGTCCCTACTCTGAGGACCCTTAAGATTTGGTTGTGAAGATAAGACATATACACGTGTCAAGATAAAAACCCAGTTCCCTGAACACCTGTTCTGTGAGCGACACAACAAAACCAACTCATTATATTACATAACCAGAGGGATGTAGATTCTCAACATTCTAAAATATCCTTATATTAGAATCCAGCTCAGAACTTCACAGCTAAACTTAAGATGGACATGTTTTGACAATTTGCTTTGTCAATTAAGTTACAGTTCATCGTCAACCCATTGTCTTTCACACATAAACGATTATACAGTAAGATTTTTGTCTTGCCCCTTTTTCATACTTGCAGGTCGATAAGCTTGTCATTGATGAAATCCACAAAGGGGCAAGGCAGACAGGCCAGCGGGAGAACCATTTGGGGTTTCCATTTTGATGTCAAGTGCATCAGAGGTCTCGCTCTAGTACAGACCCTAGTATAGTCATTATCTGACTGAATAGCCTGGTTCCCCTGAAATCTCACCTTAATTGCTTCCCAGAAAAACTAAAAACAGGAAAAAGATGAGAGCCACAGGCTGAATTAGCAGTGCATTAATCAAGCTCTTAAAGAGAAGCTTGTGCAAGTTTGTCCCTGGATGGTGCCATTAACACGCTTTTTTTGTTGTTCTTAGCACCAAATTTAAAATAAAAGTTTACAAAAAACACAAGAGGAAATAGGTTATATGAGCCTTGCATTTAGAGGTGCCATCTGTTCAGTTTTTCACCCTCACAGCCAGAGTGTTAAGATCTCCTGTGCAAAGGTACCTTTTGTCAGCATTTTCCGTCGCTCGGAGTTACCAAGCAGTTCATTTTTTATTCTTTGGCCTAAATCAGCTGAAATTCTGTGAGTGCAGATGTCTTGAGTTTCATGTGTATTTTTAATCACCTCCTTGTCTGAGGGCATTTCCTTTCAAAAGTCTATTAGGAGAAGGGACAGAATTTGGAACTGACCTACTTATGGTTTTCCAAGAAATTCTGAGGAGAGGAGGAAAAGTGCAGAGGATTAAATTCCCCTGTAGAATGGTTGGTATCTATCTTTATGAAGAACTTCAGCAAGACTTAAATGAGTTTTAAAGGCCCCCATAAAATAACTAGGGAAAGTCATTGGGGGAAGGAAGAATACAATATTTCTATTTCAACTGCTAGCGATCTTTATAAACCATAATTAAGCTCTGATGGGGTATAAAATATCCCGACTTTTATAAATGACTCTGTCAACTAGACAATATGCAGTGTTTAAATCCCCACAAGATTCATATTCATTTTCAATTGCGCTTTAGTGAAAGGAAGAATATAAATACTCAATTTGAATAGTGTTTCACTGGAAGAAGAAAATAATCTATGACTTCTGTACCAAGGAAAATATCTCTGGTTTCTTGTAGTCTGGCTCTTCCTCCTGGATTTGCAAAGAAAAACCACATGGTGTTGCTATGATGGTGTCACCATCACTATTGCTTTTAAATCAGCTGCTGTTTCCTCTGCTTTCTCCCACCATCAAGCAGGTGTGTAGGTTTTAAAGTTAATAAAATTATTTTTCCTTTGGCCAATGCATTAGTTGTTTAAAAGTTTTTGAAAGATGTTATTACAAATATCATTATATTTTAAAAATATTAACACTCTGCCTGCTTATTTTCAAAGCTGAAAAGAAGGAATATGGAGCAAACTCCAGTAAAACAAAAACAAAAAAACCCAAATCACATAGACACCTGGGCGGACAGCATGAAGGGCTAAAATGATCACAATAAGTGGACAAAAAAAGTTTATCCATTAACACAAAATGGGTGAAATCAACACAATTTAAAAAATGATATCCCTTTTAAAAATAGCATGCATGCTTGAGGCGACATGACAACAGTCTTGTCCATGAACATGACCAGGAAAAACTTATGGTGCCAACGTGCCTGAATCTCTTTCCCAAGAAAAAGGAAGTCTGTACAGTGAAAGGAAACTGAATGCAAGGGGTGGGACGAGTGAGCGAGCCTCCATTGGAGGCTATGTTGTCTACGGCTGTGCTTAACTTCCAGCCGAAAAGAGATGCAAACACAACCAACACAGATGTAATTTGTGTGCTGCGGGGGGCTCCATGGGCCTCATGCTCTGGCCTGAAGGTTCAGGCCCAGGAATGGGGAGATTGGTCAAGCCAGGTGAGCTGGGAGACACTTTGTAAAGATATTTTACTTCCCTTGGTTCCTGAATCCATCCTCACTCCTGGATTATCTTTTTGATTATGACTTGGCTTCCTGTGGGAATTCTCCTTATCATCACCTCCACACCCTTCATCATCAAGACTTCCATTTGTTTATTTTCTAGTCCCTGTGCTGAGTATCTACGTGCATCATCCCCCCACAGTCCTTAGAGAGAGCTACTATAATCATCTCAATTTTATAGATGAGAAAACTGGCACAGAAAAGTGAGGTAATTTGCTCCAACTCACATTGACTAAGTAGCAGAGCTGGGTCCTGAACCCAGACACAAGTCCAAATATTTTGTTCTCCTTTTTTTAGGTTCTGGTTTTTCAGTGCCTTTTTGTTTGTTTGTTTTTTAATTTATTTTTATTTTATTTTATTTATTTATTTATTATACAGCAGGTTCTTATTAGTCATCCATTTTATACACATCAGTGTATACATGTCAATCCCAATCTCCCAATACATCACACCACCACCCGTCTGCCGCTTTCCCCCCTTGGTGTCCATACCTTTGTGCTCTACATCTGTGTCTCTATTTCTGCCCTGCAAACCAGTTCATCTGTGCCATTTTTCTGGATTCCACATATATGCATTAATATACGATATATGTTTTTCTCTTTCTGACTTACTTCATTCTGTATAGCAGTCTCTAGATCCATCCACATCTCTACAAATGACCCAATTTCGTTCCTTTTTATGGCTGAGTAATATTCCATTGTATATATGTACCACATCTTCTTTATCCATTCGTCTGTCAGTGGGCATTTAGTTTGCTTCCTTGACCTGGCTATTGTAAATAGTGCTGCACTGAACATTGGGGTGCATGTGTCTTTTTGAATTATGGTTTTCTCTGGGTATATGCCCCCAAATACTTTGCTCTTAACCACTATTGTACTGATTGTCTTGGCTGCTTGTAAGAATATTTCACAAGGGGAGCAACTGTCATTATGATTATTAGCAATCTTCTTTTTCTCTTGTGAACCTGGTTGACTTGGGCCAGTCTCCAAGAGACAAATGAACTCTAGTTTATTGTTCTACAATATTTGCTGTGTTTGGTTGCTTGCAAGTATATTTAACAAAATAGGCATTCAAAAAATGTTAGCCATTAATATCATGATTATTAGCACTACTGATTTCTTATGAGTTTGGTTAGCTTAACATAGCCCTTAAGAGAATAATCATCTCCGGCTTATTGTTCTAGAAAGCATCCAGTTTCCAGAGCAACAAGGCTGAGGACCAGGTTTGGTTTGAGTTTCTATCACAGAGCTACCTTGGGAAGTCTCTGCCTGAGCATGCCTATTACACTTCTTTATCTCAGTGTTTTTAAATGACAACAATCTGTAATCAAGATAGCTAAAATAAAGTCAAGCAAGATCAGAAATTACATAAAAAAGTGAAATAATTATATACCAAAATGAAATACGTATTTTAGTTGGACACTGAATCTAGTACTGATCTTCCTGAGAGCCAAGGTGGAAAGGAGAATCCAGCAAGAAACATACCTTTCATTGTCTGGTAAAAAGTAGTTTACCACTTCTTTAGGAAGGGCAGACTTCTTGGTACTAAATCTTAGACAGAGTTTACTATATATATCCTCATCAAATAACATTTAATAGGGTAGTGAATCTCATCAAAAAGTAGGTTACGCAAGATGCAGACGTTATTTTTATTGATGCTTCTAATTCCAACCTATGATAGAAAGGTAGACACAATGTTTAATTGGAGTAATTTTTAGCAGAGGTTGTGTCTACCTTACGGTCTGGCTCTTCAACATGACATCAGATCGGAGCAAAAGGGACTGAAAAGAAAAACCTTAGGCATCTCCATCAAGCATCTGTAGTCTCAATCATGCCTTGATGGGCAATACAGAGCAGCTAATTCAAAAATGAGCTGTCTGGTGAGAGGTGATTGAAAAGAGCTCTATGCTGATTGGAAAGAAATTTACGTCTTGTGGCTGCCAAGTTGGGATTAGACAGCAAGATTGATTTTTGTTATGTTTACTAAGAAGCCCAACATGCATATTTGTCCTAGCAGAGGACAACTTCAATTATACTTGTAATAAATATCTGTGGGGCAAAGACATGGTAAGAGACTATCTCAATATTGCATATGGCTATCAACGTATTAGTGCAAATTCATCTACAGTTTGTCTCTATGACTTTAAATAATTTTTCCTACTTACCAATGTAAATAAATATATATTTAATAATAAATCTGTCTGTATTTTTATCTATACCTCTATATATCCATCTTCATATATATATATGTATATGTGTGTGTATATATGTGGATGTGAACATATACATGCATATGTGTGTATACACGTGAGTGTGAACATATGTGTGTATACATATTTGTGTATGTGTTTTGATTCCATAGAAGATTTTTGAGTTTCTCTGCTAAAGAAGTTTGAAAACTATTGTTTCAAATTTTTTTTTCTGCCTAGCTTTTTATTGTCTAAGTTTGAAAATTTTAGCTTAACCATACGTTAATTGTTTCCCAACTTATTATGCTAAATTTAAAATATTTATTTATTTATGATGCTAACATGGACATCCTCATCCATAATTCTCTGTGTACATCTCAATTGTTTCTTCCAGATAAAGGCGAAACAGTGGAATGGCTCATTCAAAGGGTGGAGGCTGTTTTAAAACTTTTGGTATAGATTTTCCAGAAAAACTAGGTACCAATACCTCCCTCCCGCAGCAGGCTTGCATGTTGTTATGATTTATGAACAGTAACAGTCATGCTAGTTCCCATTTTCCGGGCAGCTGCCCCACAGTTTAAAGAAATGTCTCCTGTAGTCCTCCCAGCCACCTTGCAAGGTTGGTCATCTGTTCCCCCTACAAATGAGGGCCTGGAGCTCAAAGAGACACAGTTGTCCAGAATTACAAAGCAAGGAACAAGGCGTGCTGGAATCGGAGGTCCTTTCTCTGGTTCTCTCTTGCCTTATGCCAGGATGCTTCCCATACTCAGACTATAGGCCGCTTCTTACTCAGGAGGGGAAGTAACCACTCTCACTCTGTTTCCTTTATACCTGTTTGGGTCGCATTTCCAGAGTGCTACCTGAGCCTATCAGGGTCTCCTTGCCCCACTCCCTTATATTTAAAATGGTATTTTGAACGCATTTCAAGGCCCTCTTGACTTTGATTGACAGGTGATGTCATTTTAAGGTGAAAAGTATTGTATTGGGCCTTTCTTTAGTTTATGATTATAAGACCAGGGCTCCTCGATCCTGGTTCAGCCACAAGCCGACACAGGTCCTCTGCGTTATCTTTGCATCCTGGTGTTAGAGGGCCCAGCCACTGAGAGGTCAGGAGATGACGGGTGAAGCAGCAGCAATTCTATCAATTAAAATAAAGTACTGGGCTTCCCTGGTGGCGCAGTGGTTGAGAGTCCGCCTGCCAATGCAGGGGACACGGGTTCATGCCCCAGTCCGGGAAGATCCCACGTGCCGCGGAGCGGCTGCGCCCGTGAGCCATGGCCGCTGAGCCTGCGTGTCCGGAGCCTGTGCTCCGCAACGGGAGAGGCCACAACAGTGAGAGGCCTGCGTACCGCAAAAAAAAAAAAAATAAAGTACTAACTCTCTTTTGGTCTCATATCCAGCAATAATTCACTTAGTGGAATTAGTTTGTTTTTGCTTAGAGGAATACCCCTGACTCATAGATTTCTCCGCAAGCCAGATTTCATGGTCTGTGTCAGAAATCTCTCTAAATCCTCATAAGTTGTGTTTCATTCTGTACGATGCATGTTTGAATGCTCCTGGGGCTTATCCATAAAACTCCCTCAGATGGCTGACGTTTCTCTACCTTCCCAGCCCCGAGTTTGGAGAATACAGATCACTTTAAATGCTGGGTTCAATCCAACACTTTAGATCTAGAGCACAGAACTCAGACTAACAAGAGCTATCTTGGTGGGGACATCATGCCCGCCAGCCCCACCTTCTTCCTGGTTGGCTTCATGGTCACCCCATGACACCCATCTTCTACCCCGACCACCTCTTGGTCCTTTGAAGAACTGCAGCCACTGATGCTCCTCTCGGCCTCTGAAGCTCAGCAGGAGGTAACTCCCCTTCCTTTGAACCCATCACTGATCAGCTCAGATTTCCCCCCTTCCCTGACTTCTCTTCATTGCCTTTTTACCCTCTTGCCAGAAAGCAGTTTGCCTGGCCACCAATGATTCGGCCCGGTCCCAACTCACGCCTTCAGTGCGAATACTGTAGGCTTCTGAACAGTGATGCTTGAGGACCAGCCAGCCCCTTCAGAAAGAGAATCTCCCATGCATGAGAATCTCACATTAATGGTATCACTTCAGTGTCCCCTGTCCTCATAGCACTTGCATTTTGTAAGTTGTACATTCTAGCAAGTTCCTGAAAGAAATCACAAGCCAGGCAAATGGCAAAACCTTAAAATTAATTTTAAAATCTTCTTTTCCCTTACACCATACACAAAAATAAATCCAAATGGGTGAGAGATTTACAGGTAAAACATGAAACCATATATGTACTGGAATAAAACACAGGTGAATTTCATTATAAAACTTGGACATGGAGAAACGTTTTCCAACTATGACTCCAAATCCAGATGCAACAAATAAAACATTGAGTTAAAAAAAATTCGTGTGTGAAAAAAAGATCATAAGTCAAAACACAAATGTTAAACTGGAATAAAATACATGCAACGTATATCATAGACAAAAGGTTAATAACCCTTATATATAAAGAACTCTTAAAAATTATGGGAGAAAAAAACTAATAGTAAAATGGGCAAAAGGGATAAGCAGAAAATTCAGAAAAATATATAGATGTATATACATACACACAATGTATTCAAATGTATGTGTACAAATGACCCTTGTACACTGAAATGTTTAACTTCACTTATGATAAGGGAAATGCAAATTAAACTGCACAGAGATATAATTTCTCCTGAATCTGACAGGCAAAATGTCAAAAATTTGATAACATCCTCTTGATGAGGCTTTGAGGAAATGGACACTCATAACTTGCTAGGAGGCAACTTCTAATGATGTATGCATTTACCTGTTGGTAAATTGGATTTGGTAAGTTGGATTTACCCAGAAATCCAACTTCTAGGAAATTATTCTGAAGATATACCTGTATGAATACAAAAAATTATGCAGAAAATTATGCGTTGAAGTTGTGATTTATAATAGCAAATTGTTGGAAGTTGTCTAAATGCCACTACTTAGGAGAATGGTTAAATAAGAAATGATAGAGCCACACAGGGGAGCAGTATGCAGATGTTTAAAAAAAAGAAATGAAAAAGATTTCTGTAAACTGATAGATATAATTTTCCAAATATATTAAGTGAGAAAAAAGCAAGGTGAAAAAGAATGTATATAATGTGCTACTTATACATAAGACAAAAGGAAAAATAAGATTTCTGGCATAAGCCAGAAGTGAATCAAATTGACTATTTGTAAGAGGTAGGTGGGAACATAGTTGAAGAGATAGAGAGGAAGTAAGATTTCGATAAGTTTATAGTTCTGACTTCTGAATCATGTTTATATTCCAATATAGAGTTAAATTAGAAAAGATGGAGACGATCCTAAGTTTGAACACAAATGGAAATAAACTGATCCAACTGTATATGAAATTGATAACATAACCACACAAAATAAATAAAAAGAATTAATCTAAATAAGTGTTGAGCATCTTCCTCTGACTGGATACCCTCAGTGGGATATAGGCTAAGGACATAAAGGAATTTCAAGGAATTCAACTTGACTCAGTAGATTTGTTGTTTGATAGTGGTATTGATAGAGTGATTCTGAAATATTGTATCATAAGATTGAGAAAATAAATAAATATACTTATATTGTTGGGAACCAGGGTCCTCCCTGTGGATAAAGAATATGGAATGGGGCTTCCCTGGTGGCGCAGTGGTTGAGAGTCCACCTGCCCATGCAGGGGACACGGGCTCATGCCCCGGTCCGGGAAGATCCCACATGCCGTGGAGCGGCTGGGCCCGTGAGCCATGGCCGCTGAGCCTGTGCGTCTGGAGCCTGTGCTCCGCAACGGGAGAGGCCACAGCAGTGAGAGGTCCGCGTACCGCAAAAAAAAAAAAGAAGAAGAATATGGAATGGAGAGAAAGAATCATATGATTTTGGATTAGACTTGGAAATATCAAATGAGCATGTATGTGTGTGTGCGTGTGTGCGTGTGCATGTGTGTGTTGTGTGTCCTGGTCATACACCTCTTATGAGGTGTGGGGGAAGAAGGTAGCATTAGGTTCAGCTAGCCGCCTGGGGAATGGGATCCCAGTTAGGAATTGAAGAAAACAGCATTAGAAAACAGATTATTCCCTCTCCTGAGTAAAGACCAAGTTACAGTTTGTGAAAATTAGACATGGAGAGACACAGGAAATGAGACCCTGTTTTTAGCACATCATGCCAGGTAGCTCAGCCAAGTGGAAAGAGCATAGGCTCTAGAGAAAGGCCCTCCAATTCCAACTTCAGGTCTTCATTTTTATGGGGAAAAGATGACCAAGCTGGCAAAGTGGTTGGAAGGACTATAGGAGAGATGTCTACAAACTGTGGGGCATAGTGCAGGTGCCCAGGAAATGGGAACCAGCATTACTGTTACTATTCATAAATCACAACAGCATTACTGTTACTATTCATAAATCACAACATCATGCAAGCCCACTGCCAATGTCTCCAAAAGGAGACATTGGTACAGAGTTTTCTGGAAAATCTATACCAAAAATTCTAAAACTGTTTTCATCATTTGAATCAGCCATTCCACTTCTCTGAATTTATCTGGAGGAAACAATCGAGATACACAAAGAAAGTTACTAATGAGGAGGTCCATTTTAAAATAATAAAGTTATAATTTTAAAATTGACCACATTTAAAGTATGGTTAAATTTCTTAAACCTATGCAATGAAATCTAGGCAGACATATAAATAAAATATAAAATAAGCTGTATAACAATAGTTTTCAAACTTATTTTAGCAGGGGAACCTAGAGATTCATAAACTCCAAGTATATATACATGGATGGATAGATAGAATTTTTTGTTAAAAATATATATAATTACTTTGGTAATTAGAGGAATTAAAATAATTGCAGATGAACTGTAGATACCATCTCCATCATTCCCTTTACATTTATTAGTTAGCGTATTTTGGTAAAGAAAATCTTTTCCTTCTCCTTCTCTTCCCAGCACCCAAAGGTTTTTGTTTTTCTTTTTGTTTTGAGTATCACTATGGAGTCATGGATTCTTTGTGCTGTGATCCATAACTGCCATTATTCTTTCTGCTGCTCAAATTGTTTTACATTTGGCAATGGGAACTCCTTTAGCTGGCGCCTGCATTTTTTTTGACACATCCCCATCATTCATCTTTGAGCCCTTCCTCCCTTTCTGGTTCAAGATGTTCCAGGCTCACTCTGTTTTCCTCCCGCAGCACATTTTTCTAAAGAGCCCTGTTTCCTGTAATGGAGATCTTGGTATTTAGAAGCCAAGATCTGGGCACTAGCAGCGCTCATTGTTCCTGGAGTATCACTGCTTCTAGATTCTTTCAATGGACACACTCTCAAATGTTTTATTATCTACTTTCTTATTTAAAAAGAATTTTTAATTTTTGCATAGCATCAAAAATACCAAAATGTAAGGATTTACAGCTTTACTTTTTATTCTCCCATTCAGCCTCTTTCTTGTGCTGATCAGAGTAAGAGGTAAAGAAATAAATTGAAAAATAAAGGTAGGGAGACAAAATTATTTGTTTAAGGGCATAATGCTGCTTCTCTCTGGAGCGTGGGACTAGGAGATGTGAGAGAAGCAAGCTGGAGTTTCAAAGAGACAGAAGAGATATTAGGGAAGCAGCCACAAAGCTAAGTGAGGGTGCTTCAGAAGGTAGATGCCTACAAAAGGTTTTAAGAAGTTTTACTGTTTCCTATGTGATGAAATTCTCATTTTCTACCTCATCATCAGACTTCAGTGAAGACATTACTTTTCTAGACCTTTGGATTAGATTTGTGTTTCTCTTAATAGTGACACCAAAGCAGAAATGGTTCTTAGTGCAAGAAGGTCCAGGATTATTTGGATTATAATTATTAAGGGAAAATTTCACGTAGGGAGCTAAATATCACCAATTCCTATTTTCACAGAGGTGGAATGAAAAAAAGAAATACGCTCTGGAATTATTTTGTAACTCATTCCACCACCTTGGAGTAATGTAATGTTGACCAAAGTACTTAACTTTTCTCAGTCTCATTCCATCCAGAAAAATTGTGGAAGACCTGGAAATAGGCAGAATTGACTGGTAGCTCTTCAATGGAATGTTGGGCATTATTTAAACCAGTGTCTCAACCTGGGGTGATTTTGTCCCCCAAGAGATATTTGGCAATTTCTGCAGACATTTTTGGTTGTCACAACTTGGGGGTTGCTACTGGAATCTAGTGGATAGAGAGCAGAGATGCTGTGAAACATCCTATCACGCACAAGACAGCCCTTCACTGTGAAACATTGTTTGGCCCAAAATGAGATTAAGAAAACCTGGTCTAGACAGATCCTCCAGGGGCTTATCTGATTCTTAGGGGTCTACACCTTTGTTTTTTTGCTACTCTATAAATTGCAGGAATCTTAGAGTGCTGCAGATGATTCTTGCCCATGCAGATGTAAATGAACTGTATCCCAGTGGAGATGCAAGTGGTTATTACCGTGTAGCTATTGACCAGTTTTGCATTTATGGGCAAAATCATTTCAGCATTCTTGTTTTTGATTTTTTGCGGTACGCGGGCCTCTCACTGTTGTGGCCTCTCCCGTTGCGGAGCACAGGCTCCGGACACGCAGGCTCAGCGGCCATGGCTCACGGGCCCAGCCGCTCCGCGGCATGTAGGATCTTCCCGGACCGGGGCTCGAACCCGTGTCCCCTTTATCGGCAGGCGGACTCTCAACCACTGTGCCACCAGGGAAGCCCCATTTCAGCATTCTTGATCAATTTTATTCAAAGGCTTTTCGTTGTACCTATTACATCTTGCTGGTGCTCTCATTAACGAATGAATTTAATAAAACCACTGACAAGTATATTGGCATAACAGTCATGATTTTATCCACTTGAAAAAAATTATGCTTTACTTCTCCTATCTGTAAAAGAAAAAAGAAATAGCCTCTCAAGGTTACAATTGGAGTAAACAGGTCCATATGTGTGACACTGCCATTGTGGCAATTAGTTGGGCTCAGGCACGGTCACTTTCTTTACATCCTGTCTCAGGAAAATTGTGAAACAGGCTATTCATCTTTAAAACCCCAAGACTATGTATGCGTATAGCTGATTCACTTCATTGTACAGCAGAAACTAACACAAAATTGTAAAGCAATTATACTCCAATTAAAAAAAAAAACCCAAGACTCTCTTTTCTTCACCTTTGCCCTTTCCCCAGAAATGTTCTCTTTCCCCTTATAAAGATTCCTACAAGTGCCAGATCTCTACCCTGCCCTCTAATAAAACCTATTCTCATTAAGAGATCTAATAACAATCATTTACAAGTTAGAATAAATTTAATTCAATATGTCACCCTCTTCCAGACACCCTTGATAAAAGAAAAGAAGTGAGATATTAACATACAATTTTGGGGGAGTACTTTTACAGGAAGAAGGGGTTTTCTGATAACCCAGATATTATACTACAAAAAAATCACCAATCCTATCTTTGAGCCAACACAGGGCCTTAGTTTTCTCTGGTAACCATTGAGATCAGCAGGAAACAGTGACAAGTAAATGTATCTGAATATAAAGGATACATGAAACCTAAATTAAAAGGGCTTAGCAGAGCAAAGCATGCACATTATATTTTTAAAGATCACATCCAATGACAGGATAAAGATGAATGGGACGGGAAGGGATTTAGCTTTTAGGAATTTTGTGAACTTCTGAAAACATTTGAAAATGCAATATTTTCTAAAAGATTTCTTAATCATTCCTGTCTTGTCCATCATGAAAAAAAAAATGTGATGTTTGCATTTTTCTGGATTTCTGAATCTCTGCCATTTGGACTTATTTAGCAAACGCTCTCCTGAGATGTAATACAATGTGAATAAAACCCAGCTCTATCCATAGCAAATACAAATCGTATTCATTTATCCTTTGGAGTACAAACTTCAACCGTAACTAAATACAATATGCTGGCTCTTTTTGTGCTTTTTATGAACTTTTGAAGCAGGTTTGTGATGAATAGATTTTATAGGATTATGAAGTTTTAGTTTGCTTTTAAATATTTCAGAAAGAAATCATAAATATGACCTCATATGTTAATAAATCAATTATGGAATGCTGTTTTATACATATGTTTAAAATATGACCCTATCCAAAACTCCTTAAACAAATACTAAGAAATAACTTTAAACTCTTATTCAGGAGGCTCTGGCTTTCAAAACACTGTGTATGGAATTCTGCTGCTGCATATAAAGGAAAAGAAAAAACAGTTTCTTCAACCCAAATTTATATTGTTTCCAATACATTAAATATTAAAGCCATGTTGAGGGTGTGACACTTGCTCTCCATTGGGCTGTTTCTCTCCTTATTTTCTCATTTCAAGTTGAAGCAAAGAAGTTAAGGGCAAGAGTAAGAACAAGCCTGCCAAGTGGATGGAGACATTGACACAGACGTCTTAGGAGTCCATGTACTCAGTTTTATATTATTTTTTTACATCTGTGTTACCATTTGATGCAAAAGGTCAAGAACCATGGTTAGACGTTCAATAATCATGATATGCCTCTATGATTAGGATTTATTTCTATAAGGTCGCTTTCTGCTTTGTAGCAGTTGAACCTTTAGAACTGTTGTTTATCCATTTGTCTATGGGATGGTCAAAATGGCTCCAGGACATCTCTATACGCAGAAAACAAACAAAGATTGTCTTATTCTCTAGAAATGTATTTGAAGAACATATAATTTAATATTTCTTTATTTATCATTGATCTTTGAGCCTCACCATTCAATACTTAATGGCCTAATCAACCAGGAAAGTGGTTCAGCAAAGTCATCTCTAAAAGTGGAAATGTTACCACGTTCAGTTGGGAGCAGAAAACATTACCTTCCCCTAAGTGTTACTTTGGAATCATTGCTAAGGAACATGAATTATGCTAGCAAGTACAGAAAAAAAAAAAAAGATTAGAAGTCCAAGATGTGAATAATCATTTTCAGCTTAAAATTCTGTGTTAAGCTTTTTATAATTCTAAGACTGGTTTTGGATTTTTAATACCTCAACTTCAGAGTACTGAATGCTTAAACCAGAGGTTTCGTATGTGTCTGCCTTCAGAAACAGCCAGGTTGTATAAGTGATGAGAGCAGCTTGCAGTAGAAGGATAAAAAGCAATAGAGTCGATGGCCTGTGGCAGATGGGAGGATGCATCTTCCGCCACTTGAGACACACAGGTGTGATTTTGTTTTTTGATGCTACTTTGCCAGGTAAATAAAATACCCCTGTTGCCATACGGAGGCCATCGTTTCCCAATTTGCTGCCACAGACCCAGGATCGCTGCTAAATATTCAGCTGGAGAATAACCAGCCTTCTTCAAACCCTTCTCTAGTGTTTATTCTGTTGTTTTTGTTATTTGTTTGCATGAATAGAGCTGGAATTCTCCTTACACTAAGCTGAAACTTCTGCTTCTTCACGTTAGTTCACCATAACCAGAGAAAATTTAAACCTTAGCCTACAAGAATCAAAAGAAACTGAAATGTCCATTCATCTAATTCTGACTGTTGTATAAATTTCCTCTCCACTGTCTCCAGTGCTCATTCTTGGATGAAATCCTTAGTATATTTTTCAGAAGAGTCTTTATATTATTTATCATTATACATTAGATTTCTCTTCTCTAAAATAAAGTTTCCAGACCCTTTCGCTTGGCCTGGTATGACCTGCCTTCTGTCCCTTGGTTTGCTTCTTGAGAATGAGCATCCCAGACATTGTTTGTCTGTTGCCTCTTTGGGGTCAGATGAGGCAGGATGTGGTTAGCGCTAGATGAGTATAAAATTCAACACTCCAAGGGACATCTAGGTACGTTTCTTCTCATTCTCATTTCTTTGGGGTCAACAATTTTACAAATTTATCACAATTTCAGTCTAGAATATTGTTTACAATGTACCCCATAAAATTTATATGACCCATACAGAGAAAACTATTAACCAGTTTTTTGAAGAGATTTGTTCGAAAAAACTTAAATGAAGTTATGGACATTTAATTAGAATGGGAAGATTGAATGTCATAAGTTGGAAGATGTCAATTCTTTCCAGATTAAATGAGCTTGAATATGATGCCAACAAAAATCTTAAAAGCACTCTAAAGTTCATGTGGTACAATAGATGTGAATAACAAACAATAAAAAAGATTTATGAGGAGGAACGAGCCCCGGTGGTGTGCTGTCAAAACTGGCTTTCAGAGGGAAAAGCAAAATCAAAAAACCATGGTGTCCAGTGTTTGCCAGTTTCTATGGTGTGAATACGTCCATTATGGGTCAATTTCAAGCTACCAACATGACATGACTGAACATGGCATTGGAAAGACATGCACAGAATTGGCTCGTACGAGCTGGTAAAAGCTAGCTTCTGCATATCACTGACGGAAGCAAGTAAAAGAGTATTGTAAAACAATGTTTAAAATATGGTAAAACAATAATTTTAAAACATACTATTATTTTTTAAAAAGGAGAGAAAGAAAAAGAAAGGGAGAGAGGAGAAGAAAGATCAGAGTAACATAATGAATATCCCAGCAATGGATTATATTCTTTATAAAAATATAATGATAGGAGTTCATCTCAAATTAATGGAAGCATTGTAACAAATAATGCTGGGACAATCAGTTGGCTATTTGGATGGGGGAGGAAGGCACATGGGAAATAATTTAGAACTTCATCTCACACTAAAATCTATATAAGTTTGTGAATGAATGAAAATCAGAAGAAGAAACAAAGGTACGTGTGATTCAGGCTTCTAGTGGAGGGTAGACTTTTATGATAAAAGAGACAGAAAAAATGTAAATAAATCGATCAATATATTTAACTACATAAAAGTAAAAGCACTTGTGTAAAAAAATCTCCACAAATTAAAAATCAAACAAAGGAACTTCTGCTTCTGGATAAGCTAGAGGAACATAGACTAGATTTACTCTCTCACTTGAAATAAATAAATAAATAAATAAATAGACAAAGTGTATATAAAAACAATTTTCAAGGCCCTGTGCATTAAGCAAAAGCAGACAGTGATCCTTGAGAGAACATGAGGCAAATGAGATGGGCCCTATGATTGCCCCAGATTGCTGCCTTGAGAGAGTTTTCTAGGCAGCAGTTCAGAGAGGATAAGCTCAGGCAGAGTCCCATAGACCCTGTGAGCTGGGGAATGCACTATAGCAGTATTAAGAGGAAAATTCATAGTACAAATACTATATCAGAAAGGAATAAAGGTCTCACATCAATGACCTCACTTCCTATCTTAAGAAACTAGAAGAAAGCAAATTAATCTTAGAGTAAGGAGAAGAAAGGAAATAATAAAGATCAGAGCAGAAGTCAATGCAATAAAAGTCAGAAAAAAAACAACAGATAAAATTAATAAAACAAAAATTAGTTCTTTGATAGGATTAATAAGTGTGGCTGATCAGGAAACAAAGAGAGAAAACACAAATTATCAATATCAGGATGAGAGATGTCATCTCTAAAGAATCTAGAGATATTAAGAAGATACTAAGGAAATAGTATGAACAATTTTATGTCAATAAATTTCAGAGGTTAGATGAAGTGAACTAATTCCTTGAAGAACACAAATTATCGAAGTTCACACTAAAAGAAATAGATAATCTATTCAGAGAAATTGAATCTATTCAATTTCTAATAGATATCTATTAGAGAAATTGAATTTGTAGTTAAACACCTTCCCACATGGATACTAAGGTGGGAAGGGTGGGTGGGATGAATTGGGAGATTGGGATTGAAATATACACACTACTATATATAAAATAGATAACTAATGAGAACATGCTGTATGGCACAAGGAACTCGACTCAGTGCTCTGTGGTGACCTAAATGGGAAGGAAATCCAAAAAAGAGGGGATGTATGTATACATATAGCTGATTCATTTTGCTCTACAGCAGAAACTAACACAATGTTGTAAAGTAACTATACTCCAATAAAAATTTTTAAAAAACCTTCCCACAAAGAAAATTCCAGTCTTGAATGGCTTCAATGGTGAATTCCGTATCAAAGAATAAATAATACCAGAGCTACATAAACTCTTCCAGAAAATTGTGCAGGAGGTAATACTTTGCAACTATGAGGCCAGCATTACCTTTATATCAAAGCCAGATAAAGACACTCTAAGAAAGGAAAACTACAGACCAATATCTCTGATGAACATAGATGAAAACATTTTAAACAAAATTTTAGCAAATTGATCCAAGAATACATATATTGAAAAATACATCGTGACCATCATGCAAGATTGGTTTAACATTGGAAATCAACCAATACCATTCACCATATTAACAAAGTAAAAAAGCAAAAGTCATCATCTCAATACATGCAAGAAAAGCATTTGACAAAATCCAACATCCATTCCTGATAAAATGTCTCAGCTAACTTGAAATAGAAGGGAATTTTCTCAAGTTGAGTAAAGGACATCTAACAAAAACCTACAGCTAATATTATACTTTGTGGTGAAAGACAGAATCAATCAGTGTTCTCAGAGAAACAGAACCAGGAGGCCAGTAATAATGACTGAGTAAATTCATTGCTAGCAGAATGGAGTTTGTAAAGATGATTAAGACATAGCTTCTGCCCTCCAGCAGAGTAGGGAAGACACTCTTTGGAGAATGTAGCATAGCCCCTCCTGCCTATCTCGTGTGTGACCCCATGTAAGGGACTGTCACCTCTATGCCCATGGAAATATCAAACAGCACAACCTCTAGCCCATGCTGGGGAACCCCCAGCACAGATACGCCCTTAAAGGCCCCCATCCTGTTTTGCTCTTACTTCACTCCAGAGCCTTTCTCCTTAGGGAATCCTTTCGCTGTTTACTGTGTAAGTAATAAATTTTATTTCATATTCATAGGCGCCTATGCCTATCATTTGTCCTGATACTTATATAAGTAACTGGGCAGGAGGGCTGGTTTATATCCCCAAGTCCCAGCACAGAACTTGACACAAGGTTAGCTTCATAAAGATTGAATGAATAAGTGAATGTCTCTCCGTCTGGAATTTTACCTTCACTTCCAGGCGCCATGCCTCACCTTCTCACTGTCACAGAAGAGAGGCCACCTCAGGCCTAAGCCCTTCAGTTGAGCCGTCTGCCGTGGCTAAACCAGATCCTTTCAGGGACCAAGCGTGCTTTAATATTTCAGTTCAAGTTTACTCTCTTCTTGTTCTAAATCACACCCAGTACATCAATTCTCCCTAGTTTAGTTCTGACTCCTAGTGAGAAGAAACAGGATGATTTTAAAATAGAGAGTTCAACTCCTTCCCTGGGAATAACCCTTACAAAATATGTCTTTATTTGATTATTTGTTGACCAAAATCACAGCCTTGTGTATATGATCTGAAGGAAGCCACAAAAAAAGGGTTTTGACTAAAAGCACTATTTGCTTTGGGCTGCACACGGCAGAATTTGATTTGCAACAATCGGAATGTCAGCCCGATAATGCAACTGCAATTTCTCTAGCTATTTACCTTTAAATCTCAGTATTACACTTGCTACAGATGATGTATGAAAGTAAAATATTTGCACAGTGTGTGATTCAGTCAAGAGCAGACAGCGCTGCACCCGAGTGGGAGGGGGTTGCTCTGCTGACCTCGCCAGGACCAACATTTTTGTAGGAGGCGAGCAAACCTCAGCATTGTGTGTGCTCTGTGGACGTGCCCTTGGTTAGGTCACTGCCCTAGTGACAGTTATTGACAAACGCTGCTGAGTTGTGACATAATCACAGTCTCAGTTTCAGTTTGTTGAGGGGACGGGAGGCAACTGACAGGCTGATTATTTTATTCATCACTGTTCTTCTGTGTGTTTCACGTTGTCACAGGCACCAATATGAGCAAGTAGTTTTCCTAAATTACTGAAATTCTTAGGTTCTTTTCTATATGTCCCAAATCTCCCTCTCTTTGCAAACTTGGCTACTGCCTTTTGGGAGTTCCAGCCTTCCTTTCCTTCCCTCTTTCCTGGGCTTGGGAGTACATGTTTCCAAAATGAGGCATTTGAAATACCGTGTGTGTCTGAGGGAGGACCCTGCCTATCAGATTATGATAGTTTAAAACAGCTTGTAAAAGAAAACCCACTTGAATTTACCCCAAGAAAAGCTCATTTTGTTGCTAATTTAATTTTAGCAAAAGGCCTTATGTTGAACGTGCCCCAGGAATTTCTATAAGATCTATTTATTCAACCCAGGGGGATTATCTGACTCTTATAAGCTAATCCTCTTGAAAAGTATGTCTCAGTTCCATGAGGAAGCATGTGATATTCTTTACATTATGAGTGTTTGAGTTTGATCTGGAATAAATGAGGCCGGTAGCACTCTCAGCCACCTACACCTGCATCACTGAGACACGTGAGCTGTCCCAGGGAGGTTTGTAGTTACTGAGATTTCTTTTGATTGTTAGAAAATCAAACAATGGATTTAATGCGATTGCCAAGTTGACATATAGAAATTGGTTGCAACAAATTCAATCAATAAATATGTACTGAGTTGCTACTGTGCGTCGGGCGCTGTCATAGATGCTGAAGTGAAGATAAGGGAGCCCAGCAACAGAGAACTCTGTCCTCCGGAGCTCACATTGAGGTGGGGAAGACAGACATGGAACAGAAGAACAGAGCAATATGTAACTTATATGATTAGCAATGTGAAAAGACTTCAAGCAGGGAAGAGAAATAGAGAGTTGGAGGGAGGTTGATATTTTGTCTTGTGGCCACAGGTGTCCTCTCTGCAGAAATGTCATTTGATCAGAGAATAGAATGAGTAGCAGGAAGTCATACAGGTGAAGGAGAATTTTCTGGGCAAAGAGAACAGCAAGGGCAAAGGCCCTGAGGCAGAAACAAAAAGGAAGCCAGAATGGTAGGGAAGGAGTTGTGGGAAATGAGGTGGGAGAAGGAGCCTGGAGCCAGCTCATGCAGGGCCTCTTTGGTACTTGGAAGGACTGGGGCTTTGATTCTAAGCGGTGTGAGGAGCCAGTGGGTGGCTCCACAAAGGGGGAAACTGGCTCCCATTTGTATTCTAGGTCTTGTCATCTTTGTTCTGTTCTCAGTTTTGTATCATTTGCTCCCTGAGTCAGATGCATTCCCACTATTTTCATGTCTTGGCAAGCATCTGTCAATGGTTATTCACACTCCTGGGTCATAAAACAGAAGAAAACAAACACTATTCTCTTCATACTCATGATGAAGATTGAAAAGCTGGTACGAAAGACACGGTGTGCTCAGTCCTCACGTGCGTTTGGAGATTTGGTCAATTGTTTTCTTTTTTCCCCTCTGTTTCTTTTCTGATTCTTCAAAAATACTGTCTTGGGGGAAGAAGGAAATTTCTGATTTCTGAATAATTTTTATTTGAGCCACTATATGGGCAAGCTTCTTTTATAAAATACTTTTTTAAATTAATAAACTATTATTTAGAGTTTTAGATTGATAGCAAAATTCAGCAGAAAGGATAGACAGTTCCCATATAACCCACTGTCCCCACAAAGACACAACTTCCCCCGCTGTGGACACCCTCACACCACAGTGCTGCATTAGTGACAATCCATGAACTTACACTGATGTATCATTATCGCCCAAAGTCAACAGTTTACATTGGGGTTCACACTTGGTGTTGCACATTCTGCAGGTTTCAACAAATGTATGACAAGTATTCACCTTTGTAGTACCATACAGATTACTTTTAGTGTCCTAAAAATCCTCTGTGCTTGGCCTATTCATCCCTCCCTCCCACCAAAGCCCTGGCAACCACCGATCTTTTTACTGTCTCCATAGTTTTGTCTTTTCTGGAATGTCATACAGTTGAAATCATACAGACTATAGCCTTTTCAAATTGGCTTCTTTCACTTGGTAATATGCATTTAAGGTTCCTCCATATCTTTTCATGGCTTGATAGCTTATTTCTTTTTAGCCCTAAATAATATTCCATTGTCTGGATGTACCACAGTTTTTTTTACCCATTCACCTACTGAAGGACATCTTGGGTGCTTCCAAGTTTTGGCAGTTATGAATAAAGCTGCTATAAACATACATGTGTGGGTTTTCGTGTGGACATAAGTTTTCAATTCATTTGGGTAAATACCAAGGAGCTTGATTGCTGGATTTTATGGTAAGAGTATGTTTAGTTTTATAAGAAACCGCCAAACTGTCTTCCAAAGTAACCATACCATATGCAAATAATGACACCAGAAAATAATGACAGTTCCTGTTGCTCAACATCTTTGACAGCATTTGGTATTGTCAGTGTTTTGGATTTTGACCACTGTAATAGAGGATAATAGTATCTCATTGTTGTTTTAATTTGCATTTCCCTAATGACATATGATGTTGAACATCTTTTCATATGTTTATTTGCAATCTGTATATCTTCTTTTGTTGAGGTGTCTGCAAATCTCTTTTTACATAAGATATCTATTGTTAAAATTGTGGATAAAACAAGTTATTATTATTATTATCATTATTGCATCCCCTTTTCATGGTGACTTGTTCTATATATTGAGATGATAGCTCCATTTTGATTGTTTTCCAAATGACACTAATGACAAGATTTTCCATAATCAAAATTTTAAATGGGGTGAGGGGCTAAAGATATATTATTATAAGTAACCCTTCATAGAATCATATGTATTTGTTAGTGAAAATAATTACTCATTTATTTAATAAACATGGTTTCTGTGTACAATACTCAGTCATTTATATGTATGAATATATATTTTTTAATGCTTATGATGGCCCTTCATGGTATGTTTTATTATTCCCACTGTGCAAATGAGAAAATATCAGGCCTTATATAAATATTTTTCCATTGTATGTGACAGAAAACTTTAATTTAAATGTGTTTGATTAAAAAAATGGGAATATATTGGTTTATGTAACTTTATAAACAAGAGCTAGAGAATGTGTCAGGTAGGGCTTGATTCAGGGCCTTAATGATATAGTCACAATCCAATTTATTCTATCCATTTCTCAGGCCTACTTCCCCAGTGCTGGCTCCATTCTCGGGCTCCGCATGATGCCAAGAATGTTGCAGCAACTCCAACTTATATAGGTGGAGGTTACTGTCCTCCACAAGTCTCTTCCTCATTGCTCAAGCTGAAGACTTGGGGTAAAGTCAGATGAGACAAACCAGCTTGGCTTGAGTCACATACTGTTTTATTTGGGTACATTTTGTCCCCCCGGGAGCTGCTGTTTGATCTCTGTCTTCATGAAAAAGCAGTCTAGACAGCAAAGACAGACATTAACCCATAATCATTCAGATATAATGACCTTGTTACACATTATTGTAAACACTATGAAGCAAAAGAGTAGGATGCTCTAAGGCGTGGGTTGCCAAATTATGGCCTGTGGACCCAATCTGGCCCACTGCCTGTTTTTATAAATAAAGTTTTATTGAAACACAGCCACGCTCATTTATTCAGGTATTGTCTACAGCTGCTTTCCACTACACTTGCAGAGTTGAGTAATTGCTACAGAGACCAAATGGCCAGCAAAGCCAAAAACTTTATAGACAAAGTTTTCTACATCAGCTCTAGCACATCTCACAGAAGGAATCTAAATCTCAGGGACCAGGGAGGTCTTTCTGAGAAACTGACATTTAGGGTGAGACTGAAGGTTGAAAATGAGCTGGCCAGGCAAGTTTGTGAGCTTGAGGCAAAGTTGGGGGAATCTATGTAGTTCCAGAAAGAAAAGGCAGCATGAATGAAGATCTTGAATCAGCAGGATCTTGGCCCACTTGAGGAAAGGGGTGACGGTCTTCATGGTTAAGGCATGGTGAGGGTGGGAGTGCTTGAAAAGTGCTGCAGTCGAGGGCAGTGGGCATCGGGGCAGAAGTCAGATCATGCCTTGGAGGCCAAGCTAAAGTATCACAGAGGAATTCACAGAAGGGCCTTAAGCAGGGATAAGATACAGTCAGATTGGTGTCTTGAGAACATCATTCTAGCTGCTGTGTGGAGATTGGATAGGGAAGGGAGAGGAAGACAAGAAGAAATAGGGAGTGCAGTTGGGAGGCTATGGCCATGATCTGGGAAAAAGATGATGGTACTTGGACTATGAGAATGACAGTGAAAAGGGAGCGATGGATACAGGATATAATTAGATTTGGTGTTTGCTTAGATGAATGTTGAGGAGGGAAGTGGGTGCAAAAGGGTGAAAGCAAGTCATCTGCTGAGCGGAGACACTGGAAGATGAGCAGATTTGGGAGTGACAAAGACAAGAAGTGAAGAAAATGACATCCCAATCTGAGTTTCTAAGCAAGTCATCAATGAGATGAACCCTCACTAACAGGTCAGCTTAGTGCCCAAAACAAACAATATAAGGTAGATAATCTTGAAGACAATCTGTTCTTGAATATTTTGTAGAGACTCTGAGATATTCTTCCCAAAAATTATCTACGACCTGAGGCAGAGTTTATCTAAACACCTTTATGCTGCATCAGTGTTCTCTAATATGTCAGGGGAAGTTGGATGATTGTACATTCCATTTCTTTTCTACTACACCCAAGGTGTTCTCATGACACTACACACATGAAGAGACAAGGCTAACTCCAAGATGAAATGTCCTTGAAAGGATATGAGGTTTGCAATTTTTAAAAAGCCAGGTACCTACTCTAATAGTAATTGACACATATGAGAGTTTTTAGGTTTCCTTCTAAATAGAACATTCTGTGACAATGGAGGTACTAGGCAAGGTGAGAAGAGATGCCCTAAACAATTTTTTCAAAGGTCACGGTGATTTTCTGGTCTGTCCCCAAATAACTCAAGCATTCTGACTCACTTTAACCAAGATTTATTCCAACATCAACTAATTTCATGAGCTGGTAGAAATAAAAGTATCAGTAATCTTGCAACCCTTAAGTCAGATAACACAATTCCATTCATTGGGGCATGAATGAATGGCTTGTTCAATTTGCCTCAATATATCATCTCCATCTGAACATTGTTTTTCTCCCATCTACTCTCTTGATTCCTTTTCTCTTTCTTCAGCTCCACAAAGTGCATCACTGTGTTTACATTGCTTTACCCTGCTGAGAGTCACAGAGACACAGGAAGAGGAAGCTGTGGGACTCTGAGTCTTCTGTGTGTCATCCTGAAATTAGAGGACCACTACTGGATTGGCATCCCTAACAAAAACTCGGATTTATCCCGGACTCTTCACACTTAAGGATGCAATTGAGTCACGTAAGGTTTCTATGCCATGCATTTATTTTTATCCCCTATGATCGTTGTGATGATTAATTTTATATCAACTTGACTGGGCTAAGGGATGCCCAGATAGGTGGTAAAACTATTTACTGGGTGTGTCTGTGAAGGTGTTTCTGGAAGAAATTAGCATTTGAATTGATCAACTGTGTAAAGAAGATCGCCCTCCCCAGCATGAGTGGGTATCTTCCCATGTGTTGGGGCCCGATTAGAACAAAAAGGCAGAGGAAGGACGAATTTGCTCTCTGCTTGAACTGAGACATTCATCTTCTGCCTTCAGACATTGGTAGCACTCCTGGTTCTCGGGCCATTGGAACAGGACACGTGCCATTGGCTCCTGTGGTTCTCTGGATTTGGGGTCTAGGTTGGATCTACACCACTGGCTTCCCTGGGCCTCCAGCCTGCAGGCAGTAGATCAGGATACAGGACGGTTGTCAGAAGGGAAGTAGGCATGCTGGAGACAAACGTCCCACTCCACACATTTTGCCATCAGTGGGCCCTGCCAGAATGTAGTCTATGCATGGATTTGTCACTGCAAAGATTCTGACACTCCTGGCCGGAATGGAAGTTACAATAAGGAAGGAAAGAATTTGCAAAGAAATTGCGAGTGACAAAAGTCAGTCTGTTCACGGCAAAAAAAAAAGGCACCCTGGTCCCAGTCTGGAGGGCACTTAGGGACGAGTGGAAAAGGGTTGCATGAGAGGACCCAAAGTGGGTGGGTCGGGATCAGAGACAAAGGGCACAGTGAACAGGACAGAAACTGAGGTGGGCAGGTGTGCTTGATTACCAAAGACTTCCGTAAAGCGAGTCCCAGGAGGCGGCTGGATGGGAAGAGGTCCCATGCACCTGGCCCACTAGTGTCCCAGTTTCCGGTCTGGAGGCCAGAGGAGGAGGGCACACAGCAGGATTGCTGCTGAGGCAGAACTAAAGGAAACAAAGTCAAACCACACCTCTCGGCCTTTCTTGGGGCTCCTCAAACCTCTCTGTGCTTAAGAATACAGATTCGGGGTGTGGATCCCCAAAATTTTGAGGGGTGGTTGTAGGCAGGAATCTGCATTTTAACGCTGGCTCCTGATAATGTTGGTGCAGGGGGACCACAACCCCACACTTACGAATCACTTAGCGTGTTACGCTGGAGAGGAACACTGAGAAAGCGTCGGGCCTCTTCAAGGGAGGGCTGGGGAACAAAGCGCGCTTATCCCGTGCGTCGTGCACAAAACTGGGTCGTTTCCCTAGCTCAGAATGTACCCCTTGGATGGGTTTGTCACTGCTGAGGTTCTGACCCTCCCGACTGGAGTGGAAAATCTCCATGCATGACGGCTCTGCCCAGGGTGAAGAAACGTGGTGTGGACCTACTGCTTCCTTTCAGCTCTGGGAACAGTCCTCTGCTGAGCTTCCATCCCAGCACCGGACTGCTCCGAGGGCATCCCATTCATAATTGAAGTCCCTGGCACTGCACTTGTGAAACCCAGGACATTAGCACCGGGCATGTTTCGATTTTATTCTTTGCTTTTCTTGGCAAAGCCCCTTGCAACAGCTTCAGACGAGAGTAGTCAAGATGAAAGCATTTCGGAAGCACTTACACAATAATCCTGTCACTCGTGGACTTTGAAAACCGATCCGCTTTTCCTCAGGATATGACAAGCCAGAGTGTGACCCATTAACGGTTGTCAAAGCCTTGGCCAGAGCCTGGAGGGTCCTCCAACTTGAGCCAAACCCCTTTAAAACCACCCCTCAAAACCCTTGTCTCGGAAGTGGCCACTACTGCCCCCACCCCCACACCCACCTGACCATCTCTTATTCACCATGTGCTTTTCAGAATACAGTGCCAACCAGCGTCCTGTAATGGATCTCACTTGTGAGTCAGTGAACACAATTTCAATCAGTTTCTGCAGATGAAAATGTTAATAACTGACTTTCTCCCTACATGGAAACACGCACATACACACACTCACCTCCCGCCAGCCCAGTGAACATTAGATAATGAAAACAAACAGAAAACTCCTAGCAATATATTTTTTGTCACCTTCGACATCTTCGCTGAAACTGTCATTGCAAGCTGGTACTTGCCTACATACATCTAATAATTTTCCTTTTGAATTGCACCAGGAACCATCAGCAAATGATCATTTTTTACATATAGGAGGAAGTCAAAATAGATTCCCTTTTCAGGCTTTAATCAGAAGCATAAAGTTGATCTGGGCTAAAGGCAGCTAGCACATTCTTCCCAAAGAGTGTCTGTAGCAGCTGGCTTCCCCTGGAGTCATCGGCATTAAAAAGTCAGGATGGAAAAGGCAGGCAGGATGTCCAGAGGTAGGGAGGACGTGTTCTGGGGTCCAGGTGTTTGTTAGAGCCACATCATCTTCCAGTGAGAATAGAACTTGTGACCCATTCAGAACTGGCCTCCCCAGTTATTATAAAACCCTCAGTCTTTGGACCAATTAAACTGTGTTATAAACACATTTTGAGTTCATAGTGCCCAGAGTTGAGCCCTCAACACATACATCACTACTATTCGGCCTTTACCTCCTCCTAAACTATCCCCACACACTGCCGTTTTTTTCTCTTGCTTCTCTGAGCTGATGGTGGATGTATTATGAGGGCTCTAAGAAATATTAGGCTTTATTTTGGTCTGATCTTTTAAATTTTTCCTCTGACCTTATTTGTCCTTTTGGCTTAGATCTGGACTTACCTCTGAGATAAACGTGCATTTACCTGTTGATCTGAAGCCTATTCTCACTCTTCAGTGAGAGAGACCACTGAGTGTTTGTTTTCTCAAACACCAGCCCCGTGCTCCAAGGATGGCTCATGGGAAATCGCCAGCTCTCAGAAGCCTGCTCATCACACCAGCTCCCAGAGGGATACCTTGGATCCTGAGAGCCGCGTAGGTTTTCCAGGATCCCGGCTCCCACCTTGAGGGGCTTGCCCAGAACAGGTACTCCAGAAATACATGATGTAAGAATGTACAAAACTAGTCCAGTTCTCTCAGTGAGAAGAGAAAGAAATAGATGCAGACAAACAGAATTTCGCCACACAGATAGTCGTTGGCAAAAATGGGAACTGGGTAGTGGTGTTTCCAAATATCATTTTGCAGGTGGAAACACCCCATATTTAGTGGCCTACAAATAACTAAAAAAAATGAAACTCAAACTTTTATACTCAAACTATAAAATTCGTAAATAACGGGCCAACATTCTGCTTCTGTATTTTTTTAAGAATTTTTTTTCCCTTAATAAAAAATATGACACACTCACTAAAAAAATTGGAAACATCCAAAGATCAGAAAGAAGGGAAGCAAATCAGCTTTAAATTTAGAGTCTCAAAGAAATCCATTGTCAACACTTTGATGTATTCAAACCCAATCTTTACTTTATTATGTCTTTTCTTTATAAAAAATACTTTAAAAAAATACAATTGTAATAATAATGTGATTTTGTGTACTTTTATTTGTTTTTGGCTTTTTATCCTTTTCCCCCAGTTATTATAAAATCTTTGTAAATGTATAGGGCTGTATAATTTTTCAAATAATTGGTACAATAAAAAAATCCCTATGGTTCAATTTTAGGCTGTTTCCAAGACTTCCTTATTATAAATATTATTGCCATGAATATCTTTGGGAAAAGGGGTGGTTTTCATTTTTGGAATTTTTTCTCTTAGGATAGATTCCCAATAGTAGAATTACTGGATCACTATCAAGTTCATTTTCAAGGCTCAGGTTGTATGTTGTTTTGTGTAGGTAATACACATTGCCAAATTTTTGTCCAAAAGAAAAATATAAATATACATGTTCACTAGCAATATATGAGGGATTATTTCATCATATCTTGATGAATGCTTTTTAATCACTTAAAGATATTTCCTAAAGTAAAAATTAATATTTTTAAGTTGTTTTAATTCCCATTTCCTCAATTCTTTGTGAAATTGAACATTTTCTTAAAGCACTAGTTATATTTTTGTTATTTTTAAAAAACTGTATATGACCTTTGCCCATTTATCTTTTGGACTATTAGTATTTTTCATGTCAATGTACACAAGCTTTTTATCTATTATAGATGTGATATGATTACCGTATTTGCGGTAAATACACTTTCCTAGTTTTGCTTGTTTTTTAAAAAAGCATGCATACGATAAATGGCACACAAATTGATAAATTCTGACCTATATTTTCAACATAGTCAAGATAATGAACTTATCCATAACCCCTAAAATTTTCTCAAACCCCTCCATTTCCATCTCCAGGTGATTACTGACCTGCCTTCTGACACTGTAGATTAGCTTGCATTTCCTAGAGATTTATATTCATGGGATCATATAATATGTACTCTTGTTTGTTTTCTTTCATTCAGTATTATTGTTTTGTGATCCATCCATGTTGCTGTGTCTATCAATAGTTCATTCCTCTTTTTTTGCTAAGTAGTATTTCATTCTATGGATATACCACAATTTGTTTATTCATTCACCTGTTGATGGACATTTTGGTTGTCTCTAGATCTTGGCTATTAAAAATAAATCTGCTGTGAACCTGTACAGGTATTCCTATGGATAAGCTTTCATTTCTCTTGGGTAAATACCCCCTAGTAGAATAGCTAGATCATATGGCAGGTGAATAGTTAACATTTTCAGAAGCTGCCAAACTGTCTCACACTGGTTCTTCCATTTGACGTTCCCACCAGAGTACTAGAGATCCAATTCCTCTTCCTCCTTACCAGCACTTGGTACAGTCACCCTTTTAATTTTAGTCATCTAATAGGTATGTAATGGTATCTCATTGTATCTTTAATTTGCACGTCCCTGACGTCTAATGATGTTCAGCATCTTTTCATGTGCTTACTTGCCATTGTGTTTCTTTGTTGATGAAGTGTCTTTCCAAATCTCTATTGCTGAAACTCTCTGTTGAATATTTCAGTTTAGACATTTCAGTTTGTTTCATTTTTTTACGGTTACTATTTCTTTATTAAATTTCTCATTCTGTTCATGTATTGTTTTCCTGATTTAATTATTGTCTGTGTTTTCTTGTAGCTCACTGAGCTATTGGGTTGGCCAAAAGGTTCATTCTGTTTTTTTCCATAAGATGGCTCTAGTAGATGCCAAATAAGATGACTTATTTGTCTTTAACTTCATTCGAAACAATTTTGTTAGATTGTATGTGACAGCTGTCATATCAGCATGCATTTAAAAAAGGACTTATCAAAATTGGCGAATTTTTATGTAGCCGCTTTAATATTGAAAATGGAAGGAAAAAAGCAACATTTTCAGCATATTATGCTTTATTATTTCAAGAAAGGTAAAAACACAACTAAAACGCAAAAAAAGATTTATGCAGTGGATGGAGAAGGTTCTATGACTGATCGAACGTGTCAAAAGTGGTTTGCGAAGTTTCGTGCCGGAGATTTCTCACTGGACGATGCTCCACGGTCGGGTAGACCAGTTGAAGTTGAGAGCCATCAAATCGAGACGTTAACTGAGAACAATCAACGTTATACCACGCAGGAGATAGCAGACATACTCAAAATATCCAAATCAAGCGTTGAAAATCATTTGCACCAGCTTGGTTATGTTAATCACTTTGATGTTTGAGTTCCACAAAAGTCAAGCAATAAAAACCTCTTGACCGTATTTCCACGTGTGATTCTCTACCTAAATGTAATAAAAACGTTCTGTTTTTAAAGCAAATTGTAATGGGAGATGAAAAGTGGATACTGTACAATAATGTGGAATGGAAGAGGTCATGAGGCAAGTGAAATGAACCCCCACCAACCACACTAAAGGCCAGTCTTCTTCCAAAGAAGGTGATGTTGCGTATATGGTGGGATTGGAAGGAAGTCATCGATTATGAGCTCCTTCTGGAAAACCAAACGATTAATTCCAACAAGTACTGTTCCCAGTTAGACCAACCGAAAGTAGCACTTGATGAAAAGCATCCAGAATTAGTCAACAGAAAATGCATAATCTTCCATCAGGATAACGCAAGACCAGGCAAAAACTGTTACAGCTTGGCTGGGAAATTCTGATTCATCCACCGTATTCACCAGACACCGCACCTTCAGATTTCCATTTATTTTGGTCTTTACAAGATTCTCTTAATGGAAAAAATTTCAATTCCCTGGAAGACTGTAAAAGGCACTGGAACAGTTGATAACGCAAGACCAGGCAAAAACTGTTACAGCTTGGCTGGGAAATTCTGATTCATCCACCGTATTCACCAGACACCGCACCTTCAGATTTCCATTTATTTTGGTCTTTACAAGATTCTCTTAATGGAAAAAATTTCAATTCCCTGGAAGACTGTAAAAGGCACCTGGAACAGTTCTTTGGTCAAAAAGATAAAAAGTTTTGGGAAGATGGAATTATAAAGTTGCCTGAAAAATGGCAGAAGGTAGTGGAACAAAAGTGTGAATACATTGTTCGATAAAGTTCTTGGTGAAAATGAAAAATGTGTCTTTTATTTTTACTTAAAAACTGAAGGCACTTGTTGGCCAATCCAATACTTTGAGATGATGATTTCGAATTCTTTGCCAGAATATTCATCAATCTTCATTTCTTTGTGCTCCACCAACGTAGTTTGATTTCATTCCTTTGAAGGTGCCATGTTTCCTTGCGTCTTTGTGTTCCTCGAAGCCTCCTGTTGCTGTCACCAGCTCCAGTTTTTAGTGACTGGCTTCAGGGAAGAATGACCTTCACCAGTCAGCCCAGCTAGAGATTCTGGGGTATCTAAGATATTTTCTATGGGTCTACCAGCTCTGCTCCTCTTGTTCCCTCTAACAGGGAAATCTTAGGACTGTGTGCCTTCTCTTGATCCCAAAAAGCCAGACTGGGTGCTCCAGTTCTTGTTCCCTAGGGCAGTACCCTGAAGTTTCAAGGCTTTATGCCCAGTCCAGTCCAGCTGAGTCCAATCGGCTGCTGACATCCATCCCTACTACCGAGATCTGTGTGCTGTCAGCAGGGCCTCACATAGATCATTTGCAAGGGCATGTAGGGTGCCATGCACAGGGGAATGCAGGGTACATTGGCTGACTGGGGGTTCTGCAAGCAGGTTGTCCTGAAGGGTTCATGGACAGGCCTCTTGGTAGAGTCTGCAAGCCAGTGAGAAGGACTGTGGCCAGACTTTTGAGATCCATGTGCTGGTTGTTGTGAATTCCCATCCCCTCTCTCTCTGCTCCTAGCTGTTCCTGACTGCCCCCAGATGATGTAGCCCTGCTGATCCCCTGCAGTGTTCTGCATGGGGCAGGATGGAAGTGGGCCTCCTGGGGATCATGCTACAAGCATGGGGAAGCCAAGTGCTCACTTTGCTCTCATTTTCCCCCATGGGAGAAATCACAGGCTTAGGGTCCTCTTTTGGCACCAAGCTGTGTCACCTTTGGGAAGGGATGACATGGGTAAAATAAAACTGGTCTTCCTACCCTCTTCAATGCATCCATTCTCAGATTTCTTACTGGACTTGTTTCACTGCAAAAGGGGAAAACTAGCAATGAACATCTTCCATACAGAAGAACATTTCCTAATAAACTCATGTAACTGGAACTCTGAAACTTCCCAAATGTTATACATTAATAATAGTAATGGCCATGAGCAAATATTTATACATAGAACCATCTGCCAGTGTAAGCTGAAGCCAACCTATTTTAAAAGTAGCAGTGAGCTTTACTATATGTTTATTTATCTGAGGGAAAGTATCTTAACCCAGAATACTGCCTGTACGTTTTAACTTATCCTAGAATTGATTTTGCTAGCCAACTATTCTTCAGCTAAAGTTTTATTGTTCCCTTTTAATAATAGCCCAAGCAACTATTCTTTTTTTTTTTTTTAATGTAAAGTCCTGGAACTTTACAAGCTGATCAAATGATAAAGACATCTTTTGCTTCTTTCTGTACCTCTGCCTTCTTCTAGGTCTTTCTGCTCTCCAATTGTCAATGAGTGTGTTATCTAGGACACCAGTCCAATAAAGGTCTTCATAAACCAAGAAAAGAATAAACTTGTTTCTTCTCTACACTGTTAGTCTCTGAGCACAGTGAGACTATTAAGAGCCTTCCTACTGGGAAAAGGTCATGTGGTAAGGCCCACACACTGGCCGTGAACTTCTTGTTTCTGAAAAATGTGTCCATGGTGCTGATAGTCGTTTATCTGAGAAGACATCTTCCCATCTCCTATCTCATCACCAGTAAAGCTCTGAACCTAAAGATGATGCATGGTCAGGGGCTGCCACACTGTGGACCATGTACAATCCACATAAGCAGAGATTAAAATGAGCTAAGCAACTAGACACATTTCTGAATGTATCTCTTTCTCTCCTCAACACTGGCCATCAGTAGCAAGTAATAGATTTTTGTGTCTTAGCTTTGACATCCCAAATCCTTATTCACAGTTTAATTCCCGGACCATCAAAGAAAAGGGGAAAAAACTTTGCAGGCCCTCTGTGTTATGGGCTGAATGTTTGTGACCTCTAAAAATCCATATGTTGAAATATAAACCCCAATGAGATGGTATTTGAAGCTGGGGCCCTCAGTGATTAGGTCATGAGGGTGGAGCCCTTATGACTGGAATTAGTGCCTTTATAAAACACCAATGTGAGGACCCAGCAAAAAGACAGTCATCTACGAACCAGTACATGGGCCCCCACCAGACTCTGAATCTACCAGTATTTTGATCTTGAACTTCCCAGCCTCCAGAACTGTGAGAAATAATGTGTCTTGTTTGAGCCACCCAGTCTATGCTATTCTTATTATAGCAGCCTGAGCTAAGCCATGCAACAAGCAGCTTTCTGGAGGCAGCAAGTTTATTCTCAGAGTACTGGATAAAAGCTCAGTGCTGGAAGCAGGTGGGGAGCCTCATTCATCATTTACTGGTTGAAACCAGGCAAGTCAAATGAAGTCTCTGGACCTCAGTCTACTCATTTCTAAATGGGAATACCATCACTGGCCCTCAGGGCAGGAGTAAATTAAATTTGATAAAGTATGTAAAACCCTTGATACCAAGTCTGATACAAGATAAGTGCTCAATTGCCCCACATCAGGTTTCCCAACCTGGGGGTCCAGCAGCGAGAAAAGGAATTCCCAGAGAATCAGACTCTGAAGGCTAGTGGGATTTGATTGCAGGACTTCGACGGGACTGGGGGAAACAGAGACTCCATTCTTGGAGGGCACACACAAAGTAGTGTGCACATCAAGAGCCAGGGGGAAGGAGCAGTGACCCCACAGGAGACTGAACCACACCTACCTGCTAGTGTTGGAGGGTCTCCTGCAGAGGCGGAGGGTGGCTGTGGCTCACCACAGGGACAAGGACTCTGGCAGCAAAAGTTCTGGGAAGTACTCCTTGTCATGAGCCCTCCTGGAGTCCACCATTAGCCCCACCAAAGAGCCTGTAGGCTCCAGGGCTGTGTCGCCTCAGGCCAAACAACCAACAGGGAGGGAACTCAGCCCCACCCATCAGCAGACAAGCAGATTAAAGTTTTACTGAGCTCTGCCCACCAGAGCAACACCCAGCTCAACCCACCACCAGTCCCTCCCATCAGGAAGCTGGCACAAGCCTCTTAGACAGCCTCATCCACCAGAAGGCAGACAGCAGAAGCAAGAAGAACTAAAATCCTGCAGCCTGTGGAATGAAAACCGCATTCACAGAAAGACAGACAAAATGAAAAAGCAGGGGACTATGTACCAGATGAAGGAACAAGATAAAACCCCAGAAAAACAACTAAATGAAGTGGAGATAGGCGACCTTCCAGAAAAAGAATTCAGAATAATGATAGTGAAGATGATCCAGGACCTTGGGAAAAGAATGGAGGCAAAGATCAAGAAGAGGCAAGAAATGTTTAACAAAGACCTAGAAGAATTAAAGAACAAACAAACAGAGATGAACAATACAATAACTGAAATGAAAAATACACCAGAAGGAATCAATAGCAGAATAACTAAGGCAGAAGAAGGGATAAGTGACCTGGAAGACAGAATGGTGGAATTAACTGCAGCAGAACAGAAAAAAGAATGAAAAGAAATGAAGACAGCCTAAGAGGCCTCTGGGACAACATTAAATGCACCAACATTCACATTATAGAGGTCCCAGAAGGAGAAGAGAGAGAGAAAGAACCCAAGAAAATATTTGAAGAGATTACAGTCAAAAACTTCCCTAACATGGGAAAGGAAATAGCCACCCAAGTCCAGGAAGCACAGAGAGTCCCAGACAGGATAAACCCAGGGAGAAACACACTGAGACACATAGTAATCAAACTGACAAAAATTAAAGACAAAGAAAAATTATTCAAAGCAACAAGGGAAAAATGACAAATAACATACAAGGGAACTGCCAGGAGGTTAACAGCTGACTTCTCAGCAGAAATTCTACAAGCCAGAAGGAAGTGGCATGATATATTTAAAGTGATGAAAGGGAAGAACCTACAACCAAGATTACCCAGCAAGGATCTCATTCAGATTCGATGGAGAAATCAAAAGCTTTACAGACAAGCAAAAGCTAAGAGAATTCAGCACCACCAAACCAGCTCTACAGCAAATGCTAAAGGAATTTCTCTAAGTGGGAAACACAAGAGAAGAAAAGGACCTACAAAACCAAACGCAAAAGAATTAAGAAAATAGTAATAGGAACATACATATCAATAATTACCTTAAATGCGACTGGATTAAATGCTTCAACCAAAAACACAGGCTCGCTGAATGGATACAAAAACAAGACCCATATATATGCTGTCTACAAGAGACCCACTTCAGACCCCCAGGGACACATACAGACCAAAAGAGAGGGGATGGAAAAAAGATATTCCACGCAAATGGAAATTGAAAGGAAGCTGGAGTAGCAATACTCATATCAGATAAAATAGACTTTAAAATAAAGAATGTTACAGGAGACAAGGAAGGACACTACATAATGATCAAGTGATCAATCCAAGAAGAAGATATAAGAATTGTAAATATTTATGCGCCCAACATAGGAGCACCTCAATACATAATGCAAACGCTAACAGCCATAAAAGAGGAAATCAGTAGTAACACTATAATAGAAAGGGACTTTAACACCCCACTTCACCAATGGACAGATCATCCAGACAGAAAATTAATAAGGAAACGAAAGCTTTAAATGACACAATAGACCAGATAGATTTAATTGATATTTAATTTAATTGATATTTAATTTAATTTAATTGATATTTATAGGACATTCCATCCAAAAACAGCAGATTACACTTTCTCCTCAAATGCACACGAAACATTCTGCAGGATAGATCACATCTTGGGTCACAAATCAAGCCTCGGTAAATTTAAGAAAACTGAAATTATATCATGCCTCTTTTCTGACCACAACACTATGAGATTAGAAATAAATTACAGGGGGGAAAAAAACCGTAAAAAACACAAACACATGGAGGCTAAACAATATGTTACTTAATAACCAAGAGATCACTGAAGAAATCAAAGAGGAAATCAAAACATACCTAGAGACAAATGACAGTGAGAACACGATGATGCAAAAATCTATGGGATGCAGCAAAAGTAGTTCTAAGAGGGAATTTTATAGCAATACACTCCTACCTCAAGAAACAAGAAAAATCTCAAATAAACAATCTAACCTTATACCTAAAGGAAGTAGAGAAAGATGAACAAACAAAGCCCAAAGTTACTAGAAGGAAAGAAATCATAAAGATCAGAGAAGAAATAAATGAAATAGAAACAAAGAAAACAATAGCAAAGATCAACAAAACTAAAAGCTTGTTCTTTGAGAAGATGAACAAAATTGATAAACATTTAGCCAGACTCATCAAGAAAAAGAGGGAGAGGACTCAAATCAATAAAATTAGAAATGAAAAAGGAGAAGTTATCACAGACACCACAGAAATACAAAGCATCATAAGAGACTACTACAAGCAGCTCTATGCCAATAAAATAGACAACCTGGAAGAAATGGATGAATTCTTAGAAAGGAATAACCTTCCAAGATTGAACCAGGAAGAAACAGAAAATATGAACAGACCAATCACAAGTAATGAAATTGAAACTGTGATTAAAAATCTTCCAACAAACAGAAGTCCAGGACCAGATGGCTTCACATGTTGAATTCTATCAAGCATTTAGAGAAAAGTTAACACCCATCCTTCTCAAGCTCTTCCAAAAAATTGCAGAGGAAAGAACGCTACCAAACTCATTCTTTGAGGCCACCATCACCCTGATACCAAAACCAGATGGAGATATTACAAAAAAAGAAAATTACAGACCAATATCATTCATGAATATAGGTGCAAAAATCCTTAACAAAATACTAACAAACAGACTCCAACAACACATTAAAAGGATAAACACCATGATCAAGTGGGATTTATCCCAGGGATGCAAGGATTCTTCAATAAACGCAAATCAATCAATGTGATACACCATATTAACAAACTGAAGAATAAAAACCATATGATCATCTCAGTAGATGCAGAAAAAGCTTTTGACAAAATTCAACACCCATTTATGATAAAAAAAAAAAACTCTCCAGAAGGTGGGCATAGAGATAACCAACTTCAACATAATAAAGGCCATATATGACAAACCCACAGCAAACATCATTCTCAGTGGTGAAAAACTGAAAGCATTTCCTCTAAGATCAGGAACAAGACAAGGATGTCTGCTCTTGCCACTATTATTCAACATAGTTTTGGAGGTCCTAGTCACAGCAATCAGAGAAGAAAAAGAAATAAAAGGAATACAAACTGGAAAAGAAGAAGTAAAATTGTCACTCTTTGCAGATGACATGATACTATACATAGAGAATCCTAAAGACGTCACCAGAAAACTCCTAGAGCTAATCAATGAATTTGGTAAAGTTGTAAGATACAAAATTAATTCACAGAAATGTCTTGCATTCCTATACACTAACAATGAAAGATCGGAAAGAGAAATTAAGGAAACAATCCCATTCTCCATTGCAACAAAGAGAATAAAATATCTAGGAATAAACCTACCTAAGGAGGTGAAAGACCTGTACTCAGAAAACTATAAGACACTGATGAAAGAAATCAAAGATGACACAAACAGATGGAGAGATATACCTTGTTCTTGGATTGGAAGAATCAATATTGTGAAAATAACTATACTACCCAAAGCAATCTACACATTCAATACAATCCCTATCAAATTACCAATGACATTTTTCACAGAACTAGAACAAAAAAATCTTAAAATTTGTATGGAGACCCAAAAGACCACAAATAGCCAAAGCAATCTTGAGGGAAAAAACAGAGCTGGAGGAATCAGACTCCCTGACTTCAGACTATACTACAAAGCTACAGTAATCAAGACAACATGGTACTGGCACAAAAACAGAAATATAGATCAATGCAACAGGATAGAAAGCCCAGAGATAAACCCACGCACCTGTGGTCAACTAATCTATGATAAAGGAGGCAAGGATGTACAATGGAGAAAAGACAGTCTCTTCAATAAGTGGTGCTCGGAAAACTGGACAGCTACATGGAAAAGAATGAAATTAGAACACTCTCTAACACCATACACAAAAATAAACTCAAAATAGATTAAAGACCTAAATATAAGACCGGGCAGTATAGAACTCTTAGAGGAAAACATAGGAAGAACACTCTTTGACATAAATCACAGCAAGATCTTTTTTGAGCCACCTCCCAGAGTAATGGAAATAAAACCAAAAATAAATAAATGGAATCTAATGAAACTTAAAAGCTTTTGCACAGCAAAGGAAATTATAAACAAGAGGAAAAGACAACCCACAGAATGGGAGAAAATATTTGTAAACAAATCAATGCACAAAGGATTAATCTCCAAAATATATAAACAGCTCATGCAGCTCAATATTAAAAAAACAAACAACCCAATCAAAAAATGAGTGGAAGACCTACATAGACATTTCTCCAAAGAAGATATACAGATGGCCAAGAGGCACATGAAAATCTGCTCAACATCACTAATTATTAGAGAAATGCAAATCAAAACTGCAATGAGGTATCACCTCACACTGGTTAGAATAGGCATCATCAGAAAATCTACAAACAACAAATGCTGGAGAGGGTGTGGAGAAAAGGAACCCTCCTGCACTGTTGGTGGGAATGTAAATTGATACAGCCACTATGGAGAACAGTATGGATGTGCCTTAAAAAACTAAAATAGAATTACCATACGACCCAGCAATCCCACTACTGGACATATACCCAGAGAAAACTACAATTCAAAAAGACACATGCACCCCAGTGTTCACTGCAGCACTATTTGCAATAGCCAGGTCATGGAAGCAACCTAAATGCCCATCAACAGACAAATGGATAAAGAAGATGTGGTACATATATACAATGGAATATTACTCCGCCATAAAAAGGAATGAAATTAGGTCATTTGTAGAGATGTGGATGAATCTAGAGACTGTCATACAGAGTGAAGTAGGTCAGGAAGAGAAAAACAAATATCATATATTAACACATATATACGGAACCTAGAAAAATGGTACAGATGAACCAGTTTGCAGGGTAGAAATAGAGACACAGATGTAGAGCACAAACGTATGGACACCAAGGGCAGAAGCAGTGGGGGTGGGGTAGTGGTGGGATGAATTTGGAGATTGGGACTGACATATATATACACAAATATGTATAAAATAGATAACAAATAAGAACCTGCTGTATAAAAAAATAAATTAAGTAAAATTCAAAAAAAAATGATAAGTGCTCAATCAATGAAAGCCATCACTAGCCAAGAACATATTGTGCAAAGTAGGTGCTTGATATGTGTTTTTGATTGCGATTGAATTTAGCTAATGTGAGCACAAAAGAAGCTTCTTGGGAAAACTATATTTTTCATTTAGTGAACTCATTTAACATAATCTCTAATTTTTTCACATAAGTCTTAGGTTAGCTAAACTCCCCTCAAGGTGGTTCTTTATCATGCTATCATATTAGAGAATGGTTATTGGTTTTGTTTTTTTTTCCAGCATGTTCAAGTTTTGGAGGGAAATCATACCCTTCTTCCCAGGCATTGACGCAAACCGAGGGAATCAATGAGACAACAGATGTTAGAGACAGATGCCCAACTATCCACTCGATAGTCAGGCTTAATGAACTAACACAGGAAGAACAATTACAGACTTCATTAATTATACTCTAGGTTCAATTCCATTGTTAATTCTAATCCTTTATCTGAGCTAATGACTTCAGGTTTTCTTATAATTTGTGCCTATCAGTGAATCATAGCATCTTTAAATTTCCATGACTGCGTAAAATTCACACTGTATACATGTAACTTTCTACTTCCAAAAAAGACCTAAAGTATTTCTAAAGATACATGAAATTCTTCAAGATAACATGATTTCTTTAAAAAAAAGTATGACTATAACATGAAGCAAGGAATAAAGTTAATACAAAAATGTATACTACAAAGTCTTACACATTTGTCACAAGTTCTATTTTATAAACAGGAATAGCTCAGACAGCTCAGCCAAGATTTTCATCCATTAACACTTAAAATCAAAGCACAGACTTTCGTTTAGGTAAACCTCCACCATAGTAAATCCACTCTAATTCAGTAGTTTGCTAATTGTTTGTCTTTGTTATTCTTGCAGAATAATAATATATTACAGGCTGTCCTGTATTCCTTAATAGTTTATTACAGAAACCAAAACAAAAATTCCTTCAGTTAATAAAACATAATGAAAATGCATTTTTGGTCACTTGATGTACTCTGGCCATCTTTTGAGAGGAGGGTAATGAGATTCTGGGCTTCTAACCTTTAAGGTGCTCAGTCTTGCTCTTGAACTAATGCATATGTGCTCATTTGCATACTCTCTTTCCC